>NC_133983.1:401637-712609 GCF_047716275.1 Strix uralensis | reverse complement strand
CCTTCGAGGTACAAATACCACTGGCCAGATTCCAGCCAGCAAGGAACTCCCCAGACTCCCCAGACCTTTGGGAGATGATTGAGGCCAGTCCTGTCATCGCATCCACTAGCTCCTGCAGTACTCTGGGATGCCGCCCATCAGGCCCCACGGACTTAGGAACATTCACCTAACACAGCTGAGCCCTTACAATTTCACTGTCCACGCAGGGAAAGTCACTGTTCCTGGAGTCGTGGTCCTCTGACTCAGATGACTGGCTTGACAGATTGACAAAAGTGGGAGAGAACACTCAGTTTCCTGGTTTGGGTTCTAAAGGGGTTCTAGCAAAGAAAAGCAGAGGAACCCAACCCCTGAAAAAGTGGGGGTGCAGAGCACCAGTTTACTTCAATTGCAAAAGAGATTTCGGTGCTGTTTCATTTCCAGTTCATTCTCAGGAGCAGCACGCAGAGCCTGCTGAAAGCTCAGAGCATCCTCCGGGGACACGCACACCACGACAGAAGCAGCGCTACTGAAATCACATGGCGGGGGTTATTCCAGAGAAGAGGGGACGGGCACTAATGACTGTGCTCTAACAACACTCCTGAGAGCAAGCCCTGTCATAATACTGTCCTCGGTTTTAACAGATTGCAAGACTGAAGCACGTCTGTGATGGCTGGGAATCCACATCACCTAACCAGTGCCCACCATCTGAGTCAGGAGCTCAGTGGATGTCATTCCCCATAGAGTCCATCACTGCAGAATAACAGACACTGTTTGAAGCTCTGAATGGCTTCCTGAGATATCTCTCTCCACTGTCTGTAAGTGGAGCAAAAGTCAGTGGGGACTGTAACTTAGACATCTGGTTTTATAGTGACTGTTCCTAGCTCTCCCCCTGTCTCCCCCTTTGGAAAGATGTTTGCATGAGGGACACTCAGCAAAGCAAAGGCAATTTAATGAAGAGCATGAGGGCAGTGTAGGGCTCCTTCCCTTCATGCTTTGACATGTCCAGGTCAGTGCTGGCAGATGTTTTCCAGCAGTGCTTTCCATATTCACCCACAGACATTTGAGCAAGGCCCTCTGTATTTCCACCATTCTTTCCTGGGAAGTTGAAAATGGACATGAAGAACTGCACCTTCTCTCCCCGGAATTTGCCCCCATTTCCCAATCCAAATCCAAACTGCTGGAAGTATGGAGAGACTCAGAGCTCAGTGATGGCACTCTGATAGGCCTCACTGCCTTGTGGTGACATCTGCCATGTCAACAAGCAGAATGGTATCCCAGCAGGGCCTTGGGTGACTTATATTTGAGCTACTATTTAAGTTCATTCATGTCTGCTGAAGGTCAGCCCAGGGCAGAAGCTGCAGATGAGGCTCTCTGTGAGGAACAAGATACCTTCATTTGGGAAGGGCAGGTATCAGCATCCTGTCCCAAGTTATAACCATCTGCAGTAATCTAAATTATTATTCCTGCAAATGGTAAAATTGCAACCCCTTCAGAAAATTCCTACTGAAAGGGGTATCAAGGTATGAAAAACAAAGAAGGAAGCAACTTGTTGAACATGTCAATTTGATTCACTATTTACAAAGTTGACAAAAAAACCCCACTGTCTGCACAAGGCTTTTATTGTCCCATCATGCAAAGTATTAGACATAATTAAATCCATATAGCTGAGCATGCCTGGCTGAGTTGCACCTGAAACATGTTCAGTCCTGTTACAGTCTTGACTGCTGCTTTGTCTGTCAGTTTGCTTCATGGAGAGCAAATATCAAAGAAGTACCCTGCGCTGCATCCACAGCAGTGTGGGCAGCAGGGTGAGGGGGGGGATTCTCCCCCTCTGCTCTGCTCTCCTGAGACCCCCCTGCAGTGCTGGGTCCAGCTCTGGGGGCACCAACATCAGAAGGACACGGACCTGCTTGAGCGGGGCCAGAGGAGGCCACGAAGATGCTCGGGGGGCTGGAGCATCTCCCCTGTGAGGACAGGCTGAGAGAGTTGGGGGGGTTCAGCTGGAGAAGAGAAGGCTCTGGGGAGACTTTAGAGCGGCCTCCCAGGACTGAAAGGGGCTACAGGAAAGGGGGGAGGGACTCTTATCAGGGGTGTGGGGATAGGATGAGTGATGACGGTTTTAAACTGAAAGAGGGGAGATTTAGATGAGATCTAAGGCAGAAATTCTTCCCTGTGAGGGTGGAGAGGCCCTGGCACAGGTTGCCCAGAGAAGCTGTGGCTGCCCCCTCCCTGGAAGGGTTCAAGCCAGGTTGGACGGGGCTTTGGGCAACCTGGGCTAGTGGAAGGTGTCCCTGCCTGTGGCAGAGGGGTGGGAACTAGATGATCTTTAAGGTCCCTTCCAACACAAACCATTGTAATTCTATAATTCTACAAGTATCTGATATATGATACCTGTGAAAAACAAAATAAACTGCAAGTGTTTTGTAACTTTTTACAGCCAAATCCCATATTTAATTAAGTAAATAGACTTTTTAAAGTTCCCTTACTGTTTCTGGTTAGAAACAATATTAAAATTAAACAGAAATTTGTTGTAGATTTTAAGTCCTCCAAAACACAGAAGACCTTCAAGACCTAGACAGTGAAGTGGCTCAAATGAAAGCTGGACACCATTTCCCAAGCACAGGTCTAAATTTTGAGCCCATTCCAAGGTCATACAACTTGTCCACTGAAGAGGTTTCATGGACACAAAAGCCGGACTTTTTGGACATGACATTTTGGTAGAAGGTCCTTAGTGCAGGAGTTCCTAAACAGTCATATGTGAACTGCTCATGATACAGAAGCCACTACAAAGTGATGCAGACATTAGCACAGCACAGGGAGCTCCTAGGCTGGCTAGTCACAAAAAAAGTTAGTCTTCTGGCCCAGGGGCTATTAGTCTATCAGATGGAAGTATGACATTAGAATGACATTAGACTTCTGGACCTTTCCAGAAGTGATACTAGTTAACCACTGAAACAACTTACACAGATTGATGGGAGATTCTTCATCACTGAAAAATTTTTAGATGAATAATGAATGTTTGTTCAGGGAATTTCTCTGATTATCTTGTCCAAAAGGTTAGATTGTCTTATCTTTGTCACTGTTTTGGACTTATTATCCATAAGTATTTGTAACATAGATTTAGCATGTTTATCTTGGTCTCTATTCAGTCTTACTATAAAACTGACTTTGTCTTCATCGCCATTCTCATTACAAAATTGATTTCCAAAATGGAAACTATCAAAACACTTTGCTAAGTGATTCCCAGGTATTGATTATGCAATGATATGATCTATAGGGATGTATAATGCATATACACTCAGATATACTGTGAACTATATACTGATCATCACAGGAAAAAATATGGAAACAATATTTTCCTCTCTTATGAACCTCACCTAAATACCCTCTCACTCCCCTTTTACAAAACTACTATATACATGAGCACGTGTACACGTTTAGCATGTACAAACCCTGAATTGGTAATTAATGCCTGACTAATTACTTGGAGAGACACACTGGGAAGGTTATTACTTACAACAGGTCTGCACGTGGAGCACCTTCCTTTCCTGTTGCCCTGTCTCTTGCCTTCCTTGGCTCTGGTGGAGCCTGCACTGTGAACTTTCTTTCAGCAGTCACCTTGTAAAATTACACAAACAGGAGGAGGGAAAATAAATAAGAAACAATTTCAGTTCTTAATATAACCTGCTTCCTCAGTGCTTCAGATCAGAAGTAAGCCCAGTTCATCTAGTCACTGTATTAACAGCATTACCTGAGGAAGGTCACAATCTCCTTTACGTTTGCTGTGGAAAAAAATGACAAAATATTCCCTTGTTCACACATTTCTTCAGTTATTTGGAGAATCTCAAAAAGCACATGCTTGCTTTCTCTCTCTCTCTCTCTCTTTTCCCAGCCTCCACCTTGATTCATCTTGTTATAAACTTCAGCGATTTAATACAGTGCGTTGTCTCCTGCTGAGCAAACAGAAAAGTGACAAGAGACAAGGTCAAGCTGCCCTTTGCTCCTGATACACAAGCTATTTCATGTGTCTAAAGCTCTGGCTGTAACAGGACTGGAAAAATATCAAAAGATATTAAAGTTAAGAAAACAAGTCACCAGGAGACTGTAACCTTCAACAAGTAGGAAAGCAAAAAGATTCTTATTCTTGGCTTTCCTGGTTGCTGTGCACTTGTCTGAACTCACAAGGCTGTTTTAATGTTCTATTTTATTTCACCCACTCTTGTCTGAAATGTTATAGTTTCAGAATTGAAAGCAATTTTTGTGAATTGATAGTTGAGAGACACTGGAAGGTATGTGCATGTACACGCGCACGCCAGCCAAGAAAATCCTTAGTTGTCCCAGGAGAGGGACAATAAATATGGCTATAAATGCCAATAAAAACAAAATGCTGAGTTTTTTCTGAAAACTGGTTACAGAGAAGACTTCTGTGATGACAGTGATTATTGCTCCCTCTTGGATATTTTATGCAATTGTACAAGCACATCAGGGCAACACTTTGATTTTAACTTTTGGTGCATTCAAAAGATAGCAGCAATAGATAAATAAATAAATGCATTTTGATAATCTTTGTTTTGTCCACAGTAAATGCAGACCTGGAAAGAAAATCTGTAGTTTTTTCTTTTATTGCTGCCATTTCAAATATCTAGTACATTTGAATGGGAAAATATATCTAGAATATCTAGTGATATGCTGTACTCTGTCAAAGGTTTCAAAGGTAAATAAACAAGTTTTATTGATTGCTCTTACATCTAGATGTAGTATTTAATAGATATATTAAACAGTGATACAGCTGCCAGATATTCCGAGGAAGTATTGTGCATATCACATCTAAGACTTACAATGTCACAACAAATCTATATTTTACTAATGGAAACAAGGTTTTCTCCCATAAACTGCTCAGAGCTTTTGAAGCTCATTTTCTACCACAGTCATTTCCCCCATACTCTCCCAGATGTTTTGCAATTGTACCCAACTGCCGTTGCAAACAAGACTGTGTTATACAAATGACCTTAATTTCCTAATAGTTGTGTTGACACACCAAAGCAGGAAATGAGATGTAAACTTGGAGTGGAGTAAGGCCTTGGCTGAAAAGATACAAACAGAAGGGCTCTTCAATGGACCAGGATAGCTCTTTAAGGAAAAAGGATGCAGGACACGTACCATATCAAAAACAAGACTTAAGCAACTAAAGTAAGACCCAAGTAGATGAAGAGTCAATGCCTAAATGTGGAATTAAAAAGAGACAGATTCACCACATATCTATGGTGGGCAAGCTCTTTTCTTAAGAGCAAGAGACAGTGAGTTTTAATCTTTTCAGGAAGCAGAGAGAATCAGACCTGGGTCTCCTACATCATTGGGCTATTATTGCTATTTATAGCCTTTAGTATAAAAGGCTCTGTGCGTTGGAGGTGGATTTGAAATAATCTCTTTTAAAAGAAGAATAAATCTCTGATTTTCTCATTCTTCTTTTCTTTAGGCAATGGCAGGGGCACCTGCCCTGTGGAGAAGGTTTCAAGTCATGAGTCCCAAGTGCTTCAAGTTTTGGAGCTGGCCTTGTTACACCTATCTAAATTAATCCCAAATGATGTACCTACAGCAATGATCTGACCTCTATTGCTGCAGCTCAGTGCCAAAGCTCTTCTCCTCCTCCCCACGCAGCTGCAGTGACTGCTGTAGCCTGATCACGCTGATGGAGTAGGAAAGGCCATCAAGCCCTGTGCCCCTCCTGCCCCAGTGGCTCCGTGGGGCCCTTGCACGGAAACCAGCTGTGTGTGGCACAGGGTACCTGCTCTTGCAGCCGTGTGGCTCTTCTACAGAGAAAAGCCAGTGGGGCTGGATGAAGGTCATCAGATGATCAGACTCATTGACAATGTTAATTGAGTAGAAGTCCAACCCACTAAAAATCAAACTAATTCACCCATTGCTCATGTTACAAGTCCACAAGCCTTCTTTGAGAGACTGTCTCAAGCTGAGTTTTGGGAAAATGTGCAGGGAAAGAGTTGGGCAAGGTCAGTGCTGAGGCAAGTCAAAGGTCTCACTTGTTTAGCCAGCTTGTACAGGACTCGGCACAAGGAGTGCAGTTGTGCAGTCTGTCAACAGATGCTCCAACTCTGACTCTTCCAAGCTTCCGTGTGAATTATTTCAGTCCAAGATACTGTCATACTAGCTGCTAGCAACAGGGACAAAAACCGTAACGGTCATGTAGCTAGACAAAATTAAATCTGGATTCAAGCCCACTCTTAATCTTATAGAAGACTCATATCATGCCAACTTTCCTTCTGTATTGCAAAAAGCACATTTTCATGCAGCTGTTGTCTTCTGCCCCTTTCTTGCTGATGCCAAGATGTAACAGCAGGGTTATATTGCTGGCCCCTGGAACAAAACAGTTATAGTCAGAGTACTGAAAGTGCTAAAATATATTAGAGGCCAGAGAATGTAATAAAAGAGTGATCATAGTCAGCTTTAACTTTCTGTGTATTAATGGGCCAAATGTCACTTCAAGTTGCAATTTAGAGAAGTGATTTCTTGACATGAACACTAGTTTCTAGGAAGAGTAACTCTTTGGTATATAAGTAGAGGGATTTGTCCTAGAATTAACCTTTACTGCAGATTTCCATCCACAGAAAATTTTACTGGCATGCAAAGACTTTCTAGAGTGTTTCTCATGGATTCTTGAGTGACCTGGATATAGCTTTTGGTTGCTTCATCATGAAGACTTTTCTTGTGCGGAATTTTGGAGACATTTAGAACAGCTCAAAGTTTTTGGCCATGGAAGACAGAAAACAAAGTTCTCCAGAGTGCTCAGTTCTCAATGATTTGTTGCCACATACTGACCAACTGGCCATTAGTTTGAGATGTCTTTTCCAAATCCAGGGTTCAAAAGGCCTCCATAGTCCCAGGATAAGATATGCTTAGACCAGCAGGCAGGGCTGAAAGCACTGTGTCTGGGGAATGTGCTGATCAGGCTGCTTGTGTTCCCTAAATGAAGTGCCTGAAACTAAGAGAAATAGTCACAATTTCTGTGAGCTTCCCAATAGAGATACAGCCA
Source organism: Strix uralensis (assembly GCF_047716275.1). Classification (NCBI taxonomy): domain Eukaryota; kingdom Metazoa; phylum Chordata; class Aves; order Strigiformes; family Strigidae; genus Strix; species Strix uralensis. Next base: position 705,582 of record NC_133983.1, on the reverse strand, counting down.
AACTCACTGACTGTTATAATTGACCCTAATAAGACACCAATCCTAAAAGCCAAAATGTTTTATCTCTTTCCTGGGAATCTTGAGGAGAAATAGCTGAACGTTAGTTGAGTTCTTCTGGAACTGATCTGAACACTCCAACAACATGTCTTCTTTACTGTTACCTTCTTCTTACTCATGTAATCAGTCTCTGAAACTTCCATGGGGCTTCAGGATGGATGAACTTGGTCTCTCACAGAAATTTAGTTCAAGGCACATGCACTATCAGAGTTCCACTGAACTTAACAGTTTGCTGTGGGATGGATTTCACAGAGGCTGAGTAAGACATTCAAACACCCTTGCATCAAAGCCTCAGTGAGAACCTCAAGTTCTTGAGACCATGCCCACATAGGAAATTTTTGGAAAAGAGGTAGAAAGGCGAAGTCCGGTGAAGGCAGAGGATGAAAAATGTATCAAACATCAAGGAGAGTTGAACAGATGAGAGAAAAACTAAAAATGAGGAGCAAAGGGAGATCTGAAGAAAATTCATATTATATTCATATAATAAATAAAATATGTACTACCACAACAGGCTATAGCAACGTGGCTTTGGGCTGTTCCTTCTATACCTGATATAAACAAAGCTCCCACTGCTTATTAAATTCATCATAGCCATGTCTCTGCTGCCTGGAGCTACTTGGTCTCCTCAAATACTCGCATTACAGAATTGCCTCAGGGATTTAATTTCTAGTTGTTATCAAGGTTGGCTTTCATCAGAATTTCAGACCAAATCTAATCATCATGCTAATGAAATGGTATCTTGACTGTACACCATATGCTTTGCTCACAGCCACTATTTATTTTCTCCCCCCAAAAAGTCCATGAGAACAGTTTTCCAGATGCAGGGAAGAAATATCACCATTACCAAGGCCAGTAGATCTTTCCATCAGTGTTGGATCACTAAGTATTTCTCCGTTCACTGGTACACTGTCAATCACATTGTAACGCCTGAAGTCCATGCTAAGAAATCACTGAGGCAGACTGCCTACAAGTTTGATACCTGAGTGTAGCTCTGACCTTGCTCACCTGTGCGTTAGTCGTGCCACACTCAAGCCACGAGCAGCAGAACAGGCTCAGTAGGGCTGGGTGTGCTCATTTCTGTTCTTCCTTCATTACAGAGATGTGTTCCCAGTGGCAGTAGGTGGCACTAGCATAGGACCTAGACATAATATGGAGTGTCTACGTATGTTTAGTGACCTTAACAATGTCTTCTCTTTCTATTTATTGCACTCGAGCCTCCTCATCTCCACTGGGAAAGACATCAACAGTGTCTGCTTTGTCATACTACACTTGTGTATTTGCTGGGTGGATCTATGAGGGCTGCAGCTTGCCATTAGCACCACAGGTACATTCAGTGATGGGGTTGTGGCCATGCAGCTTTGCAACCCATAGAAGGGTTGGAGTCACCCCTTTATCACAAAATTGTCTAGAATAAAGCTGTCCAGTTGTCCAGGCAGAGGGCACATTATCCCTGAAATTCAGTCCCCTATTTAATACACAGAATAGTCATTGATCCTTTCCTCTTTCTGACATCCCCAGAGTCCACCTGGGCCTGGAATGGCCCCTCTGATTAATAACCAGGTCTTGATCCCAGCAGAACAATGCTGTTCTCTTCAAGACTACTTTGTCTTGGGCAACCTGCCAGTCACCTCCTACCAGCATGGGCAGAAGAGCTCAGAGCTCTGCTGTTCTGGGGACAGCATCTCATGAAGCTATGGCTGGATTCACTCTTGTCTATCTCAGAAATGGGTCCCTCTGGATGACAGATACAGGCTTTGAGTGACATAGGATGGACTGAATATTGGCAGGGCTAGGAGACTAAACACCAAGCAAATGGAAAGGACCTGAAGGCATCAGCAGTGTGGATAAATGACATCTGCTTGTGGCTGTAACAGTACCCAGGGGAGGGCAACGGCACGGCTATGTTCGAATAAGGACAGCTGCAAAAACAGATGCTCTGTGTTCCTGGTCCAGTATAAAAAGAGGCTAAGATTGACCCTAAATAAAATGGAAGGTAGGGCTGTGAATAAAAAACAAGTTGTCTTCCACAGGTGAAAAAAGTCTAAGTAGGAGGATGAGTCAGTCCAATGAATGAGTCACAGAAAGGGAATAAAGATTATATAAATTCCCAGTGACATATGGCACCATCAGACTTAGACTAAAGCTGCAATGCCCAGGCCTAGTTTGGCCTTCCTGATTTTTGCTGTTGCTAAACCTTCAGACTGGTATAGCCAGTAGGAAATACCAGGTGCAGCGGTTGAAGAATATGGCAACATATGTAAGCAAACCCACAGGGTAGCCACAGTGTGTCAACATTTCACAGCTAGGATCAGGGGCAAATGGACTCAGTCAAATCTCTATTTTTAATTCTCTATTGAATCTCTCTATTTTGATGAGAATTGCATTTTCAAACAAAACAGATATTTTCCTGAAACATTTTTAGTTCTGAAAAAAAAACCACCCCACCTTTCATCCACTACTACAAAATTCTTTTTCTTTGTTAGTAGAAAAACTGATTTGAAAAAATAAAATCCATTTTTCCCCTCCAACAAACCAAAACCTTTCTGCCACAAACATAGTTTCCAGTTTCTGAAAACAGAGACAGGGCTGGGGCTGAAGGAGCAAATAGAGAAAACCAACCAACCAACAATCACTTTGGTAACATCACATCTACAGGCTCTAGGTTCTGTCTCTCAGACACACCAGGGCTTAATTTTCCTCTCACATGCAGATGTAAATCAGAGACAATTCCACTGAAGATGGCAGAGTTGCTCTGATGAGAAAATTATGCAAGACTATAGCAGAATCAGGTATTTTCTAGTTAAATCAGTTAGGGTGGTTTTTGCAAAATTCAACCACTTTTCTCCCTCTAGAGCCTTACAATAACCCAAACTCTGGTTAGCCCTTACAGTTTGGATAAGGAGCTGAACTGAGACCTCCAAAGACAAAAAAAGAAGGAGGAAGCTTCAACAAAAAAATTATTTCATCTTCAGAAAAAAATGCATGAGAAAACTCAGAAACTAAGATAAAGAAAATTCCATGTTCTCCTGGTGCAGATTGCATATGGTGGCAGTGAGGGGGTTGAGAGGTTTTAGGGGCATTCTGTTCCAGGTGGGACAAAACATCATCAAAACTGCACTTTGCAATATAGATGCTGTGGGAGGCCCAACACAGGGCCATGATTTGCTGACAAGTTACCTACTGGCATGATTTTTTAATGCTAGACAGAATATCAGAGAACTCGATCTTCTTTCACACTCTCCCTCCTTGCACTCATGTATGCAACATTTTTACTAACTCACTGTATTTTCTTTTCATTTGCAGTTGAAAGCAGAAATCAGTTTTGTACTCCCATGGAACCCTTCAAATTCCCACCCAAATTATTCTAGAGCTGATCTCCTAACCCAGAGGGGCTCTGCTGGCAGTATTTCCATCGAACATCGTTTACCTTCCCACTGAGTTCAGCAGTGAAGCTCTCCCATCTGAATGACTGAGGTCAGCATACACACTACCTTGCTGAGAGTCCATTCCCAGTCGGCTTCATGAGTAGTTACCAAGTTAGCTGTCATGCTGTTATGAAGCCACTCTCATTTGGATCCTCTCATTTGCCTGTTGAAGTATAACAAATTATTTTTCTCTTCCTCTTTCTTTCTTCCAAATTATACACAATTGCCGAAAGCTAAGCAATGGCTTTTGTGTGAATGTGCAATTGAAGTGGGATCCCTGGTACCAGTCTGTTTCAGTCATGGTCACACTTGAAAAGCCAAAGGAAAGCAACAGAGCATAAAAGAGAATCTCAATGAAGCAGAAAAGGTTTGATATGATATTCAAAGCTCATGTTCTGTTCAGCGGACAAGGTGGGAGACTATCCTATCCAAATATCAATGCTAATATACCCTCCTTATGCAGATCTGGAAATCCAGCTCCTACATATTATTTTCTTCTTTCCGAGTCATGAAAACCCAGATTGTGCATTAAACACCAATGGCTTCTTTCATCAGATATTAGCCGCAAGGACTACACATGGCCATTTGTGGAGGAAAGCAGAAATGGGTGCTGGGATTCACAGGCCCTGACTCTGCTCTATCACACTCAGCATGCTCATAGGATATGGAGTGCCCACAGGCTGAGATTAAACCAGAGAGACTCATCTGAGCCTCTGCTGCCGGTCAAAGGAAGGGGAAAGTTCTACTGAAAGGGATTTAGAGCACTCAAAATGAGTTCCTGATCGGGCTTAGCCTGTAGAAGTGACCATGTCTCTCCCCACTGATTATAGATACAGGCTTGTATTTGACCTTTACACTGAAAACTTGCAGGGGAAAAACAAAAACGTGAGAAACTGGTCTTCTGGCAACATCTGTCAACAGGTTTTTTCCTCCTTCTGAAAGGCAGATTAACTCTTTCTTTGTTCTTTTCAGACACGCAACTGCAGGCTACTTCTGGCAACCTTTTCCATCCCTTGGTGGTTGTATCTCACAGAAATACGGCCTTTTGTACCTATGGGTTGTGCTGTTTGTTGTTCTAGAATCAACCTTATCAATCTCTTGTAGTTTTCACCTTCTGTATTTCTCTGCTTTGAGAACACTAAATAGTTTCTCATTTAGTCAGGCTGATGTCTTTGACATCCTTCCTTCATTTTGGCATAATTTGACCTTGTACCTGTAACATAATGTCTTTAAAGAACTGACAGTTTTCTGGATTTTTTTTTCCCCCTTAGACTCGTGTCTTATGAGCTCCTATCCCCCCAATTATCAGAGTGTATTGATGCCTGTCATCTTGAAGTCAACTGTGTGTATACTCTGTTATCCTGACAGAGTCATGAACTGTCACAGGCCTTGGATGTTCTCACCCAAATGCCTTCCCCCTTCCTACAACCAATTGCTCCCTCCTGGTTAGAGTCAGAGCTGGGAAAGCCGCCTGTGTATCTCCTCTTTAAAGACCCTGTTATCAACACATTGTAAGAAGTTGCTGGGCAGTTTGTGTCTGGCTATATTTTGCTAATCCTTAACCTGTTTCCTGGGATTGATGTCACTCCTCTCTTCATTACACAGAAACTTTCAGTTAAATTTAGCCCCATATATCTCAAGCACCAAAGACAACACGGCACAGCAGCTCCTCCTTCCCCAGGCCTGAGCAATCCTGTATTAATTATTTTTGTATTAATACACCAGGTAGCGGAATTGTTCTACCCAATGTCTCTTATGCCAAATCTGTCATAATTTAGAGCACTGAGTCTTCCCTTGGACAGATTTCCTGGTCAAATCTCTGATAATTTTAATGAACTGCTATCAAACAGATAAAGAAAACTTTTGGCAATTTTTAATCACATGGCTTAATACAAACCAATATTATCCACAGATATTACAATGATGAGGACAGCATGCAAATGCATATGAAAGGAAATGGCTGGGCATTTATCCACGTCATGAGACTGTTAAGAATTGCCACTGATTAGACTTAAAGCCCTTTATAAAAGAACTTGTGGAATGGCTATAGACTCTCGTTCCTCAGGAATACAGAATCAAAACTATTAGGATTCAGAAGGTAAATTTCTAGGAGGAAGGTTGCTCCCTGCACTGTTTCTTCTACCTTTTCCTGAAGCGTCTGGTACTGGCCAGCAGAGAAGACCTTGGACTGACAAGTTCAAGGTCTCAGTACATGAAATCTTGCAGTGCTGCGGCTTACTTGCACCAGTGCGCATGCAAAGTTGAGTCACAGAATACTTAAAACATTATTTCAGCCACATCTTCTTGTTACCTATTTCTTACAGGGAAATTAAAACTTCGTTATTCAATCCTGGTTGAGATATTGATAAATGTATGTATTAATTTACTAATTCAGATGTGTATTTTTTTTAGTTAATTACATAGCAACTTAATTTATCTTTTGTCAATTTGTTTTCCCTCAATAAACGATCTGCCAACAATACGTTATTTTTAATTAGCCTGCAGCAAGTGTCTCTACGAATGACCCCCCCAATGTCCCTGACTCAAGGACTTTGGCTCACATTGCAATTTTAACATGCTTCGAGGCCCTTTCACAATACAACTTTTAAAACACCTGGTCTACAGGGCGATAAATCATCCTCACCAGACAGTCTAACAATGGTACCTCATCTAGCAGCGTAACTGGTTGTATGGTTACTTTAAACTAAATACAACATCTCTATGACTACTTAAAACATTACACCACTATCTTTTATAAAAACTGCTATTTCTGCGAGATTCCAATCAGTAACGTGTGGGACTCTCCCTGCTTAGCAGCTGTGATGCTGCAGAAGCCCTACAGCCAATATTTAGGAACTATGAGGATTTTACCAGCAGAAGTGTAAAACCAATAGCAAAGATGCTGAGATCCAACACAGCTCCCCAGGAGCCTCGCACCCAGAAGTTGTGCTCTCACGAGCACGGAGGCAGGGTCCTCTGGGCTTCTTCTGCTGCATCCAAACTGTGCTGCTCTGTGCCAGGAGGGACCAGAGAGGTCAAGGCTTCTGCACTGCACTCAGCTGCCTGGCACATGGGAGCACGTTGGTATCTGAAGACTTCTGGTGCTTCGTGGCTTGGGCAGCTGCAGAGCAATGACTTTGTACTGAGGTACCCAGCACAGCCGTGAGAGAGGAATTAAAACCTGGATATCAGACCTACTTAGAACTTTCAACAGTCCAAGTAGGTGTTTGCCTGAATCTTGCACTGTTTATGTGGCTTTCAGACTACTGCATTGTCCAGAAGAAGCCTAAAATTTTTTTGAAGACTAGGCTGTGGTGATCAGGTCTAGGATTTCTATAGGGCCAGAAGAGTTTGGCACTCAGTTGCCTCTGAGAAGCAGCTGTATCCAAAAATCCAAATAATCTCATTTGACAAAATTCAGTGAACAAAAGCTCCTGTTAATCCCACACCGCAGGTCCCTCCTAAATTCACATTTATTTTGAGCATTGGATCTTAACTTTGAGAAAAAGAGGCAATAGAAGATCAAAAAGAGGAGGAATACTGTCACATAACAAATGGGCTTTGCTCTGTCAGCCAGTCCCACTTCTGTGGGAGACTCTCAGATGCAGAGAAATCAGCTGATGCTGGTGGCAACCACCAATGAAAAACTCAGCCAAGTCTTTAGGTTTTTTGGAAGATGTCTCTTCAGGGTATTACTGGAAACATGTCTGAATAGAACTGGCATATGCATGAGCAATTCAAAGTAAGCAAAGGGACAGATTCTTATTAGGGATGTGAGAAAAAATTGCCCTTTTAAGACCAAGGTGAAGGATAGTTGAGAAATTGCTCTTCTTTCTCTGCAAGTACAATTTTAAAAAATAAACAAATCTGATTAAAGTTTAATTTTAAGAATGCCCTCTGTTTCCAACTTCTTGACTGAATTGCCCTTTAAAAATTAAATTGTAATCCTTTAGGAGTTATTGATTCAGAAGGAAGAAAATGCCAATAGTACCATTCTGGCCTGAAACGCTGCCCATCAAATTGACATAATGCTTTCAATTTGCCTAAATAACTCATTGTATCTGACTTACTCTCATGGCGGGCTTTTCCAGCATTCAGTATCCACTTAATACGGCAGAAAGAAAGATGTAGGGGGCCTCATCCTCAGTCGTGCACAGTGACAAAGGTACCACTTTGGCACAGAACAATTCTTTGCCACCCTGGCTATGCAAACACCCTCTCTTAGCAAGTGACAACGTAAGGGCCTCCTTTGGCACTGCTCCGAGCCCTTGGGGTCAGCGGTGGCCCAGAAATCCTTTGGGGTGTGTCTGTGAGCACTGAACATCCTTTGCTGAAAAGTGGCTATAGAGGGAATAGGAAAAAAATTTTGCCCTGGTGCAGACCTGGAGCTGTGGAGAACATGGATATGCCAAGCTGCACAACACAGAGGAAGCTTCTGGTTTCGTTTGGCTTCCTGCCCACCTAGTGCCCACATCTGAGACCTGAATGACTACGAATCAGACTCAAAACATTCCTCTCCTTTCCTCCCTTGTTAAATTACACCTCCAGCAACAGTGAGGGCATCACAAAAGAAGAAATAAACCTTCCATTATGTTTTGCAGGAGTCTCAGCTCATTTTTGAGTTAAAACACCAACATGACAAAAAAGTCAGAATGAATAGAGCTACCAAGATATAAACATGGTCTGTATAATTCAGATTCCCCACGCGAACAAAAGGTTGCAGCTCTCGAAGAGAGGCACTGTTGAGAAAGCACTTGAAAAAAAGGATGAATCAATTAATGCTTTTGATAGTTTGAATGTCCCACTGTCTGAAAAACAAGCACCGCTTTAACAGTGAGATAATTCCGTTTACTGAATCCAATTACATGTAATTGGCTTTTTCCCTTCCGGCCCCCCCACCCCCCCTTTTTAAACTGCTGTTGGGACCCGGGCTCTGATGCACTTCTGCTGGCTCTGCCAGATGTTTCTGTTATTGGTGTTGCAAGGGCATGCTAGGGATCACAGGATTCAATTAACATCAGAGGTGCAGCCTTCAGCCTGAACGGCCACAAACACATCAGCTACTTGTAACTTCGTAGCCCTGGATAAAAAAGTGCTTATTATATTATACCCAGCCAAAAAAACACTTACAAAAGTTCCCAAAGAGGCACAATATCAGTTACACTTCCTGTTTTTTCTTTGGGAAAGCAATCCTCTTTGCTTTGGTATGATGCTCGTGTTCTGGGACATGAGGTTTTTAATCCATCTCATAGAAAAAAATGTGCTGTGGCAGCCAAAGGCACTGGAGGCTGGGTGAGTCTAACAAGCTCTGTGGGACCTTTTTGGTAACATTTGCTTGCTTGCCTGGGACCTCTGCTCAGCAGGATTGTGTCTTCCTTCCTGTCAGCTTTTCAGCCCAACCCTCCTTAGGACTCTAAACCCCCACTCCAGCAGAACTACCAGTTTGCCTCAGACACCATCAATACAGGGACAGCTCATGTTTGTAAGCTCTCTGGGGATGTTCCACCCACTACCACTGACCAGCCCCAAAACCTAGGGGCAAACGTTTTGGCTTTTTGGGTGCATTACCCCCTCAGAGCTCCAGGTATCCTGCAGAGGCCCTGCTGCTGGCTCTGGCAACGGTTCCTTTCATACACATCACCTCACTTCAAGCAGGCAAGGGGCGCATACCCATTGACTAGGGTGCTTTCTGGGGGATACCGAGGTGGGGCCTCCTGCCCACATAAGAGAAACAGGTCAGAAGGTGCATGAACTGCAGCTCTTATGGGACATTGCACAAGTATTTTCAAGATTAATGGTTGCCTTTTTTTTAATTCAAAGACAGTTCTCCCAAGCTTTACAGTAAAACTTTTTTTTTTTAATTGAAACAAAGAAGAAATTTTTGAAACCTATTTCTTAATAAGATAACCGTGTCGATGAAAACATTTCCCCCTAGCTTATTTATCTGTAGCTCTCCCCTCCATGCTCATGCTTTACTGCATGACATTTGAACAAACCCCGCTGAGGGAATTGTAGCTGGATGGGAGGAAGGCAGCACGCTGGAAATGCTGAGTGCTGCTATTAGCGCAGCAGTGATTGACAAGGCGATTCACACAAGTGGATGTAGCTGGTGAAGTACTGTCAGAAGCCCATGGATGAAAGGTGCTCCAAGCATTCAGAGTGCTGCTCTGAATTAGCATCAGCATCTAGCAGCCAGGGCACAATGATGTGTTTTGAGTCACAAAACACTAACTTTATGGCTAGACAAACAACCTGGTACATACAGGAAAGCACGTGCCGGAGGATGGGACAAGTGCTGTGTTGCTGCTGCCCCTCCCAAGAGACAGCATCTTTTGCACCATACCCAGCAGAAGCACTGCCACATCATCTGGCTGCTCTATGTCTTGTTGGATGCAGAAGGAAAGGGAGAAGGGGCTCCTCTTTACAGAGAGACCCTTAATCCACTGCCCTGTGCACAGAGGGGCTTGGGAACACAGTCCTCTGCAACTTCTGCCCCAGGGCAGGACCTTCCTATCTGAGCATAGCTGAAGGGTGGGGAATAGTGGGACCTCCTTGCAACTTTTATTGACAATTTGTCCGCCTGAGAAAGGGGGATCTCCACTGGGCAGTCCCTTTGGCTCGGGGACTGGCAGGTGGCTGCAGAGTAAACGCAGGCATCATGTTTTCCAGGCTTGTGCTTCAGTGCTGCTCTTTGGAAGCATGAGAAATATGAAGGGGAAAAGATGATCTGAGCCTCTTCAAAAGAATTGAGCTTCAGGTCAGTTTGAGTGTGAGGGGAAGAGATTGGGTCATTTCCTGTTTAAGTCTAATGAGGTCATCCACATCTGATCTTTAAGATTTGAGAAGAAATGTAGAACACTGTGACTCAGTTGGGAATCCAACTCAAAACTCCTTCCAAACTCCTCCATAAGTTTTTAAGACTGATGCTTTGCAGGATGAGTACTAGCCATGGGGTTACAAGCTATAAATACAGTGTGCAAGGCCTCCAGGCTGCTTTGCAGTTGAAGGCAGAGTTGCTTTTGTACTAGCTGCAAAGAACTTCTCCAAAGTTATATCAAAGAAAAAAGTTCCTTTCTGACCTCGGCTGTTAAAGAGTATTCCTTCCACAGAACATTTCTTTGACATTGTCCGGGTCAGGTGATTTATCCCATGCCCTGTGTTATGGCTGTGTATTGCCTTTTGTGCTATCTCTTTTTTCCTGGCCACACCTACTTTAAATAGGATTTTGTCTGTGATTAGTGAGAAGCTGCCAAGAGGAATGCTGACAGCTTTCCATGTTTGTTCCTCTGAAGCGTGAATTCAGTGTGGAGAATCTCAAGTCTCTGAAAAGAGGACAGATGCAACTTCTTCCCAGTGTATTGGGTCTGCAAATTTAATCTATTATTGTTTGATGGTTTCATCCATAACTTTATTTCAAAGGAATCACTTTTAACTTTGAAATGTCCATGCAGTCAGGGAAAAATCTGTCTTTTCCTTCTCCGTATTGCTGTGCTTTCCAGAGTCTGACAGAAGGTCAGTGTGACTCTAGACAAACAAAGAAGTGCCTCTAGTTTGGAAAAGTTACTGAGGCTCTGGGAAGTTCTTGCTTTGACAGGCTTTGGCTGGCACTATCTGGACACAATTGTCATGTTCTGTGGAGTCAGACGTTATACAGTCCTGAGCAGTCTGAAACACCAGGATCTCTTGGCTCACAGTGATGATCCCTGAACACCATGGAGGCAATGAGCTCACTTGGGGCTGTACCTTTCGCAGGAATCAAGGCTCTACATCTCTCTTTCCTATCTTTAAGCCAATCATCTATGCAGTGATGTTGTATCTTATCCCATGGCTGCTGAGTTTCCCTACAAGCATTTTACAGGAGACCATGCCAGGAGCCTTCTAGTGATCCCTGCAGATCACAGCAAACAGATGCCTCTACAGGCCTGGCCATCTCTTTGAACTGGGACTACAGTTCCCTTTACAAAGCCATTGTGACTGTCCTGAAGACTTTTCAGGTCTCCCCTTGCCCTTTTCTTTATCCCTTTTCATACCGATTTGCCTGCTGCAACCCTCAGGGTCTCCAATGTGTAGAACCCTCTATAGACTTGTATGCAAGTGTCAGAACTTCTCAGTGCAGACATCTTACCACCCAGCAGAGGTAACAAGCAATGAGGAAACAGGAACTGTAAGAGGCAACTTTCAGCACTGAAGTGCTAAGGCTTGGACAATAAGCCCAAGCCAGAGTTGACCTATAGATGAATCCTGTATGTTTTATAATTGACAAGCATTGTATCAATAGGTATTGTACTAAAATTATAACAAACCTCCTGTCCTGATGTAAAAGGTGGGAATATTGAAACCTGAACAATAGGTCTTGAACTGAAATTGCTAACTCCGTATGTAGTCATTAGTGAGATATGTATAGAAAATGTAACTTAAACATCATAAAACATGTATCCTTCTTTGTGTGTGTAAACAAGGTAACAAGGCCACAATAACAGGGCCACAGAGACAATTGTCTAGCCCTGTGACCTGGTGTGTGACCTTGCTCATAAATCACCTAGATAAACTGGGAAAACTCCCTTAGTTTTTTCCCTGAGCCCCGGCCAGGCTCTGGGAAAATCTAACATGAGACTGACTCCAGATATTTCCGCTTAAAACAAAAGATGCCAGTTATTCTGGCTTACTGATTTCAGGTATATAAGGCTGGGCCCACTCACAGCGACTTTGGAAGCCTCACCTACGGGTGGACGCACCGCGTAGGATTTCCCACTTGCAGGGAAAGGTTCTCCAAATCCTCGCTGTAACCGGGGCTGCCCAGCGACTGCGGATCTGGATGATGGTAAAGTGTGCAAGTGGTGATGGATCTTTCTTAATCACTATTCTCTCTCTCTCAGGTAGTAATGATTTGATGCATTACCCTGTATTTTCCTATTTGTTTAAGTGCACTGTTCTGTCTTTTCTTACTGTATATTTTCTGTATTATTCTGTTATATTATTTAGTTATTTCTAGTAAAATACGCCTGCTCTTTTCACTCTGGTAAATTGATATCCCTGATCAGCAAAACAAGCACTCACCAGCCTTTCAGTTACTGCTCTCCAGGCTGAGCTCTGCAGGCCCAGGGCTCCACCGACGACTTGAAGGGGTTTTCAGGAAGGTAACTAGGAACATCATCCTACTGGCAGCAAGCTTAGATCCACTGGTCAGGGGCCTGTAAATGAAAATGAGATCCATAAAACAAAGAACTCAAAAGATCACTGAACAGCAGTCATTTTCCCTCCCACAGACTAGAATGTTTCTTCGATTTTTATTTTTTTTAAAGCCACATTTCTCAAAGGTGCCTTTCATGCAGTAAGAACCTTTTCAAGATATAACACTGGATCTCATTGTCTTTTGAAGTCTTCAAGATGGAGATTATTATGTCACAGTGTATAAATGCAAACAGTATCTGGTACAAAACAGCTTTGATCATGGCTGGGCCTTCATATACTACCATGTAATTACAATTATAATAATAGTATAGCATATGAGATTAGAATCTGGCTGTTCTGACCCAGAATCTGGATTTGGCTGCTCATCCACAGGACAGGACAGCACTGACCTGAGCCATGTGTGTTCACAAAGATGCTCAGAACATTCAGAAGGCTGAATGTTCCTGTGCTTGGATGGCAATACCCACAGCAGAGCAGCTGGGCAGCCACCACGGCCTGCTTGCCCACAGAGCACCACACCTTGACCGGCTCATTACCCACCCAGAATATTCATACTGCAGTCTGGCACACCCGCTGCTGGGGAGATGAATTGCCATAAGTCATCTCAGCCAAAAGAAAACAATTAAAGGAAACTCCTCCCGCGCGGCCCCTCCGCTGACCACGGCTGAGGGCGGGCGGCCCCGGGCAGCCCCTGGCCCCGGCGCTGCAGGCGCCCCCCCCCGCCCCGGGCCGGTCGGAACGGGCTCTGGCCACCTCTGAGCCACCTGAGGGGAGGAGGGCTCGGGCAGAGCGGGGGGGCGTGAGGGGGGTCTGCGGGGAGCCGGGGCCGCGCCACGCCGGGCAGGGACACCCCACCGCGGCCTGGGGGTGACTCATGCCGGAGCACACCCCCCCCCCCCGAGGGACCGCGGCCTGCAGGGACACCCGCGGGGACAGGGACACCCCGGGGAGGTGTGGGGCCGCTGAGAGAACGCGGTAAGGTGCCCTGAGCGGCGGGAAGGGACCTGTAATGGGAGGGCCTCAGCCGGGGCGGGCAGGCGGGAGGCGGGACTGGGGAGGCGGCGGGGGGGGGGGGGGGGGGGGGAGAGCTCGCTGAGGGAAGCCGAGCATGGGGAGGGGCAGAAGAGTTGCTTCCCTAAAGAGTGTAATTATGATGTTCTCTCAACGCAAATCAGTCATCAGGATTTGGTGCTAATTAGCAGTAAATTAGATTAACTGAAAATTCCTCCAGTTGAGACTATTCTGCCAGTGACATCTCGTTAACCTGCCCACTCCCTTACCATGCAAAGGGGAATTTGTTTTATTTTTCCAGTGAATAACTCTCACCATGGGAAGGTCATTTTCTCAGCTGGGTGTGGGGACTCCACTGGCCTCGGTACAGTGACAGTAATTTGCACTCGCTGAGAGGATGGCGTGGTGTTTGCATGGGATCACAGATAAGTTACCAGGGTCAGCAGGAAAACCCACCCAGCTGGTGGTGGAAAGGTGGGGATGGCTGTAAGCATCCAGCAGGGTTTGCATGAAGGCAGCTGTTGGTGGCTCCAGGACCATGCTGCTTGCTGTCATGTTTTCACCCAGAGGAGCTGCCTCACTGCTCTGGCAATGGAATTGCAACTGATGTTTCTGCTGCTTCTGTGTGAAGTGCCGGGGAAGAGTGGGGATATTCATTGCGGTGAAAAAAGCAGAAATCTCAGCTTTCTTTGAGGAGCAGCACTTTTGCAAGAACAGACACCACAGTCTGCAATTTCATGCCAGTCTAATGGGGAAATACACCATCGGGGTGCAGTTACTGTCTGACCTGGCCAGCTGTGATTTCTGCCGAGTCCTCTGCGTGAGGAGGGACCCCACTGCCATCCGGCTGAGGGCCACTAGATGGTTCCCAACAGCCGCAGAAGCTCAGGCTGTGGTCTCCCCTGGGTGGGCACCCACCTGAGGGGTGCCCCGGGGCAGGGCCGGCAGGTAGGAAGGTGCAGAGAGGCCAGGGGAGGCTTGATGTGTAAAAGGAAAAGAGAGAAACTGGAAGTCCTCAATGGCTCTGTGGGGCCCTCCTTTTTGAAGGTGTTTCTAATTTAGCTGAAACCACGGCAGTTGCGGAGCTGTTTGGAAGCCAAGACTGGAAAATGCCTTCCAAAGACATCACTACATAAATTGCAAGGAGGCAGCGGGTGCTCCCCCATGAATGTGTATCACTGGTTCCTTACATGGAGAAAGGGCAACAGAATGGCATTGCTCAACTTTCCCTTCGCTCCTGTAACATCTTGTTCCTGAAACAAAAGGGATCTTGCCCTGAAACAAAAGGGATCTTGCTGTCTCCTTAGCCAGGGAGGTGGTCTGGGCTTTTGCAGGGCCTGCAGTGAGTGTAGGACATGCTGCGCCAGACAGAGGAGGCTGGTCAGTGGGTGAGGGCTGAGACTTGGCTTCTGGGTTTGAACTCCTGCCATCGCCATCAATGTCCTGTTTGACCTTGGCAGTGTCATTTAGCTTCTCAGTGCCTCAGTTCCCCACGCTGTGAAGGGAAGATGCAGGGGTAGTCCCACTGCCTTTGACATGGTGCTGAACTCGAGAAGCAGGCACAGTACACTCCTGCTGTGTAACTGTTGTGCCGGGCTTGGTGTGGTATTTAATGGGAGGGTGTAATGAAGGAGACAGGCTCTCCTCTGTGCTGCACAAACTGAAATACAGGCAATTTTGTTTAAACATAAGAAGAACTTTATTTACTGTGAGGATGGCAAGTGCTGGAGCAGGCTGCCCAGGTCGGCTGGGGAGGTGGTGCAGGTGTACGTGCAGCCATCCCTGCAGGTTTTCAGAAGCTGACTGGGCAGGGCTCTGGTGTGATTGGTCCTGCTTTGGGCAGGGTGGTTGGACTAAGCCATCTCCAGAGCTTCCTTCCAACCTCAGCTGTTCTGTGATTCATCCCTGCGGGTCCTGCTTCAGAAAGTCTTTTCTGGGGTGACCCTGAGTAAAGGTCTGGTAGGATCTGTCCTCTCTGAGGAGGTGCACCTGATGCACAGAGGAGGGTGTGTGCCATGTGGTTGGTGGTGGGTGGTTGGGGGAGTGGGTGTGTAACAGCATCATCACTACCCTCTGTGTGAAGTGGGGGCTCTGAGCAGAGCCAGTTCCTCTGCACAGCCAATACCCTGGTTTTTGCTGGAGTCTGTGGCCGTAAGGCTTTGTTTGCTCAGAGTTGTCATTCCAGACAGAAGCTTTTTGTTGCAGTAAATCCGAAAGTCTCAGTGTTCGGTGCAAAAATGCTGTCTCTGCTAGGCAGTTGGTCTGTCGTATTGTCCACGGCTCCGGGTGACTGGGCTTCTGTTCCTTTCAGCCTTGAAATCTGCCTGTGAATGAGATCCTGCCCCATCTCTCTCCTCTCACCCTTGCTCCTGAAATGTCTGTGTTACTGCATACTCTGCAGGGATATTTGGGGTCCCATGTCAGTCCAACTCACTTGGTTTGTTTACACTGAGCAAGATATCTGAGTTCACTCCCTGAGTCACCTTCTGTGGGCAGAGGAAATGTGAGCACTGAAACGTCAGTGCTGGAGACTGAGGTCACGTATGACCTTAAGTAAAAGGTGTAAATAGCCTTTCTTCCCACTCCTTGTGTCAACAGCAACAGAAACCAAGACTCCCACTCTGTGAAGAATTAAAAACCTCTCAGAACCTCAGGCCTGTGACTCTCACTCTGTTTCTATGCATGTTTCTAAGCCTTCTCAGTGTTCTGACACCTGTCCCACTGCCTTTGCCATTTTGGGGGCAAGATGCTGCATGTGAACCCCTCTATTTTGCCCTGGAAAACAGGCCACAAGCACAGCCTCTGTGTGCCACGTCCTGAACAAACAGATGAGGTGTACCTCTGCAATCAGAGGTTTGGCGGCAGCATTTGTAGTACTTAAGCTCACTTTTATTTGGGATGTGAATAGTCGTGTGGTCATAGCAGCCTCTCTGAGGCCCTGGGATGAACTGGGATCAGTAACAATGGGAAATCCATGATGAAGCAGGCCCCTTGCTGTTGGCTTGTGAATTAAAGGTACATTAAAGGTAAAGGTAATCTAAAGGCAGGTTAAAGTCTGTGCTTGTGCCACAGTGACCACAGAGCAAGGCTATCCCTGGCTCTAGAAAAAAAAAAGTTTCTTGCAATAGCCTTTTCCTCCATCCCTTCTCTGCTCTATTTCAATCCTCCTCTCCCCCTTGCTATCCCTTATGACCTCTGTCCTCCACATTTCTCGGTTTTGGGTGATATTTCTCAGATACAGGACTGACCCCAAAGCCTTTTTCCAGGAGAATCAGGTCAGCAGAGAAAGACACTCCATAAACTTGTCCCCATCACCTCCTGTTCTGCTTTTCCTTCCTCAGTGCAGCTTCCCCACACCCTGACGCGAGGTCAATGTGCAATCTGATACTGAGTGGTACTGGGAAGAGCCCCATCTGCTTTTGCTGTTAACTCTGAATGGAAAAGGGTTGTGTTCACTGCTTGTTTAATTATGCCTGAATAAGAAATCTCCTTGGGACCATTTCGTGAAGGACACTTTACAAATGTTTTGTATTATTATTGTAATAATTTAGCAGGAGTTACACATGCATGGAGTGGAGAATAGACCTGACAGTGCTGGCTTGCAGGTTTTAGAGAGCTGCCAGTCGCTGCCATGGAAAATGAAGAGGGCATGTTGCCCTCCAGAGCTGTAGCTTCACCGAGCGTGGGGCCTTCGCTGAGTCTCCACGATGCTGGTGGTTTAGTTCAGGATGTTCTTCACTGCAAACCACAGCCCAGGTGTCCCAGGACAGTGCCAGTGCACATGGCCATTTCCAGCTGGGGGAGAGATGGAGGTGACTGGCAGTTTGCTTCCTATTCAGGGAAGTCACGATGCCAATGTTCAGGTGGGTGCCTGGGTTCCCCTTGTGTCAGCAATGTCATCTTTAGCAAGAGGAGTGCTGTCAATTCATTGCAGCAGCATTCAGCAATCACTTTTCTCATTTATTTATTGTTTTGAATGGTGGTGGGGCTGCCTGGAGAGTCCCAGTGAGGTGTAATAAATGCAAAATTTCGTAGCAGGTATTTAGAAACTGGGAAAATTGACAGATTCAGAAAATAGTCTCAGCTGAAAAAGTCTGTAGGCTGGGACATTAGTCAGGAAGGCATCATATCTGCTTGTCTCACTCTTGCTCTTTCCTTTTTAAGGGCAGAGTTAGAGAGAGAGTGCTCAGTGAGATGAACTCTTGGTCTGAACCAGTGCTGTGGTCTTCTGTCTTCTGTTACCTGCCACTGGGGAACATGGCATTTACCAAACGTGGCTGAGAAACTGCTGATAGAACAAGTTTGCCTAGGGAAGTGGAGACAGTTTTTATGTACTTGAGATTTCTTGATGGGCAGGGTGGGATGTTTTGAAGTTGTTGTCCAAGGGCGCTTGGCCAGACACCCTTAGCCTGTTGTAGTGTTCAAAGAAGAAAGGTCTCTGTGATCCACTGTCAAATAGGTATCGCATCAACACCCTCCCTGGTCTGGGCTTGGGTCTCGCTGTGAGGGTCTTTCCTGGCCCGTGGCACCCAAGGGAGCTGTAAGTGGAAATGAACTGTCTTCACAGACAATCCAAGCAGAATGACCTTAGGGACAAAGTCATTTGTGGCATGAAACATAGATATTTGGGCTTTACAGTAAGTTCTGGTGAAAGAAAATAAGATGTTTTTACTCCCTCAAAACTTGTTTAATGCAGATTGAAACATTTCTTTCAGTGCTGTGTGTTTTTAAATCTCAAAATTTTCTTAAGTAAATGTGATGTAGTATCCAAGTAAAAATGCAGTAAAAAATGGGAATTGTTTATTTCCAAGGTTTCCTTGAATAGTTTTGTGTTTTCTTCTTGAATAAACAACCTTGTAAGCATTTGTGAAATACACCACGGTCACCAGGTGCTTCATCTATAAATAATGTTATAGCTTCAGCTATAAATAATGTTAACAGCAATAGTAACTTGATCAGTAAAGCTTGAAATCAGTGTTAAGATATCAAATAGAAGAATGAATGGAACTGAGTTAACATGTGCGTGAGGTTCTGTGAGAGTCATGTCAGCATTTTGTCCTGTGGCTATAGAGGAAAGAAGAATCTTGAGATTTCTGTTAGTCCTGTTCTGTTAGGGAACAGAAAGCTGGACTGGGACAGAGGCAAGACATTTTCTTTGAAGCACGCTGCTGCTGTTCTGCAAAGTTTTTCTAAGTAAGAGCATCCCCTGAAATGTCTGGATTTCTGCTACAGATTAAAAGTACATGGAGATGGAGGATAAAGGGGGTGTTAGCAATTAGCTCTGGTGATAAGTTTAGCTGCTAGGAAAGTTGGACCAGGAAAGAAGAACTATTAATTGAAATCCCCAGTTAATATAGAACTGTCAATAATGAATGCATAATGGAAAAAATCCATTTAATTTTTAATTATCTCCAGCCCCTTCCAAACAAATACAGTGTGTTAAATCTCCTGTCACCTTCACCCGTGCAAAGGGTGTTTGATGGAAGTCTTCATGAACCCCAGCTCTGCTCACGGCATCCTGCCAGGCCATTAGCTAGTTAGTTACAACAGCAATGACTGGCACTTGGCAAGAAAAAGCCCAGGCGGCCCTTGCCAGGTCCAGGACGTGGCAAGAATTAACTCTGTGGGATCATTGCAGGAAGAAGCTGAAATCCCTTGGCTGAGCTCTCTGACATGGTGGGGTCTGGAGCTCCTAATGCATCTGATGTGGACTGGGGTCCTTGGGGGTTAATGTAGTAGACAATCCTGATCAAGTCACCATTCCCAGCTGAAGGCACTGATGGCTCGGGGGTCTCCTCTGTAGGATGATGTCCAGGGCAGTCATGGCAGGTCAGCCAAATACGTGAAAGCATGATTTGTCTTCTATAAATTGGAGAGTATGGATATGCTGATTTTCAGTCTTGAGTGATGGGGTATGGATTGAATGAAGTGCTTCAATCTTGAATGACAGCGTTGACACAGGGGCCTGAACAGATTTCAACCTGTGCTGGGACCACATTTAATGACCCCATTTAGAATTTGACCAGGAATCTTCTACTGAAAGCCAGTTTGGGAAGAAAATCCCATGGGTTTTTGGTGAATCATAGCTCATCTGGTATTTCCATCTCCTCCAAAGCACAACTTCTCCAGCCAGCCAGCACTTTCTGGCCACATTAACCCAGCTGGAATAATCATGATAATGACCAGCACTGTGGGAGACTGAATTCTGCTTTTCTGGTGATACAAATCAGAACTGATTCTCCCAAGTTTGGTTGTATTAACAATGTGAAACTAATGGAAGCTGGGTCAAAATCAGTTTGTGCTTCTTCACTGAAAGTGTGAACAGAGGCAAGCAAGGAGTCCTGACCTTACAGGAGCATGACTCATGGAGAGCTGGCAGAACTTTATGCTTGGGATGGGTGTGAGGTTTATAGCTCTGAAGAGTCACCTTCTCTTAATACTCATCCCAAATGTGACCCAACACTTACTATTTTTAGAGTCTTGCTCTCAAATGAGTTTGCCTAGGGACAGCTTTCTGGGGATTCAATTAAACTCTAGGATAAAATAAACACTATCCCTTAGCAAGGGCTTGAATGCTAAGCAGAGTCATTATTTGAACAAAGTAGGGCTGTAAGTTTCAGTGTTTAAATGTCCTCTATTTTCATCAGCTAGGGGTTAGAGACAAGTGAAGATGGGAAAAACCTGTTCATTAACTCAGCTCATCCACTCCCATAGCCTTTCCACTACTTCTCTGAAGTGATCAAAACACTTTAAGGGCATTTCCTTTGGAAACAATTCTACATTTTAGTGACTGAGATTGAAGTCACTGAAACAGCTCCTGTCCTTTTTCAGATGATAAACCAACTGTGTTTGTATGGGCAATGCAGTGACACCGAGACCTGGGCTGCAGTGCTGTTTGTCTGTTGAGTGACCTTAGGCAAGCTCGTGTCTTTGTTTTTCCTCTAATTAAATACTTGCTTGATGGATTGTGATCCAACAGTCATCCCATGCGCCAAGTCTCTTAGATGCTTCTATCCAGATTTGTGGTTTTTTCCTGGAGAAGAGAAGTGGTTGTCTCAGCATGTGTAGAGATTGGGTGAGGTACTGCAATAGAGCAATACTCCAAAAGTGGAGGAATTCACATCTTACCCCAGAGATACTGTGTTTGGAGCACCAGATTTAGACTTTGGGAAGAAAGAAGTTCCCTAAGATGTGTTTGACAGTGTCCAGTGCACTGCAGCTGCAGCTTATGAAGTCTCCTCAAAATCTTATCAGGAATTCTGGTCTGGTGCAATTTCTGGATGTTTCAAATTCACCTGGGCTGGGTTTGCAGCTGGTCAGTAGGTACTAATATAGGCCAAACACAACTGTCACTCTTTGAAGACTTGTAGGAGCAATCTAAACCGGAGCACAGCTTGCAAGCCATGTGGGGTCAGCCTTCTGCATTGCACTGGGAGACTCCAGCTGGGTATTGTGTCCAGTTTGGGGCACTGAACTTCCAGAGTGATGGTGACCAAATAACTGAGGAAACTGCAGTGACGACTGATAAAATGATCAAGAGGTCTGGAAAACTGTGGCTGACAGGGTAGAGAGAAATAATGGGGTTGTGTAGCTTAGAGGAGAGAAAACTAAATGAT
Source organism: Strix uralensis (assembly GCF_047716275.1). Lineage (NCBI taxonomy): Eukaryota > Metazoa > Chordata > Aves > Strigiformes > Strigidae > Strix > Strix uralensis. The sequence goes on along the minus strand of NC_133983.1, from coordinate 684,281 downwards.
AATGTCCTTAACACACAAAAGGTGTGTGCAAGAAGGGGAATGATGCCTTCTGTGAGGAACGTTGATAAGAAATCACAGGCACAGTCTGCAACAAGGAACATCCAAGTGAAACATAAAGCAAACTTTCGTGGAAGAGGTGATAAAAGCTCTGGAAAAAGGAGGAAGAGTGAGTGAGTGAAGTCTGCAGATTAAACAAATAGCTGGCAGGAAGGGTGTGCAGAGCTCATGCTGTCCCGGGACAGGAGGATTAACTCGGTAACACAAATCATTCCCATTTTTCACTGACCCCAACTACACAGGTGCACATTAAAACCTTCACAGACATACACAGCTGGCTGTACACATGCATGCACACACTGCCTTTGCACTTTTCCCAACAATATGCGTACAAATGGTTTTAGAAAACAGGGATCTGTCATTAGATACCTTCCTGTCAGGTTCTTCTAGGTGACTTGGCCTCATTAATTGTAATACTTATTGCAATAGTGTATCTGTCTTAGAACAGATTGTCTTGGGAGCCAATTCATACTAGGCAGTCAGTAGCAGTCTTAGCAGCTCTCTTTTGTTGAGATGCTACTTTTTATTTATATCTCTCAGTCTAAAAGAAGCTAAAATAAAAATTGCCAAGATTTTTTAATCCAGCTTTGCTGTCTCCTGCTGCTGCAGCTACACAAAACCTTGGGTGCATCCATTCCTCCAGATGACAGCTAATCCCTTTCTCCTCACAGTTGAAGCAAAAGCAGTTTAGAAGGTTTGGAGTTGGAGAGGAAGCATCAGTGTTTGAAGATGTCATCCCCAAAACGCAATGGCACAGACGACCTGTGGGCTTTGCTCTCTTCTTGGGCAGAGAAAACTGCCCTGTTTTGCATTGTATTCAATTAAAATGAGCATTTTCCATGGGGACCTGTGAATTTTGGAAGAAGCTGCACTGGAAGGATTTCTTGATTCTGGGTCTAGTCCATACAAATAGAAGTCTTGAGCCTAGATTGTCTAATAAATTGTTATTTCAGCTTGTTATTTCACAGCACTATCCTGTTGTACTATAGCCTGGGAAAGCAGAACCTTAAATACTTCTTTCTTGTCATTGGAGAAGAGAAACAGATTGGGTCAGAGTGTGATTTTAGCATTTGGGCAGGAATGGGACTAAGCAAGTACCGAGTCCATCCCTGTGGATTTTCTGTGTCAGTATTGGTTACCTCTTCCGTTCCCCTCCCTCTTTGCCATGCACTCATCTTAGCTCACAGACAAGTATGTTTCTTTTTCACAGAAACTTTCATAAGTTCTGAATCCACCCCACTTCTAGCATGGGTCAGTTTATGAAATCACAGCATTTTCTGCAGGATTTAAACATCCTTTCCTTTCCTAACACTGTTGGGGTTTGGTTTGGTTTTGGGTTTGATTACTGTGCTCCAGAAGTGCCTGAGCTGCTGCAGAGCTGAGCAGCTGCAGGGATGGATGGGAGAGAAGATGCCCTGGTGTTGGCAGCTTGCAGTGCTGCCTTTGGGATTCCTGCAGGGATCTTGCAGTGCTGCCTTTGGGATTCCATCAGGGATCTTGTTTCACAAAGGCCTTTCTGGAGCAGTGTCTGTGCACTTGGTGATTACATCCAACACACACGCTGGAATCAGCAGTGCCCATTCAAGGTTACAGCTGGTTGAATGAGAACAGAATTTAGCTCCCAGGCTTTTGTTTTGATCACCCTCTTACTTTAATTTCTGTTCCCAGTCTTAGGGATCACTGAGATCCCAGAGCACTGTACTGACTAGGAGTTGGAGTAGGCCTAGAGTAATTTTTCCTCTTTCACGTTTTCCTGTTTATTGCAGAGATCTGAGTGACACAGCATGCACAACATGTATAGAAATAAAGGCAATACTAAATAATGGATCACCTTTTTTCGCACTTCTCTTGCATTATAAAAAATTGTTAGCAATTTCCCTTTTAAAGCGAGAATTTTGGGACTCCTCATGGATGAACTCAAGGGATACATCATGCCCTCGTGTCAGTAGTGATGCAGTTAGAGGCAAGATTCCCAGCAGGGTGAAGAGCGAACCAAGTTGGAGAGTGGAGAGGAGCTGACAGCCCAGCAGCCTCTCACACCTTCAGTGAGACTCTGCACTCCTGTCCGCTAAATGGGTGTTGGCACTTAGGAATAAGTCTGGAAGAAGCATCTTCCTGTTCTGAAAATACAGCCTCACTCCTCTTCTTTCACACTACAATGGCTTTGCTATCCATGTGAAAGAGCAAGCTCTGGTCCTTGTACCCAGACTGGTGTATCCAGCCAGCCCCAGGGTTCAGGCCCTGAAATTCCCTGTCCTGAGTTCAGTGTCCTGCTTCCCTCACCAGTGTAACGAGTTGGTCCATGCTATGCTGGGTCTCAGGGACTAAACATCTGCTTAGCATGGAAGACTGGAGTCCTGGAGTAAAACACAAAGGGAACCAGTTGGATAGCATAGATGTGCCCACTGCTATGCAGACTTTCAAGGCTAGAGGGAGTGGTCAGTTTTAAGGTGGAATGTATCTCACTGCTTTGGTATCTAAAAGACAAATAAAAAACATGAACCACTCTTTCCAGACCCTTTTTATATTCAATGGAGAGAAACAAGCTCCTCAAGGTGATTCATTGGACCTGGCTTAGCAGCATGTTTTGGGAAGAGATGACTCACTTTTCTCTCCCCTGACTATAAAAGGTGCATAGAGCGAGTAGATCAGTCTTAGATATCTAACTTCTAGACATCTGAAGTCAGAGCTCCTACCTGCCCTTCTAAAGAACATGAAGGCTTTACTTCCAGGCAAAGACCCATCCTGGGGCTGAAGATGTCAGCCTCCACTGGCAGTTTACTGCAAGATCCATCACTCTCCATGTGAAATACAACATGCTTCCCAACTTCACTGACAATTTAAATGCAATGGGAAGCTTCATCTCTCTACATCTGCCTGTTTCATTCCATTCCTCTCCTTTGCCAGAAGCAGGCTGTTAGCCGAGACCCCTGCAGGGCTCCAGTGGGTCTGTTCAGTCACGAGCTGACACAGCCACTGTTCGACTCTGTACCAGAGGTGCTCAAGTGAATTTACAGGTTTTATACTATTAATTTTTTCCAAGCCTGCTGAAGGAGTTAAGACTTTGATCGATGACTCCTTTACTTGCCCCTGGAGTGCAGAGATTTGCTGTGTTTCCGTACACAGCTTTCATTACTGCTGTGGGTCCAGAACAGCTCCTCTGTACAGCAGAGAGCTCGCGGGCGGGCACAGGAGGAGGGTGAAGGGACAGTGTGGTGACGGCAGGGCAGGCTGCAGTGGTGCCCATGGGTGGCACAGCTGGAAATGCCATGTCAGAGCACAGCCTAACTCAGGTTGTGCTTCCGAACACGAGAGGGAAATTTTCTGTGCCAACAAGTGCCTGGCCTGGGCTGCTGGTAGCCTGTTGCTAACACCACCACTTAGTCATTTTCTTGCCCTTTCATTGTCTTTTGTTTGAAGTGTCTGAATATTACAGCACTACAGAAAACAGTCAGGGGAGAAGAAGACTCTATAGCCCCTCCAAAACAGGATGGGCCTCAGGATCTCACCATAAAAACCCAGTACTGGAGACAACAGGGAAATCGAGCCCTTGGTGACTGTGTCCATGCGGAAAAGCCAAAGAGGGAGAACAAATAAACGAATTTAAGAATTGTGTTTAAAGGCTAGTATTGGAATTAACATGAACACAGTAGGTGCAACATCTAATTCCCTAACAAAATTGTGCTGTTTGTACCCTCTCCCTTGCACTGCTGTCTACTTTAATCAAGAAATGCTGAGGTGGTGTGGCTTGCTGAAGCTCCCAGTGGCAGAGCTGGGGCTAGATTTCACAAGTATTAGGTGCCATCTGAAGTCTCTTCTGTCTGCCTGAAGCTGTAGATACATTTCACTTCCGCCAGTGAACAAAGATCACAATAAGGCTCAAATCCCTGCTCTGCAGTATGTCCTCAGTTTCTGTCTCTCCTAAATGGAGATAATTAGCCTTTCCTGCTTGCATAAAACACATAGAAATAACATAAAAACAAAGCTCCATTTTCAAATTAAATGCTGTTATTAACATCTAGTGTTTGATGGATGATTATGGTGTTACAACAACATAAATACTTCTATGGGGGTGTTTGGCCAGTGATGTCCTAGGATGCTTTGCAGTTCCAACCTGATTAAAAACGGAATTCTATTACACATCTCTGAAGAGATTCAAACCATTGAATAGCAATCAGGAGATTCTGCCAACTGTGAGGCATAAATACTGACAGTTCTAGCTACAAATGTTTCCAATTTTACTTTATTTTATTTTTTTGCAGGACAAACTTATAAATTAGAAGGATGTGCCTCAAGAACAGCCTGGGAACATAAAAAAACAAAAATAAAAGATAAAGAAGTTCCAGAGCTAGGCTATTATAGCGCTATAGTGTAGGCAAGCAGAAGCTTTTTAAAAATCAGTAAGAAATGTCACTGGCAACCAGTGTAGATATTGGCGCCAGGGCAGGCAGATCAAAAGGGGCTGAGAAAAGTATTGCAAGAGTTTGAAAGAAATGTGGATGTGCAGAAATAACATCTGTGAACAGCGCTGTTTCTCGGTGGCTGGAACAGTGAGGTGTAAAGCATTGGTTGTGGAAACAGCTCGCTCTGTCCTGCTGTTGGTCAGGCTGACGTTGGCTTACTCACAGCTTCCTCACTCCTAGGCACTGATGTTCATCTCAAAGAAGCCTGAGGAACTCAGGTGCCAACATCCATTTGATTCCAGTAGGGTTCAGTTGCTTGACTGTTGATTCCTATAAAAAATGTCAGATTCCCTAGAAGTCTACACTGCATGATACACACCCAGCAATCTGCAAAGCAGAGAGCTGGTAGGGGTAAAGGAGATAAGATCTTGATATAGCTTGAGCTCAAACAGCTCTCACTTCTTTAAATCTATGTTTTTTGCAAATTAGTTTGCAGGCACTCCTTCAATAACCCCCACAAAAATAAGAGAAAGTACATCTGTTGGGAAGAAGTACCTGGTTATGCAGAATTAGGACAGGAAAGCAGTCACAGAAAGAGGAAGCCAATAGGAAGCAGAGGACGGAAATTTAGAAACAGGGAAGCTACAGGTGCAAAAGTGATTTGGAGGAAAATATTGTCTGTCTGTGTCTAGGACGTACCATGCTTTGGTATGTGTGCATGTATATATATGTATTTTCTTATTTATATGTGTATATATTACAGAAAATCCCTGGTTTACAGACATGCAAATAGGGAGGGATCTGCATTTCCCCAGCTCTAGCAAGGACCACCCCGCGTGGCAGAGCAGCCGTGAGCCAGCCGTGGTGGGGGAGTTAACACGACCTCAGCCCGGTGTCAGCCACGCTGACTGACAGCAGGGGGACGGCTGGCTGAGCTCAGGGTACGACCAGGTATCAACCCTGGTAGCAGCCTTCCTCGGCTCACGATAAAAGCTCTTTTGTTTATTTCCCTAATTAGACTCAGGGGTCTTCATGAAGAGGGGAAGAACTGTCTGCCAAGACTGGATAAGAGGAGTTATTTCATATTCCCAGAGCTGGGATGAGACTAAAACTCTTTATGAGATGTTGATGCTTTGTGTTCATTTTCAAGAAGGCCCCCTAGACATTATAAGCATGGCTTTGGTTGGTTTTATCACACATGGCAGAAAAGTTAAATATATAATGAGATGATTTAAATACCTCAGAATTTTAGGAAGTTTGAAATTTAGATCTGGGTACAGATTTGAATGGAACTTAAGCAGTGGTGGGAAATGTTCAGATATCTTTTTCCCTTGCCATTTCTCATCTTTATGCAACTCTGTTTTGCATCAAGCCAGACTCAGAAACAGAAATGTCAATAAGGAATCATTTTCTCTTGAGATTTCTGCCCCATTTTTACAGACCTGCAAAATCTCCATGGGTTGATTAAGCAGCCAAACACCGGCTCACAGGGCATCATTACAGACTTGGGGAGATTCAGCAGATGCATAAAGCTTCATTTTTAACTATTTTCCATAATTATCTGTTTCCTGTTTGCTTCATAAAATTCAGGCCTCTTTTCTTTAACACACATTTTAATTTCCAAATAAAATACTGTTGAAATAGAACCTGCACCTGTGCAGAAAATATCCAGTCCTGAACTGTATCTCCATCTTCAGAAAGTAACACATGAAAAAAAGAAGAAACCTCTGAAACTGTGAGATAAAGCCTTTAAAAATTAAAGAAAAAAAATCCACAAAACTTTAACAATAAACAACCAATGCAAAATATTTTGATGTAACGTTTCATTGAAAATTGGAATTATTCTCTGAAAGTCTAAGTAGTGTTTTTTTTGTCTTTAAAAATTACAGGTTACTTTGGTCAGCAAAAATCTCCCAAATATATCACAGAATCACAGAATCATCAAGGTTGGAAAAGACCTTGAAGATCATGTAGCCCAACCATTAATATGTACCTATTGCTATTAAAACCACGTATCTTTGAACAAACCAGTGCCATTTAAATTACAGATCTGGGTTTTTTTGTTACCTTTGCAACATTGGTGGTTAAAAGTGCAGCCATGCAGAATGACTTGGACGAATGACACATACTCTGTTCTGTTGCAGCACCAAGTTGCATCATATGGGAAAGAAAAGTTGCTTGTAACAGGGGCACAGACAGCATACCTCAGTTTCCTAATCTGCAGAATGATGATAAGGGTAGTGGCTCTTTTTTCTGAGCTGAGCAATAATGACTAGATATTAAGAGTGTGCTTTTGTTTCTGTACTGCTGAACTAGACCAGCTTAAGGGCGAACAAACTCATCCCACAGTAGAACTGCTAATAGCAGGGTGGATTATGCTCGTTTTCCATGGGAATAGCTGTGGCCTGATGGAGCATGTGCACAAGATGGGACTGTAACCATACCAGGGATGGTATACTGCATGTCTCTGTCAGTACAAGTGGTGTGCTTCATTTTGCATTGTAAGAACGTCCTCAAAATGTTCTGAAGGGAAATCCTGGCTCCTGGAAGTCAGTGGGAGTCTTGTTATTCGCTCCCAGGGCAGGCCCTGAGGGGAATTAAAAGCAACCCAGTGTTATCAAGTAGAATCCATTCTTCAGTGCAGGTAAAGTCTCATGATTTTAGGAATGAAGAAGGAAGGATCATTCCTTACAGTTTAAAGTTTACACACTGAGCCTTGGAAAGCTCAAGCCAAGAACTGGTGGGGACTTTTTCTTTCTTTAATGGCTTGTTATGGATGCAGGTCACACAGTCTTTGGCTTCAGGAAATAAGGAAACTCCATGGGCACAAGCAGTACAGGCTGGGACTCTCTAGCAGTCGCCGTAGTCTTAGTCCACCAACACCCAGTTCCTTGACTTCAGCTCGGAGTGCTTGTTTATTTGGGCTGGCTCTTTTCATTGGCGTTTGATTTATAAGTAGCTGCAGAAGGAAAAGAAAAAACAGCCCCTGGCCTGGCACTGTTGTGATTCAGCAAATGCCCAGAGCAGGTGCTTACACCGTGAGCAGGATTACGTACTCCTTTGGGAACAGAGGAGCCACATACACGTGTAATGTGTTTATACAAGTTTACACATTTTTGTGTGCATGCAGAAGGCCAATACCAGCATTTCTCAATGCAAGGGGCTTACATCACCAAAGTTAGGTGAGGTGTTTGCGTGGTACGAATAAATACAATTCCATCCACAGGGCTCAGCTCTGAAACATAGTTTTAGATTCCAACTTCCCTCATGTTAGTTTTGCTCCTGTCTGCCAGATGTTAATTGTGCTGGATCAATTAATAATACTTGCGTTTTGCCACTGCTGAAAGCACCTAATGCAGAATGGTGTCTTACTGCGTCAGATGCTCCCTGGAAGAGACCATGATTGCCTCTGAACAACTCACAGTCTAATTACACCAGAGGATAAACTGAAGCAGAGGACCAGCCTGGTCCCACCTCACCCAGCAGCTGAGAAGCAGCATCAGAACCTCTCTCTCTCCATGTGGAAGCTTATTCTGTCTCTGCCCAGTGTAGTCTCCACTTCTTAAAATGTACTGTCTCCTCTCTAGGATTAACAGCCACTTTTTAGCTCACGGACTTACAACATGGATGCAGTAAAGTTCTTCCTGTCATTTCTCTCCAGTACCCTTAAATGTTGCTTTATCTCAGAAGACAGATAGCGAGTATCTATGAGGTTAAATCAGGAATCAGCAGTTATCCCAGGAGAAATAGGACACAAGTCCTTTATATTGAGAAAGATTTTGATTAAAAAAATAGCACACGTTCACATTGATTTTCCTTTCCTTATTCTGGGGACCATGCAGCCCATTTGCAATTAAATTGAGTCTAGTTACTCTCCAAAGTGAAAGAAGCTGTTCTGAAAATTAGTAGTATGAGTCTCTCTACCTTTTGACAAATTATTTTCTAATGAAAAACATCTGCTCAGGCTAAGGAGGTTCAGTCATCTTTACTTCCGCCTTATGCAAATAGTTTTAATGTTGCATATTGCAAAAAAGTGCTTTGGTCATATAGCCAAAAAGGGCAGGAAGGTATTGATCCCATTTAATTATCCTTTTTCTTTATAACAGTTGTAATGAGCCCAACACCTGATGGCTAATGATAATCCAGATGGCTTGGAATTGTATCTCCATATGCTGCATGATTTAATGCAGAACAAGGCTGAAGTTAACTCTATGTGGGTTGAAGAAGTGAACTCCATGGTTTGTTTTGGAGGTTTGTTTTGGCAAACAAGTGAAGAAATCAGAAGAGGCAGCCAGGGGTGTTTGGATAATAGGGTGATGTGGAAGGTGTCCATTCCACACTTTAGCCCAAATCATGGGCAAAGAAGAGTGTACGCTTCCAGAGACTGCACGGATTGATTTTGCCTCACGACACCTTCTCAAGACCTGGGTTTAGTCCTGGTTCTGCCATGACTGCTTGAAGACCAAATCCTGAATGCAGCTCTATGTGCCAGGGTTTCAAGCAGCCTGGTGGTGCCCTTTGACTTCTAGGAATCCTAACGTTATTATGCTCCTCTCTGTGAGAAGAGTGGTGTATTCTGCTAATGTCATTCTGGTTTGCACTAGTGGGATCAATCCTGGTTCACAACATTTTAGGGCCTGTTACTGCTCTGTCAATTCTGAAGGTGTCTTGTCTTGTATTTCACTGAACTGGGACCGCAACTAGGCTACAGTGACATGCAGAAATATTGCTGGAACTCTACCTTTACCTTTGAAGTAATCACAGCTGGAGCCAGACTAACATGAATGTTTTCTCTTTAGGGAAAAGTTATCTGTAAGTCCTAAGGATTGTTTATACAGAGGTGGCATCATTGTCCTCATGCCATGAGAGGGAAACTGGAGCAGACTGGCTCTGATTCAGCGAAGCAGTAAAGCTCCCCAGCACATAAGCACATATTTTCGTGTTTTGCTAAACTGGTACCATGCAGAGACATCATGATTTGCCCAGAGTCACATGGTAAGCTGAAAATAGGAATCAGGAATTCTTTGGACAACTACTGCGGGTATTTACATTTGGCAGGTTTTCTTTCTGTGCTGCCCAGAGGACAAGAAACATTTTTCTTTATAAAACAGAAGCAAAGGTGCCTTAGTAAATATTGTGAAATTCTGGAAAACAGATTTGTAGCCTGCACTGGGAGGTCAGGAACTGTTTCTTTAGATCAACAGCAGCATCTGTCTGCAGTAAGTTTTGGAAGTTTTTGACTGAGGTGACTTAGTGTTGCTGTTGTTCAATCCCAGGCCTGGCACAGATAGCCTAGCATCAGTTGACGTGTCAAGAAGGATTTCTGATGCATTTCAAACAGAGATTCCTCTTTATTTCCTAGGACATGGATGAATTTCTAGGTTGAGAAGGGAAATACATCTCTTTCTCTTAATATCCACTCAACTTGGGGCTGATGCTAGGATCTGGTTTGTAACAGTGATTTGATCAGCAGTGAAAATGTTGCCTCTCCCGCCCTGGGAATAGCATGCAGCCCATATACCTAGCCAGAGGAAAATGTCAGCCTTGTCTGTGTATTTATGCCATTCCCCTGTAGCAAGGACTCAGCCTTTCTAGAATCCAGGATGGCAGTACTGTCAGCATGAGGTCCATACCCAGTGCTGGCTACAAGGTATAGCAGAGGTCTTGGGGTGGGTGTTACACCTTCTTGTTCTTAAGAAGTTGTTCTTGAGAAGAGGTGTTCTAGGGGATACTTTCTTACAAGAAGATACCTGCTTATGAGAAATGGATTGATGACCTAATACTGAGTAAAGAAGGGAATTAAGATAGGAAGGAGAGAAGTGAAACAATCCCCTTCCATATTTAATCACTGCACAAAAAACAATCATTGTAGATAAAATCTGCCTGGCCAGGAGACATTAGAACAATGTCATGCTTTATTCTTCCATGTATCATTTTGTTATTATAGTAAACCTTTTTTATATTACTGTTTCCTATGAAGTTCAACTCAGGTGATAGTATCATGTCCTAAATGTGGTTCATATGCAGCAAGGATAACTACTAGACCATCTCAACTCCAGCAATCTCGAGATTACACTGACAGGGTGTGAAAAAAGATAGAGGGGGAATAAAAATTTTCTGTTTCACCGCTGGGGAAGTGGGAATATAATATGTGCTAAATGACATGCAGCGAGCAGCGTCATGGCATGACAATATTCATTAGTCCAGAGTCAGAGTAGGACATGTCTTACCAAACTTTACGTCTTTAAATGTTGGGTGTGTTGTCCAGATGAGTAGTGACAGCACCATCTGTAGTTAATAGAAAGAGGGAGTGAGGCACATGTTAGGTGGGAATGACTTACCCTCCTGGAAATGCTGATCTCTGCTGATAACAGAAGGACCCACAAAACCCACCTAAACTACACATCCCAGCATTCCGACAGCTAACACGAGGGGAGCTGGAGGCCTCCCGCCCATGTACACTTGCTTACCCCTCAGGAAAGAAGGGGTAAAAGTGGGACAGTTGAAGCAACAGGATTAGTGGAAGAAGATGCCTGTTTTGGAAGCAAATGCAGATAGGATATTTCTGCTCTACAGCTACTATTCTAGAAATACCTATGCACTCTCACCCCTGGTAGCTTGTCTGTGTGCTCATATATTAAATGATCAAAGCAATGCTCCCACATTTCATGTGGAAAATCGTGAAGGCAATCAGCTCAGTGAATGAGATGTGTCCTGGATGCATCAGGCATCCAGAGGCAGTTGATCTGGGTATGAACAGTGATGCTTTGTACGGGATTTCTGGGCATCAGGCAGCCTGCTTAGGGCTTCTGTTCCAACTGAGCTGCTGGACATAGAAAATCTCAGACAAAGGTCACATTTCTTTTTCCATTCCACCAGTTTTGTAAAAGGCTAGCCATACAAGGCATTCAAACGTAGGACAAGATTTTGTAAAATAATTTAATATCCTTGTATGCTAAAGGACCCTTAATAATTTAGTCTTCAAGGGATGGTTTCCCTGATTGCAGAGCTGAAGTGCTAAGGCTTGGACAACTGGCCCAAGCCAGAGTTGACCTATAGATGAATCCTGTATATTTTATAACTGATAACCATTGTGCTAATAGGTATTATACTAAGTTATAACAAACCACTTATGCTGATGTAAAAGGTGGAAGTGTTGAAGCCTGAACAACAGGCCCTGAACCGAAACTGCTAACTCAGTATGTAATCATTAATGAAATATGCATGGAGGATGGAGCTATCTTGGATGTATCTTTCCCTTCCTTTGTATGTGAATAGAATAACAGAGTCATGGAGACAGGTGTCTGGCCTGATGTGAGACCTTGTGCATAATCCGATCAGATAAGCAGAGAAACTCCCTTAGTCTCTCCCTTGAGCCCTGGCCAGGCTCTGGGGGAATCTAATGTGAGATTGAAACCAGATATTTCGGCTTAAAACAAAGGTGCCAGCTATTCTGGCTTGCTGATTTTTGGTCCATAAGGCTGGACCCGCTCACAGCGACTTTGGATGCCTCAGCTACGGGTAGACGCACTGCGTAGGATTTCCCACTCGCCGGGAAAGGCTCAATAAATCCTCGCTGCACCCGGGGCTGCCCAGCGCCTGCGGGTCTGGATGGTGGGAACGGGTGCAAGTGGTGATGGATCTTCCTTAATCACCATTCTCTCTCTCAGGTAGTAATGATTTGATGCATTACCCTGTATTTTCCTATTTGTTTGAGTGCACTATTCTGCCTTTTCTTACTGTATGTTTTCTGTATTATTCTGTTATATTATTTAGTTATTTCTAGTAAAATACGCCTGCTCTTTTCACTCTGGTGTCTGAGTTTAATTGATATCCCTAATCAGCAAAACAAGAGCCCAGCATTAATCTGACCTTTTCTTATTCTTCATTCAACAGCTCATCTGTGGAGGCTATTCTTGCAGTGTTTTGTAGGTGTCTCTTCCTATTTAATCTGTCTTCCAGACCAAAGCTCTTCAGAGGAAATTTTCCATGTTAGTTATGAGATATTAAAAAATAAAACAAAAAAAGATCCAACTTTAAGAATTAAATTTTCCAGTCAGGTCTGAAAATCAGCTCCACTTGTGTGCATTTCCAAAATGCATCACTGCAGTGTCAATCATCTAAAGCAAGAGGGGGAAAAATGTCAGCAAAATTCACTAGATGCACAGAGCCATTGAATAGATTCATGGGCAGCCTACTGTAATGGCAAGTTTGCAGGGGCTATCAAAACTCTTTATACATCAAGCTAAAAAATGACAAAGAAGCTGAAAAGAATGATTTGTGCTCTGAACCAGAGGATGGTCGAGACCACTCCACCAAAAGAAGGATGTAATATTGTAAAAATATGTAGTTAACCCCACAGTCTTTGTCAGACAGGTATAGCTACAGAAGAGCCAGAAATCACCATGGAGAAAAATTGATTGATCTGTAGGACTCCGATAATGTAAATCTTTTTCATTTAAATCTACATTGGACCACTGGACCTGAGGACACTTAGAAGAGTAACAAAACTGCCAAGTAGAGCTGAAATAAACCCAAATGGCCAAACTCAATTATGAATTGTCGTGTAGAGACAACCCCATCCAAATGCATTCTAACACCTGACACATCCTAGCCGTGGACTCGGTTTGCACAGCGAAGTGTGGAGCTCTGCACAGAATAAAGGATGTGCTGTGAGTGGGAGGGAGCTGCAGCCTGGACATTGGTACTCTGGAGACAATGAGACCATGTGCTGAGACAATAGGCAGCAATTAGTGTATGAATTATGTGTGCACACATGAGAAGATGAGACTAAACCTATTGTCCTTCAGCTGATGGCACACTCATGGGGAGCACATCACTACTGTGCTGTGTGTTTGCTATTAGGCTGCAATAGCCCTTTTTTTCCTGTCCATCTTATGCTGAGAACTGATCTTCACTATGCATTGTCTGAATTTCTCTAGTTACTGGAAACCTATCATTTTCTCTTCCTTTCCCAAAGTATCTGACTGGCCCCTCAGCTATACCAACATGTTAGGAAAATGATCTGAAACAGTTGTAGCTGTAACTCCCCTCTCTGGGAGCTTCCATTTGGCAAAATCTTGTAGCTCAAGTAAAGTTTGACCTAAATCTTCTAAATAGAAAACATGAGGGAATCATTCCCAGTGAAAGTTTCTGGGATTTCTTCTCCTTAGTCCTACTCTAAACTACAGACTTTGTAATGGATATTCTGTGATACCATGAAGAAAACTGTGTTGGGTTGCTTCCCACTTAACATCTGTTTCCTCATGAGCAGGTCCCCTTAGTCCCTCTTTGTGGGGTCTGGTGCCCTGGTACATCTCCTGGATGTGCTGTCCTCCCTGTTGGATTGGGATACCTCAGCCTGAATTTCACCACAGCTTCCAGCAAATCATGGTGGCTGTCAGGTTCTCCAGACTGGTTAGTCAGCTAAGAAGAACAGCATTTTAAGCTGTCATTTTTGACCCACTCGTAAATACAAGCACAGCTTCAGAGAGAGGAGCTATAAAGCTTTGATAAGTTATGACCTGCTTCACAGAAGTACACTGAAAAGGTTAAAGTGAATAACCCAATAAGAGAAAAATGGTCCTGAGTTTTAAATGTCTAAAGAGAATTTCAAAAAAGGGAGGAGGGAGTATTAGTAAGAAAGCGAGAAATAAACCGTTGATATTAAGGACAGCTTGTTCAATAAACCTCCTCAGCCCTCTGGACTGACAGAATCAGGTATTTGGAGAGACCTGAAGACCTCAAATTTACTGCTGCCACCAAACAAATTAAAAGACTAGCTGGAGCATCCTGGAACGATGGTTTGTCAATGACAGTGTTGCTGAAGATAAGATGGAGACAAGACAAGGATCATGACAAATCCAGGATTTTTCATAAATAATTATTCCTCCCTCTGGGCTACTCACTTCACACCATCTACTGATAGCTCCATGTGTGCATCTAACTGCTTTCATGGGTGTCAGGAGAGCTGAAAATGTACTGATCACCTCGTTTGTACCCTCAAACTGTGCATGTCTGGATCGGCAGATTGGGGCATGGCAAGGGAAAGGGATGAGCCATTTGCAGAGTTCAGATCTCATTTTCAGTACACTTAACTCATGATGACAAATGGGTGCCAGTTCTGTGTAACAGCAGCTTTCAAGATTTCCAGGTGTGATTGTTTCTTACTAGGTAGGATCAAAATCAAATCAGTTCAGAATAATCAACAAAATAGGTATAAGAGGAATTAAACAAACAAACAAAAATGTGGGTGGGAATATGAAAAGTGTATTATTTTGAATGGTGAAATACCCACTTTCTTTTGGAAATGCAGTGGTGATACCTCAGGAGACCTGCTCACTTGGCTACCTCATGCCCTCACTCTGCTCTTCTCACGTGCTGCAGAACATATCAAAGCCTTGCTAGGATCCAAAGGATCACAGCAGAGGTTCACCATAGCAGATGTAGTTTATGGTGATAAAAGGGAGTGTTTCTGACCAGCACTGCTCACAAGACAAAGGATTGGGTGGTACAAAATACCAAACAGATCCCAGCCTGGCCCAGCCCACATTAATCCAGGTTTTATGAACCTCAGGCTGTGCGTTACAGATGTAGTCTTTGAATGCAGCTTCACGTTTTGCCCACCCTCACTTTGGTCCTTCCACTTGTTCCCATCCTTGGTGACTCAGAGCAGTGAAATGACCAAGATTATGAGAAAAATAATGAACAACAAATGCCTTTTGGCAGGGTTTTTCTATTTTGGTGTCAGATTGGTCCTTTGACTGTCAAACCACCACTCAGAACTGCCACCCCTTGATTAAAT
This sequence comes from Strix uralensis, assembly GCF_047716275.1. Lineage (NCBI taxonomy): Eukaryota > Metazoa > Chordata > Aves > Strigiformes > Strigidae > Strix > Strix uralensis. The sequence continues at coordinate 669,017 of NC_133983.1, read as the reverse complement.
CACACACTCCTATGATGTCAGATGAAAGGACATCTATCCTTGCAGTAACTCTCCCGAAGCTATGAACTTGCCCTGGGAGGGCCTTCGCCTCACTGTTCATCAATTCTGAACTGACAGGATTAATATGAAACCACTGGATTGTTTCTCCACTTAGGATCACGCCTAGACTTAGGTAAATGACTGCAGGTTTTGCTTGTCAGATTTTGTGCTTGTAACCCCGTGGTGATACAAAATAATCAGGAGGAATGAACTCAGATGAGCCCATCTCACTTCGCACATCAGTGCCACTCGGAAGCGAAAGAGGGACAGAAGACTGGAGTCAGGTTTGCGAGGTGTGCAGTGTGCCTGTTCCTCTGCCAGGGGTTTGAGAGCCAACTTGAGTTCCTTTGTGTCACACAGGGCCTCATTACCAAGGTACTGTCACTCTGGAATCATCTCATAGATGAACAAAGCTTTTGCTAATTGATGTCTAATTTGCTCTGTGTTTATCAGAACTGAAACTTTACTAATACCTAGATCATATCTGCCAGCAAAATGAATTCTGTCAAAGACCCTTGAAGCCCTCTGTGAAATTAGAATATATTTTCCCCACCTGAAGACAGATCTCTTACGATGGCAAAATTCATTTTATATGATCCCTTAAGCTTTTCTCCTGGAAAATCATCATGTTAAAATTCCAAAGCCACTTTGCAGAGAAATGTAATTTCACCCTCCCTCCATTCTCACTGCTATTGTTAAAGATTTTTTCTTAAAAAAAAAAAAAAAAAAAGAAGGCAAGAAAATTCAGGCATAATAGCAACAATTTTGCTTCTCAGAACAATTTATATAAAAAAAGACATGGAAAATTACAAAGCCTTTTTTTTTAATAGTGCATGTTCAGGGCAAAGGGGTTAAAGAAGAAGAAAATCTCTGTCAAATAACAGCAGCAATAAGAATGAAGTGTAAAATGTATACGTATATAAGACTGATGCACAGAATATGCATTATTTGACAGGGGCAATGTTTAGAAGGATAACAAAGAACAGTAAATTGTTGCAAGGACAAAATGATCTTTCTTTTCCTACGAATGCAAATGCAGAGATGGGCCTCCTACAGAGTTCGCCTCCAGTCATTCAGTACTTACACCTGGTTGTCATATGGATGTCACGGTCAATTATATTTCAAATAATCACTTTCAAATCCAGCTCCGGATAGCGTTGTAATTCAAATGCACTAGACTGTCAATATTTCACCCCAATGGGAATTGGAATCCATAGTGAAGGGACGAGTTCATGAACTTGTTGGATAAATGTAGAAATGATGCCACATTGTGAAGCCACTCAGGAATAGATTTCTAAAAGTTTAGGCCATAGTTTGGAGTATTCTCCCTTCCCTTTCACCTGCTTTTCTGTTTGTGAAATGCCACTTCATAAGACAGTTGAAACAAGCATATTCTTTTGCTTGGTGGAATATGATTAGTAAATGACATTAATTGCTGAAGGGTAAAGATACAGGGTGCAGCAAATACACTTGTATGTGTGCCTGTATTGGCTCTGAACTGTATTTTGAGAGGATCAAAACAAAGATCAGGGCTCTTTCGTGAAACACTAATACATACAAATACTTTGGTTTTGTATCTTTGATTGATTGGTACTGGAATGAAGGAGGAACTTCTTACTTGGAAATTGTGAGCTGTGTCTAGAATTGCAAGGCAAGGGCAGGAACCCAGGAACGCTTTCCCTTGTGCTACACTGCTGAACTGGTGAAGGAGCAATGAGATGCTCTGAACTGGAGGGTGGTGGGAGATGGCAGGGCTGTACCCTGATCTTCTGTGTGACCTTGGGTCATAAGTGGCCAGTATGTACTTGTGGGAGGTTTTGGGTGCTAACAGAAGTAGGTTTTTCCCCCCATAATTATGCAGTTGCATGACAATGTCCTGGTATTGTTTCAAGCAGTAGAGACCAAGTTCTAGTCTCATAGAGGAGCTTCCATTAAACCAGTGCTCCCTCTCTGTATTCTCAAGTGCTGAAGGGCAGGTAGGGATTTAGCAAGGGATTCAGTTGATCTGAATTCCTCAGAAGTGATAGGTCTTGCCTGCCCTTTCCTGGGTCTGGGGCTCCCAGCTTTTCTGCTGTGTAGATCTAAACACCAGCACTTCAGGGCTGTGAGTCAGGGAACAGGCCAGCTGAAAAAGAAGAAAAGAAAAAAGAAGAAAAAAGAAAAAAGAGAAAAGAAAAGAAAAGAAAAGAAAAGAAAAGAAAAGAAAAGAAAAGAAAAGAAAAGAAAAGAAAAGAAAAGAAAAGAAAAGAAAAGAAAAGAAAAGAAAAGAAAAGAAAAGAAAAGAAAAGAAAAGAAAAGAAAAGAAAAGAAAAGGAAAGGAAAGGAAAGGAAAGGAAAGAAAAGAAAAGAAAAGAAAAGAAAAGAAAAGAAAAGAAAAGAAAAGAAAAGAAAAGAAAAGAAAAGAAAAGTTTTTTCTTTTGGTACAGAATTAGATCAGTTTAAAGAGATTGTCAGATTTCAGTCTGACACCATGACCTGGCCAGAGCTGGACTAGAACTGCCTCACCTTCCCGTCCACTAGAAAAATAAACACAGACTTCTGATACATTGGGCTGGACAGGTAATGGAGTGAATGAATCCTAGGAAACAGAGAGCACTGTCAGATGTGAGCCTAAACTACCCCAGCCACCCTTAAGCCAGGCTGTAGTATGCCACAGACATGCTTTTACACTATGAGAATGCAATAGGTGCACTTTCAGTGACCCCAGAGATCATCTGTGTTAACATCAGCTGGAAATTAGTCAGTGGCTCTCGTTATGAAACTGGTATTATCGTCCCTTCTGCCCCCACATTCCTAACAGCAGAAAGATACCGAGGACTGGATAACTGTTGTCTTTAGACTACTCGTGATAAGGAAAGTATCCTGCTTTCTAAAAGCTGATCATTTAAGCATAATGGGAGTGAAAACAGGGTGAAGTTAAGCGGAAGGAATTTGGAACTGGCAATTGATCTACAGTGGATCTGATCTGGGAGAAAAGATCAGGTATTTCTGTTATCCATAATGGATAACTGATAATCTGCATAGTCCTCTGAGTTACCCAGCAAGTTTGTAAGGTAACTGTGAAAACTAAGCTATTTCCTTAAGTATCAAGTTTTGGCCTCTTAACTAAGCAACCTCTGCTGCAGGATTTGACAAGAACTCTGCCCTTGACAGACTGCAAGTTCAATACTGTTTTATTAATCTTCAAATTCTCCCTGCTCTAGATTTAATGATTTCTTAAGCTGTGTTTGTGTGTGTGTGTGTGTGTGTGTGTGTGTGTTCGCTTTGCCACTTACACGATGCATAAACATCCTTTCAGTAACTGGTGGTGTGGAGCACACAGCTGTGAACTGAGCATCACTGTAGCTGTGCCATGAACAGGAAGCTCATGTTCTTTGGCAGGAGGGGGAACAATACACAGTTATTTAGATAAGCATGTGGTAATTGCAGATAATTATGTTCTATATTTGTAGAGGGATCAAAATACATTATTAAAAAAAAATCCTCTCTGCAATTATACACCTACACATGTATCAGAGTTTAATAACTGCATTGCAGGAGCTTTGCCAATACACACATGGAGCAAAGTGTGTAGTAAAGTCAGCATACAAATTAAAAACTAAACACAAGTACAGCTGAGGCTTTGATAGCAGGAGGGCTAAATAAAGTGGTACTTTGGCAAACACTGCTTTTTCCTTCTCAGGATCTCTGCGCACCATGTCATTGCATGGGATTCTGGCCCTACAGGGACAGCTGGCCTGGTGATGGAGGCCAGTTTGAGATTAGCCACGGGTTCAGTTCTGAGGTCTGTGACCAATTTCCTTAATGATACTTCAACATGTAAAGCGAGGGCTGTCTGTTTGAACACAGCCACTCACTGGGGATGAGTTTACTGGGAGTTGGAGGACATTTGAGGCTGTAGGCCCAGTTAGGTCCATCCCAAGTGGCATATGCTGCTGCTCAAGATACAGGGGAGCCAGACGAACAGCCCTGTGCACTCCCCATCCCACCATGGCTGACACATTTTGCTTGAAGAAAACTAATCAACAGCAAATCCTGTGTATTTACATGGGAAACCTTCCATGGGCACCAAATGTCTTTGGCTGGGTCCTGCTGGCAAGACAATGTACACAGCAAGATCTGTGCCATGGGAGATGGGGGGTGGCGAGACACCCACAAAATACATACACACACGTGCGGGACACACACTTCTTTGATCAGTTAATTTGCCATCTGCTGCAATGTTTGAACTCTGCATCTCTCAGCTTGCTCTCATCTTTGTGCAAAACGTTTTTTTGACTGTTGGGAGGATTATTGTTCCAGCAACCTTTTGGACGAACTCTTACATTTACACACACAGACATTCCCCACCACCACTACACCCCCTCTTGTCTATTCTGCCTCCGCTCAGGAGAGCATTAACTTTGCACCTCCGGGCCTTTGCAGTATTGCTGTGTACCCCACACGGTTGGATTGATATCTCTGAAGGAACTGGAAAGGATGAGCTCGTGGTCTGTGAAACAGCGTTTCATTGAGTCTCAATTCCTTTTTATGGGATAATCATGTCTTTGTGACTATTTTACATTTCTGTAGCAGCACAATCTTTATTATTTATGTTCCAATAGGGCCTCAAGGGCCCACATGAGGCTGGGGCCCTGCTGTGGAAGGTGCTGTGCTGGCAGGACATCACACAGTGCTCTGGGAGCAGAGACAGCCCGAGCCACAAGCGCAGGCATGGCCTTGCATGTGGACAGCTGAGATTCACATCTCACCCTCCCCTTCCTACGGGAACAAGCACAATTCACTTGGGGCTAAATCCCATTATACTCCAGTTTCCATGGGACCATGGTATTCCAGGGGTGCATGTAAGTTAGTAAGGCCTGGGAAAAGTGGGGATAAAGAAATTTTAATCTGTATTAGCACACCTCCCTCCCTCCCTGGCTCCCTCCCGCCATCATTAGCACTTTGCCTTGCCCCTGCAGAGCCATCCCAGAACAGCCCTGTAGCTTCTCTCTGCCTCTCTCAGTCTGTACCTTGGGAAAGGAGATAGATATGTCTCAGTGGACATAGAAGAAATACCCCATGCTGAATGGCTGCAAACTGCTCTGTCTCTTGGAGAGGTTTTTCCTCCCCAGCTCCTGCCAGTGTGTGCTGGGTGGCCTGTCACCATGCTGATGCTCAGAGGTAGCACAGGGGCTCCATCACAGCGAGCTCAGCATAAGGATTTATCCTGAATGGTTAATACTTTTGTTCCACTTTGTGGGACACGTTGCTAATAAATCATGTAAATCCAGAGAGCTAGGATTTTGTGGGACTTAGAACTGAAAGAAAAGACTTGTCAGTTTAGCCACTTTTCTTTTTTCCTTTTTCTCCCTGCATCCCATTCTGTTACAGCAATAATTAGTCTGACAGGAGAAATGGCCTGAATCTATTTGAATGACTCTATCCTGAGCAGCAGCCACCACTGTTCCCATCTGATACTTCACAAGCATTATAAAAAATGTTCTTAACAGTGACAGTCACTTCAGGAAAGAGGACAAATCTCAAATAACCCTGTCAATTTTCCTTTTTCCTACACCAAGTGTTCCTTTTGTCTTTTTACATCTAATCAGCTAGTAGGTAAGCAGCTGGGTGGCTGGGTGATGCGGGATTGGGATTATGTGTGAGGTCCAGCAGTGAAGGTACAAAGACTGGAATGTTTATTGCCATCACCAGCAGTGGGGGCTCTGGGTGTGTTAGGCAGAGCGAGCTGTGGGGAGATTCCAAAAGCAATGAGGGAAAAGAAGTGTGGTCTCCTTAGAGAAACAAGATCCAGCCTCTGACAGAATCAGTCTCTCCATTGCCTCTAAAGGGAGCCTAGAAACCTGTCATTTAGTCAGGGGTAGGAATCCCTCCTCACTGCTGGGTTGTAGGACCCTGAGGCTGCAGACAGACAGACAGACAGCTACTTCCAGTGCAGCTGCAGCAGTGCCTGCCTGGAGCAGTGGTCCTTGCCCTTCGCCACCCCCCAGCTCCCGCTGTGCCCGGCTCTGCTGGCTCAGACACTGCTGGCAGCCCCCCGTCTGTCCCTGGCTCTCACGCTCCGTGCCTGGCTGACAGCCCTTGCCTGGGCTGGGGCAGCGCTGGGAACAGTGGCTAGCAGAGTTCTGCGGGGAGGTGTCCTGGTTTGGCCAGGATAGAGTTAACTTTCCGTGGGCTGCGAGGGAGCCCAGCAGGAGGGCTGGGTGCGAATGGCTCCCTGGCCCATCCCATGGCCGGTGGCCCAGAGCTCAGCACCCCGGGGCGCTGCTCTCCCGGGCTTGGCTGGTGGGTTCGGTGTCGGATCGGCGGGGCGGGCTGCTCTGGACGGGCTCTGTACCGGGCGCCCTTCGGTGAGCCACTGCGGCACTTTACCTGGTTTGGACTACTACCGTTACTGTTGTTCTTTTGCTAAGTAAATTTTTGTTATTTAGCCTACAATTTATTTTTTTTTTCTGTCCCTCCCCTATTTCACCGGGGTGGCGGGGGGTGGGGGGGGAGTAAACAACTGGCCACATGGCGATTTGCTACCGGCTGAGTTCAACCCACAACAGCAGGCTGGAGAAAAGAGTGTGGTGAGGACCTGTCCTGTGCCTGGTGGGGCTGTCTGGAGAGCAGCTCTCTGCCTGGGTTTTAGGAGAGTTAAATAATTGTTTCATGGTGCCACTTCGAAGCCTCAGCGAGCGGATTTCACTAGTTACTCTGTACGCAGGAGAAAGGCTGAGATCTCCCTGGGGTGGGTGAGATGAAGGAAGGGGTGGCTTGTCAGTCCCTTCTATGTCCTTTTCTTTTGGCCTATCTTTGGGATACCACTGATGCAATTTATTTGTTCTACTAGTCCCTTTAGCACATAAACAGCATCTCTAAGAAGGTGATCGCTCAACTACTTTAAAGCTGATTTTTTCACTGGTTTTGATGATAGGAATTTTGACTTAGAAGTTTCCAGTGCTAGGACAGTAAAGTCACAGCATCAACAAATATCACTCCTAAGTATTCTGGAGCTGGATTCAAAAGAAATGTGATAGATTTAAACTAGTACAGTTATTGCAGCTATGGATGGCTGTCCGAAGCTGTAAATTACAGTGGTTTTTAGCTCCTCAGATGGGCAAAAATCAAAATACTGGGTCAGATCAAAGGTCTCTCTAGTTGGTATTCTGCCTCTGGCTGCTGGCCATCAGCAGAGGCATGGGGGAGGGCAGACAGAGCAGTACCCGCAGGGCAATAAGCCTGCCCTGTCACCTCCCCCAGCAGTCAGTGCTCCAGGGGTTTTCAGCAGTGAAGGTTACCTCCAGAGTCTGTGGTGTAGCGGCCAGGAATGATCTGGTCTCATGTAACTTCTCCTTTCACTGACCCAAGTGACCGAGGCATTCCCTGTTCCTGAAGCTTTTTTTTCCAAAACCAGAGGTGAATGTAAAAAGGTGGCAGTGGGGTTAAGCTCTCCCGTATGAAGTCAGAAGGCCACCCTGGCAAGGTGCTTCTACTCCTGAATTGGTATAAGGGCCACTGAAGCTTCTTAGATGGGTTCCCTGCTGCTTTCAGCTCTGTGCAGAAGCCTGTGATGTGACTCTGGTCTCGTAACCATGGACCAGCTGGAATAAACACCCACAAGGATAAGGGGTCAGGTCTGGGCTCTGGCTTCTCTTACAGAGATGGTGTTGTCAGGGGGACGGTGCAGGAATCAAACACTAAAGAACTTCTATTTCTTTCTTCGCTTTTGTCCCTTAGAGAAACTTTATCACAACTCTGGATAGCCTGTTCATTAGCACTGACAACAAATGCATGCTGTTTCTCTTCCCAAGTCACTGCATTATGTGGCAATTACTACATGTTTCTCCTCCCTTTATATATAAGCTCATTTTAATGTGCATGTCACAGTTTTAATAAACTGGAGTTCAAAAGATGAGCAATTATACAAATCTTTCATTTCACACATGAAAAACATGATTTTAAAGTTGTCAGAAAAAAAAAAAAAAAAAGGCATTTCTTTGATTCACTTCTCAATGCAATTACCTAATGTCTGTTGTGGTTTTCAGCAAAGCAGAACTTCAGCTGGTGTAAATCCACAGAGTGTCTTTGATTTCAGTGTCTTACACCAGTTGAAGGTTTGGCTTCAAGGTGGCTTACTGTAACTTTCAAGATAAGAAATGAGGTTGGAGTTTATCCATAGCCAAAATGAAAACAGTGACGGTTGGTGCCCTGGTTTGGTTCAGTCCTGTGGGATTTTTATCCTTTTTAAGCATTTTGTTTACACTGTAAAAAAAAAAAAAATTCTTGGGGAGATGTAAGGAAGAAATCATACCTCAAAAGATGAAAAGGTGAGAGATCTGATTCTCGAGGACTCCATGATTTCTGTGGCTGTTCCCAAACTTGTAAAATGAGGAAAAATGCAAAAACATGAGGGAGGGACAGTATTAGGCATCCAGCTGTAAGTTCAAGGGGGTCCCTCTACCTGATGGAGGAATGGCTGGCTGTATGGGAAGTCAAGGGTAGTTGGGGTGCCTGCCATTCTGTGGGAGGAGCACTCTACCCCAGCTCCCGCACTTTGCAATGGGGAGTCATGACCTACGATACAAACCACGCAGCTTTCACCTCCAGGGCTGATTCACATCGGCTCTGAGAAACCCTCAGTTCTGGGGAGGTGCTTCCAGGGTTTCAGAGCAGAGTATGCAGCCCCAGCATATCCCTGGGGCAGCTGGTAAAATTTGTTTTTAAGCAGCAGGTTGTATAAGGCCTGTCCCTGGTTGAGATTTTACCAGGTGCCTTCAATCCCATCTGCATTAGAGGCAATGCAAGACTGTAGGGTAAAGTTTCTTTCCTAGTGTCTGGGAAGTCCTTGAGCAATCTGCAGGAGTCTGTCTCGTCCTTCCTCAACCTTCCTGGAGCAGAATGAAGTGACATCCTGGGGGAACAAAATCACAGTGGCGTTAAAGATGTCACTAAAAAATTGGCTGGAGTTGCTTTATTGAAAACTTCCTGAAGACACAGTACTGTGGAGCTCACTCTGTTAGCATTTGCAGAGTACTGTAAGATCCTCTGATGAGAGGTGACAGTGTAAGTGCAAAGCATCACACATCTTTTGCTCTCATGAGTTCCTTGGGGGTGAAGTCCACCATGCACACATCCTCTCGAAGGCAATTTTGTGAAATTTCCATCCATGTCTGGGGAAAGCATCTAACGTGAAGACTGCAGTGCAGGGCACAGCTGACTTCTCAGAGGCTCGCATGCAATTGCAATATTTTTAATTGTAGCACTCCACTGTTTTTCAAATAGAGCATTTCACTTGACATGATGGGTGGCTGTTCTTAGAGGGCTTTACCTTAGCTGGGATAAGTGACTGGAAAAAACCTCAGAACCAACATCTGCGGGAGAGCAGGTAGGGAGGTACGTGATTGGTACAGCAAGCATTTCCCTGTGCATCACAATGAAACTATTTAGTATAACCCTTAGTTAAAAAGTAAATTGGCTAAATGGCTCCACTCACATTATCCCTCTGTAATAAGCATTGTAGCTGATCCTGTAGTGCTCTTCCCCTCCTTTTTTGTTTAAGTAAAGGATGCTATTGTAGAGGCATAATTTTAATTAAAAAGTTCTGGGGAGAGGAAAGAAAAACAAAACTAAATATACCCTGCAGAACCTTTTGCTTTCACCCAAAGAAACAATATTTTAAATTATGCAAAATGATTAGAACTTAGTTCTGCATTAGGGGAAATTACAGCACAATGCTGAAAATTGGAGGTGGTGGCATTGATATGGAATTATAACATAAGACAATGCTGCCTGGAGTTCAGTGCTTTTAATTCTCATGTTGCTCTGCTTCTTTTCTGTTTTTCTTTCCCCTTTGTCCTTGCATAAATGTAGGCAGCCTTAGGCTGAGTGGAAAGTTCTGTCCTAAATCAGTTACCTATGAACAGAAACCAGCCTGGGCTCAGCCTGAAAAACTGCCGTGATGTGTGTGGTGCTGCTCTAGACTCTCCATAAGTCATAAAAGCAGATAACCAGAGCCAGTCCTCCACAGAGACCCACCACAGCCTGGCTCTCAGCCTTGCAGCATGGGTTGTTTCGTTTAATCTGTCCATCAAGTACACAAGGGAAATGCAATTGAACCCTTCACTTGCTTCTCCAAGAGAAGAATTTTGTCTCTTCATTCGAGCCACTAGGTCGTAGGCAGGTTTTATTCTCCTGTGCATGAAGGCTAGAACTCAGCATTACAAAAAGAAAGGCAACACTGGCAGCAATCACAGGGTTCGTGGAGCTGCAGCCTCAATTAAAGCACCAAATGCTGCCCGAGCTGACAACACAGGAACTACATCCTCCTGTTTGTCTTCTGCTCCTTAGTTTGGCCAGCAAAAACTCACAAGCTGCTTCTTCGGAACATTAGCTCCAGTTGTGGGGCCTCTCTCGCCATGCAAAGAACAGGGTGCTGACCAGTGTGTCTGTGAGCACTTAGCTACTGGACGTGGCAGAGGGAAACCTGCCTGTGCCTGCTGGCGCCAGATGCACGCCCGGGCTCGTTCTCGGTGTGTTGGTACGACACGCAGTCTTCAGATTGAGGAGATAAAGATGGAACGAACAAGTCTGTGGAAGAGGCAGGGGTTTGGGCGGCATCGTAAATCAAGGCAGACTGGACTGCATGCCTATTTTCCTTTCCCTGGGCCAAAAGATAATGGATTTAGGTCTCTAACGTTGTCAGCTGTTCTTTCTCCTCTCCTTCACAGCATCTCTTTAATTCTTGTATTTATCGGTGGCTGTGCTAACACAGATGTACTCTGGTTTTTGAACTGTGCGGATGGTCGGATGACACTTCAATCAATATCATGTGGCAGTTTTATTTTCCCAGCCTTAGACACAATCTGTCCATTGTGCTAGTGCTATTTGTGACTTAAATGAATGCAAAAATTTATAGGTGCATCTCAAAAGTGCTGCTTCCTTTAATCATGCCAGATAAAGGAGGAGTGTCATCTGGTTAATGGGAAGATACTTAGCAGGTGCAAGCTGCATGAATCCTTCATTTAGATGACTGCATTGTGAGAGACGAGAAACCAGGCCTGTGAGAAACTAAGAAAAACAGCCTGAGAAAGCAAAAGTTGAGGCTGATCGAAGAAATGCCTCAAACACTCGCAAGACAAAACTCTGAGTCACAGGGTGCATTCTGTGGAGGTCGAAGCTGATAAGGCTGCCCGAATAACACAAGATGGGACTGGAGGAGGGAGCCCTGTGAAGACAGGACGGCTCTGCTCTGGTGCACCTGGCCAAAACTTCAAGGGCCATCTGTCCGGTGAATGACCTTTGCTTCATTATCCACGAAATGCATATTAAAGTTAACACCCCTCAATATGCTAACGAGGGCTGACATGATCATGCTAATTACATCATCCCATGAAACACCTCACCCCTCCCCATACATGGGATACGTAGGTATGTGGGTCGACCTAGGGGATGGACCCAAGGAAAGTGGGTATAAATCAAGAAGGGGGGGGGGGGGGTGGCGCGCCCCCCGAAGAGAGAGAGTGCGGTGAAGCGAAGAAGACGGATGCCAGCGAAAAAGACGGATGTCTCCTGTGCCTCCCGGAACCCTCGGCGGCGGGATCAGCGCAGAAACCCAGACCGGTGATCTGTGTTTCCCCATTCCCTCTATCTCCCTCTTTTCCCTTTCCTATTAAGCAATGCAAGGCATATTATATTGCTTGCCACAACTTGCTATATACTTAGCCAACTATCGTGTGTTCAATTAGTACATTGTGAGTAGTTAATAAATGTTTAGACTTGGAGACTTGTTGTCCGCTCCATTGGGGATTTGCGAATCTGAGTCACTTGTCCCTCTCGTCTGAGCGGGACGTGACATGCATTTACAGTCCTAATCAGACAAAGGAAGCCATGGACTGGCACGAAATAAAGGCTGCCAAAAAGAAAATGTCCTCCATTGGGTACACTCTGGCAGGATGAGGGTAATTTTCATAGTCTGTAGTGTAACAGTGTAATATTTTATTCATTTCTTCTGCCATTGCTCGCTTTACTGCCACAGCCTGACACCACATGGTGGCCTGGCTGTTTGGGGACATCATCAGATGCTGCAGAGATCACGGTGCCAATCATCCTCTCAATAAGAAGTATCAGAGATGTTGTTGGGATTACAGTGGGTGTGTGAACCTTAACTCCGTGGCCAAGAGATTTGTAGATTAGCGTGCAAAGTGTGCAGATCTCCTAGGCTCTCTCAGTGGGGAAATGCCCTTAATGCAGCCTCCGCTCTCAAACTGCACAGTCTCCTGTGCTGAGACAGTCACCAGGAGCTGGGAGGCCATCACCTTCCTTCCCAGGAGATCCTAACAAATGCATCAGCAGGGAGATGCTGAGGTACTCACCCCGTGACCGTATAAACTCAACCCTCTCCTGGTGAAGAGCAAGTCTACTTTTGACAGTCTTCCGTATTCACTTTTTCTGAAAGCCAAGAGAAGGACTGTTTACAAAATGCGAAGAGTGTCAGAAAGAACATCCAAATTCACAAGCTGGTTCTGTTTCAAAGGATTCAAAATGAATTTGTGAAAGAACCAACATGCTAAAATATTCTGATGATCTTTTTCCTTAAATGGAAAAATGAAGATATCTCAGGTGTACCAAAAACTGTGTTTTATCAAACACATTTCTTAGAGCCATTCGAGTAATAATTTGATATATCCAACAGTAGACCCACAGCTACAAATAGTTTATGAAATACCTGAGGATAAAAAGCATTCTATCAGTATGAAGGTACAATGTAAACAATCATTAAGATATATTCACTATTGTGCTGTCTGATCTCCAGACGAGCCACTTTAAAAACACTGAGCCTCTCATCTTCCAGGAAATCAAAAGCTCATTTAAATACCAGGACCCACTGAGCGCAGTTCAAACAACATACATCTCTTCACAAAAAGAGGCTCACTCATGCAACACAAAGGAATGCAGTTTTACAAAACTACGTGAGAATTAAATCCACAATGCAGCCTGTGCTCTGTTTGACAAGTGATAATTAACTGCTGACAATATAATTTTAGTTTTGATGCAAACTTGTTTTTCATTAAAAACTAATCAGGGAACGTTTCCATGGGGTGGGACGGCCTCCTACAAGGCAGGAGTGTTCATAGTTCAGTGACTCTGCTCACACATTTACCTCCTGCTGAACATGCATCCTACAGGGGAAACCAAAGGGTCAGATCTTCTTCCCAGTGAAGTTGGGAGATTTTTTATCAACTCCAACAGCTTTGGATCTGATGGATGCAATGCCCAGGCAATGCTATTGATAAGGAGGTGCTTTGTCAACTATACTAATTTTCAGAAAATGCAAATTCAGGGACTCAAGACAACTCCCTGGAAGGCAGCCCTTCCCTTGAGAGGGGGAGGTTTAGCTCTTTCCAAGAATGATCACGTGTATCTTGTTTCAGAGTGACCAGGGTATAGTATTACTGTGCTTGTGTCAGAGAATTACACCACAGTGTAGTGGGGGCAAAATAAGAAAGAATGAAAGCAGCTGTGTTTCCTTTGAGAGTCTGGGGTACATCTTGGCATGACCTGGTTGACATTCAATGCATAGGTCAGAGCTCCAGCTTCCAGAGAGGAAAACAGACGTCCCAAAGATCACTCTGAACCTTCAAATGACTGCAAAGGTCATTATCCTCGGGCTCAGCTTTAATGCTGTAACTTCTCATGGGATGGAGTCCTTCTCTCGTCTGTCTGCCTCAAGGTGGGAACACTAAGTGTAGAGCTGCCCTCCCTCCCTCCTGAACCTGGTCTTGCTGTTCACAAGGTGTCCTCTGCATTGGAAAATATTGTCCTGCTCTTCTGAAGGATCAGGACAGCACATACAATCCATTCTGCTCGTAGCTGATGATGATGCTCATTCAAAAGTGGAAAGAATACCATTAGGGTGATGTAGAAAGTCAAATTACCCAGATCATAGAGAGAGGCTGTGGCAGAGACTTGAAAAGAATCAAAGACTCATTAACTTGCAGATTTCACCACTAGACACTACTCCTATCTTCTGGGTTTCCAAACGTGCAAGTGTTGCTATAGTAAATTATGATTCTCAAAGGTTAATTTTTAATAAGGCAGCTAATGTATGTTATTTAAACAATTATTATTAAAAACATGTTTGAGGTTTATAATATAATAGGTAATTATCTGTTCCAGAACAGTTACAACAATGCAGCACATCCTTGTCTTCAGTGATCTGCTGGTATTTGTTTAACCTATAACAACATTCTTATTAAACCTAAATTAAATGGATGTAATTCAAGGTATCACAGCAAATTTCAAGAAAAACAGCTCTGGCTGAACTGAGTTTCTCTCCATGCTAGTTATAGCTGCCTGTTATGTTAATGTGACTTGACCCAAAAGTCTTGAGGTCCACCAGAGCCTACTCTTCAGCTGCAGAGAGCAGTGGTCAGGCTCAATGTTAGACGTAAAGCTCAGGCCCAAGTCAATGTAATCACCCACTGTCTGTGCAAACAACCAGGTCTCTGCATGAGCCATGGTGATATTTTCCAGAAGTGCGAGTTGTCACCAGCTGCAGGACTTTGATGGATCTCTAAGTGTCTAAATTTTTCTGATCTGGCTATGATGATGGATCATCACTCCATTCAGAGACATCTGGAGGGTGTAATGCTGTTGCAGGGAGAGCGAAGCAGTGGCAAAGCCCTTCTCCCATGCCATGGCATAGAACATCCACCAAACAAGCGGTTGCTGATGAGGAGAAGGAGTAAATTTTTTCCAAGTCCTGCCTCCCACTTGTTTGTCCTGTCGTGACCCCATCAAAAGCTGTCAGTGAGACCATGACAGTTTAAACCAGCTGATATGGTTTTGCTTTCTCAGTCTGAAGTCTAAGGTTTTTTTTTTCCTACAATAATATCTCTTTCATGAGTGATTTGTAATAGAAGTTTCATTATAAGATCACAAAACACTGGGGAATATGTTAATGTGGTTCAGCGTGTAATCCAGTATAATATCATTGAAAAGAATTGCATTTTTGTCTACAATTGAGGCAGCAAATGGGAGCTCCTTCTTCTGTATTAATATCCATAGCTGAATTAATATTTCCCTTCCTATAATCTTGTGTAAATTTACCAAAATGTTCATACTGATTAATAACAGCCCCATTTTCTACAATGTGCTTAGGTAGGGGTTTTTTTGATCTTTCATACATATATTTTGAAGAATTGGGGCTACTGTTTGAATCTCAAACAACTGATCAGTTCCCTCACATTTGCATGAATCAAAGAGCACTTGTAACTCACAATGTTTAACCTGTTTTTCTCCATATGAACAAGAACTTGGTAGCTGAAAGGGAGTGCTGAGAAGTGTCACAGCTCACTTCTGACCTCACTGTCCATCGATGGTGTTTCAGTGTCGTCACTGCTGGTTTGCAGCCTGGATCTACCCTAGCAAAAGGCCTGGACCAGGCACTTCAACCAGTGTCACACAAGGAGACATGATAAAGATGAAGTCGTGTGCTCTCCTTCCTTAGTCTGTTGTGTGTTTAATTTAAGATATGCACCCACTCCTGTGGCCGTTGTGAGCCTGAGGATGGTAAATTAGCCCCCACTGAGTTCTGTACAGACAACTAGACTACTATCGATTTGTTAGGCTCTGTGACTAGAGAGTAGACGTATCCTCTGTCCATAAATGATGAAACACTTCCAGATTCTCAGCTGGAAAGCATCCAAGAAAGACTAAAAGGTTTCTTGGTCATCTTTTTTTGGTACCAGAATTTCCACTCCTCCTTCCTAAACTGCTTCTCGTCTCTCTAATGCAAATCCTATCAATCCACGAACTGTCCAAGCCAACATTGGTACAGCTCCTCCCTATTGATTCATCCTTGATACTGTAAGGCGATCCAGTGATATATCAGGTGATCAGGGAAGACTTTATGCTGTCCTTGCTCTAAAAAAGCAGAAGGATGTTTTACATTTCTCATATTCTGTGGAAAAAACAGTTTGAATTGTAAGCCAAAGATGCTCACTTGACAGATGGTTTCCTGGCCATGTTGCAGTATCTGAGATGTGTTCAAACTCACCAGATTGCATCCTGTTGACTAACAGGTTCCCACTTAGATGCCTTGGGACCAAGAGATACTGAACTTGATATTTAAGGATCTCTGAGCAGAAACAAACCTGCATAAATCTAATTAGCAACAGGCAGGTAATGCTGACAGAAAAGTCTCTAGCAATTGCAGGGAGCTTGTTTACTGAAAGTTGTACTGCAAGGTCTGAAAGACAAGACTTTTACCGAGGTAAGTCCAGGAAGCATGAGAGCTTAGTGAATGCCAGAGGCCAAGCCTGGATGGGAGATTACTAGTGTTCTGAATGCATTTTAGAGGAAAGCCTGGAAGTCTGCAAATGTAAGGAACAGGTAAAGGAGGTCAGGCCAAAACCTTACTGGTATAACCTTCGGTGAGACCTGAAGGCAATGCGGTTTGGTTGCGGAGATTAACTGTGCAGATCTTCTGACACAAGGTGGAGAATTTGGAAATACAAGGAAACAAGGAAGGTTTCTTATGTATCTGGTTTTATACATGTTTGAAATACCAGTAAAACTTCCCTATGTGTTTAGTTCCTTACCTCCTACACAAAAGTCTCCAGAAAGGCTAAAACGGAGCACTTTCCTCAATCTCAGTATCCCCTGGAAGGTTACAGCTATGTAGACTGAGGGTTGAGGATGTGTAGAGCAGGCAAGAATCAATAACTGAAGTTAATGAGAACTGAGAATATTTAGGATTGAAAATCCCAGCCCAGACTGGCATGTAAGCAGCAGTTGATTGTATGTCCCTGTCACAAGCTCCCATCGCAATGGGAATTTTTTCTGGTCAAAGCTGCAGCTTGCCTATTAAGCTTTTAAAGCTTTGCCACTGTCTAGGCCTCCTTAGCTGCCCACAGAAGTCAAACCTCTCCTTCCATAGGATCCACCAGCAGAGGGGATCACAGTTCTTCCTCTTTCTCATCCTCAATTCAATTAATATCCTTTACAGAGACAGACAGATTACACGTGTTCTTATCCTGCTTGGCCAGAAGGAAGTTTCCTTCCTCCTTGGGGAGAGATACGCATCTCTGAAGGAAACATGAAGCGAGGCTGGTTAGCTGCATTCTATGAAGGTTGCTAAACGATTTCCAAAACAGATCAGGATTCCATTGGAGACCTGCGAAGTGGCACGGATATTTATGCATAGGAGATCCTTTTCTTTACAATGCTGTGTGCTGGATTGTGACATACTAATGCTAATAGCAAGCTTCAGTGCTAAATTAATTTGAACAAAGATCAGTGAGAAAGTCATTCTTGAATTGTAGGAAAGGTTATGTTATCAGAGGAGGTAATTCACAAATTAAACCTGTTTTTTATGCCAAGATCTCCATCAGACTTTAGTTCTGAGCAAAGGGAGTTTCATGTCAAGTTCCGGATATCTTCCCCATGCATTATTCACCCTGTTTCTGAGCCAGCAGTCAGGCCAGCTTCACTAAAGGAACTGATCTGGGGTTAATACTGAATTCTGTAAGAGTATTCCTGAACTCAGGAACTTGGTGGTAAAACTCTGCTATGTCAGAACTTTCATTCTCCAAGAACCACTGGTAAAAAAAATGTGAAAACTCATCCACTGCATCATAACTAGTGGATCTCAATGTACTTAGCAAAGGTCTTACTCCTTAATTTAATTACAGAAGAGTAGAAGTACAGAGGAATTCAGTGGGAGTCAGGATGCCACGAACAGGTTGATGGCACATCTACAGACAGGACATTTCTCTTGATGCAGAGGTGGTGGTGTCAGCCCGTGTGCTGAAATGTGCGGATACACGCAGTGCAGTGGGAGGTGGGTCTGGCTTCTGACCCCTCGGTGTGAGCGTTCTCAAAGGGTGCAGGAATCTTTGTTTCAGTAAGAAAATAAAGATGGCATTTATCCGTGGCAGATTAACTGTAATGATTTTTGTATTTGGCAAATTATATGTGAGTCGATTTAAGAAAAATAGTTTCTGTATCTTTGTGATATAACTGTATTAATATTGATGCTGTTCACCCTATAGAAGCCTTTGGATGCATACTGCAGTTCAGATTTGCAGACTAAAGCAGCCTCACTTTGTTTCTGTCCAAATAACCCGACATTTTAAGGAAGAAAATTCACATGCTTAATGATGCAATGAAATGGAAACAAAAAAATACCGTTATAAGAGATCCTAAGGGACAGCTTTGTTGCACCTTATGTCCTCTTCTCAGTACTGTCCACAAACATCCTCTTCATCTGCAGCCAGTCCTCTGTGATCTCTTTCAAGTTTTAATCCCTTTTTAAAAACTCTTGGCAGGACTTATGCACACATCTGGGCATCCTAAAAGAAGCAGCAGGAAATGTACTAGTCAGACAGTTCAGTCTTATTTTAGCTGTCTCAACTTCATCCATACATTTGTTTATCTATTAAAGGAAACTCCTTACAGGCTTGAGGAGTTAATTTTGTTATTTGGGCTATGACATTACAGAAAATACCCAAAATTAATCACAAAGAATAAATTGTGGTATACTAGGAATGAGAAGGTATTGAACAGAACAAATAGAAATCCTTGCAAGTATTGATATAAAAATGATAACTGTTACATTGCTTCTGTAGTGAGGGTGAATTCCTATAGGTTTGTAGTTCTGTTTGGTCGGGAAGTGGAGGCAGATTGAATCAAGTACAGAATCACGTCTCTCTAAGTCTGAGATATCAGTACAGAAAGCTAATACAGGGCACGCACTTATTCATCGTTGCATTATGGTAGCGGAACTAGGTTTTGGTTGTCAATGACTGTAGCTCTGGCACTGAAATAAATCCTAAGGTCTACATCTGAGTTAACTGTTTTAGTAGAGCACAAAGACACAAGGACAGGATTCCCCTGTTTGAGATGTGTCTCTCTGACTGAGATGAATCTCACCTGGGGTCCAGCTTTGGCTGCCTACTAGTTAAGAGAGCTACATCTAAGCTAGTATTCCAGACCCTGAAATGGGAAATGAGAGACAACAGATGCTTTGCATGGGGGGGTGGGTGGGGAGATGGGATGTCTATGTTACCAGGCAGGAACTTGGTGAAGCCCAGAGTCACTCTCTATCCCTCTACAGGGATCCTGGAGAAACATAATATTCCAGACCAACCACTGAAATAAATTTGTGATATCAACTGAAATTTAGACTCCCTGCAACATCCGCTCCACACTGAGAAGTGCTCAGATTTACAGTCAGAGCAGCGTAGGCGTAAGGTATGTGCTTACTGTTAGTGCAGTGCAGATACCAGAGCCTGGAACATCCAAAAGTGAGGCTGAGCCTTGGAGTTCTAAAACATCAGAAACATCTTTGTATCAGCTGGTGGCAGTCAATAAACAGGACCAGCTAATGCAGATATTTGTAGTATGCCAGGACTATTCATTCAGCCCTGGACCTGCTGCTGGTGACCCTCCTTCCAGAATCAAGTGGGGAGCAGATTTAGGACCAGACAGGTTCTTCCAGCAGCTTTGTGCCATCCCAGTCTTCCTGTGTCTCATGCCAGGCATGCCTGTGTCTGCTAAGGCCTGCTCTGCACAGAATGTGCTTTTTTGCTGGGTTCTGAGATGCACTGAGGAAAATGTGTGACCAGGAGAGGCTGCAGGAATCACTCCAGCAGCACCATACTCCTAGCTGTTAATTTTCCAGGGTGCTCCTTTGGCCCAGATAGAGGATTGCTGCAAATAGAGCTGGGAGGGGACACCTTAAATATGCCCTATTAATCCATCAGATTTTCTAATCTAATCTCTTTATAATGTTAACAGTTAGCCTTAAGGGAACACCCTTTTCCATCTGTTGCCTATAATGAAAATCAAAGGGAGGTAGTACAGAGTTTGACATCTCTTGTTTTAATGGTAGATCAGGGTCAGTGCATCGGTCTGTGGTGCCCATGTGCGGGTGGATCATCTGCTTTGCATCTGGCCAGGGATGAAGGGGAACGTGGTGCAAAGTCCCCTCCTGTGACGGGAAGAAATTCAGGAGTATATCCCTGTACATTAGTGATATCCCACTTTCTTCATTTGGGGAAGGATTGGGAAAAAACTTCTGCTGCTAATACATAGGTCTGGATTCATTCAGTATATCATTGGAATCCCTCTGACCTCCGAAAGATCGTGTAAAGTTTTATGTAGGTCAGAGATTTCATGGGGTTGCGAGAAAAGCATTAGAGGAAGCAGACAGCTGCTGGCAGAAATAAGTTGAGATGTGCAGGCAAGGAGAATGTGTTTTATTTTTCTCCATACTGTTAGAAATGATTGCCTTTACTTGGATCAATCCAAGCACACTTCATAACCTGCGCAGAGGGGTTTGTTAGATTTATTTTCTTCGCCTGCTTGTTCAAGCCTGTTATTAATCCCCTCGTCAGTTGAACTCACTGGAAGAAAACATACCTTCTTAAAGAGTTTTTAGGCTGAAAATAAATGCCTCATTAAGTTAAACATATTAACCTGAAAACATTATTCATGTCAAACAGACTAATGAATGCCATTATGGGAAGCACACAGTGGAATCTGAAGGGGCTCAGGTGGTGGCTTGGTGCCCTTCACAACACCTGCGCACCCACACACTCCCACCTGTGCTGAGAGGTGAGGAAGGGGAGGGCAAGGCTCAGAGCTGTGCCTTCTTCACATACAGTTATTTCGCATGGCATGTCAGGTGCTAGGCAACTCTTTGCTGAAAGAATCTTTAGGCAGCACAGGTACTTTGTGTGCTAGGATAGCTTTCTCCAGAGACTGGGAGCTACACAGATTTGCCCAGTCTCTTTTGAGCAGTAGGGGAAAATCACCCTGTCATTTGTAAAAGCAGTTTTGCTACTTTTGCCCTTCCCGAGGCAGATGAGCATTCATTAAAAAGGATGTTTCTCACTAGCACATATCCTTGCATAATGCTTCCAAGCCCACCACCTCCCTCCCAGACATGCATTCAAACATCCAAGTGCAAATACTGTTACCACCTGCTCTAGAAGTATGGTCCTGTGATCCTTGTAGTCATGCAGAGAATGCACAGGCTACATTTAAGCTGCCTTTATGCACAATACAGGAGAGGAATCCAAAGCTCAGCCAGGGTAACTGCAGCACCCGTACTACCCAGATGGAGAGTCCCGTCCTCAAGTGATTGGCAGGACAGAGCAGAAAAGCACAGCACAGTTCCTGCCTGTGACACTTGCTTGTGAAACAGTTTTCCTATGCCTCAGTTTCCCACATTGTTTGGTTAAGGTGCTTAGAATGGGACTAAATCTGTAAACTACCCAGTAAAGGGGCTGGGATCTCACTGAAAACATCTCAGATTTACCAGATTAAAAGACTTTACTGGTGACTGGTTGTTTCCCTGTTCCAGTACAGCTGGGGCGATGGCTCTTGACACAGATTTGTTCCCCCATATGGGAGCTAAGCACCTCACAGGCATAGCTAGTCATATTTTTTAAGAGTTTGAGGAGTGAAGACAAATTCACTTGTGTTTACCAGAGGTCAGGGACATCACATATGTCCTTGGTTACAGTCCTGAACAGTGTGGTGGGTGACATTAGGAAGCCAGTTTCAGAGCAGGGAAAAGAGCCAGCACACAGAAGTAGCCTTCCCTTCTCTGGAGCTGATGTAACACATTAATATTCCAGCCACAGCTCCTCCAGCCTATCTTCCCTCCCTAACACTGAGCACTTTTCTTAACCGAAGATCTGATTGGAATGCAGCTCAGAAAAGTCTCATGTAATTCACCCAAATCAAGATAGAAGTAGCCAGGAGGGGATGAAGAGGATGACAGCAACAATCTCATACTAGTGAGCTATTGTTCTTAGAGGTGTTTAATTGAAGGCTTCTACAAAATATGCTCCAAACTTAATGCTTCATATAGGAAAAATGCAAAGCTATGAGTTGGTAAAAGGATATGTGACATTTTAATAGGGAGGCAGACTGGCCGTGATCCTTCCCCTGAAAGGTATGAATGACAGTCTTCACTTTCCCTTCGTGTCAGAGGGTATGACTCTATAAATTAATAATGAAGTGGGCTCTGACACAATGTTATGAAGGTCTCTAAAAATCAGCGAGTAGCCACAAGGCGCTTTATGCTCCCTCCAAGTGGTTCAGTCTCTGATCATTCCTCTGCCACAGCAGAGCTCTTCTTGTAAAGGGAAGGGGTCATTAATACACTTTGCTCTTCCAAGTCCCCACAGAAGCAAATCAACAGAGCCACTTGCCTGAACAAGCTTCAAGCGTCTGGCTTGTGTTTCATGAAAATCTGGGCAATTGGATAGTGGCGGTGCCATACATGCACAGCTCAGCCCAGCTTCACGCCTGCTGTCTCTCCTACCCCTCTCGGCAGTTTCCCTCTCTTTGCTCTGTGTCATTCAGTCAGCAGGAGCTATAAGGAAGCCACAGAGCTGTGGAAACCTGGCCTGAAACCAAGTGTGGCACCTGAGGCACGGACTCTCCATTGAAGTGCAGAAGGAAAGTCCTTTATTATTAAAATGGTACATACTTATGCTCTCACTACCTTAGCTCTTACTTCACAATAAACAAATCAGCAGCTAGACAGTCATCAACACTCTTATCCCACAAACAGTTCCATACCACACAGGCAGTCTCAGTGCTGACATTTTCTTCACCACACTAGCACAGCCTGGTACCTCTCTTCCAAGGCCTGTTTCTCCTCCAAACCTTGCTGCTTCTCCAGGCCAGCGCAGAGTAGAGCTGACGCTTCTCCACACCAGCACAGGACAGAGCTCCTGCCTGGCTCACCAAGCAGAGCTCTCCACCTTTGCTGAGCTCCCCAAACAGAGCTCTGTGGCTGAGCTGACCAGCTGATGTCTATTTGACTCTTAAGTATTGAATCCCCCACAGCTGTGCAGGGCTGACAGCCCAATGCCGACTTGCCTCTTAATC
This sequence comes from Strix uralensis, assembly GCF_047716275.1. NCBI lineage: Eukaryota > Metazoa > Chordata > Aves > Strigiformes > Strigidae > Strix > Strix uralensis. Next base: position 646,082 of record NC_133983.1, on the reverse strand, counting down.
ATTTACCAGTAACACATGATTTGACTCTTAACATATTGAATCTCCCACAGCTGCACAGAGCTGACACTCCCACAGTCAAGGACAAATTGCTGTTGATTTTATTTGACGAATCTCTGACCAGTGTGCCAGAACCCAAGCCTGCCCTCATCCACAGTGTTTTTCCCTCTGGACCATATGTGGAGTGGGCTGACCAGAAAGGCTGTGAGGGTTTGGAGCAGACAGTGGGGCTCAGACTGACCTTTCTCTAGGGCCAGCAGCAATATAACTGGCTTCTGCCAACTGGCATGCCAAATTTAAATACTGTCTCTTAGCACAGAGCAGATGTAACCCATATATATCTCCATATATCATCATATAGATGTCATTGTCTATGCTTATTACCCAGAAAGGGCCAGGGGCTGTTCCCTGGCCTTGACCCCAACTGAAATGCCCATGAGGACAAACTATTGTAGTCTCCACACTGGTGGCTGTATCGAAACTGCTGTCAGGGAAGGGGGCAGGACATTAGGTAAAAATGCTTCACTGTGCCATGTCGCAGGAGACTGAAACTGCACTGGGACTGTACAGTTGAGTCACTGCACTGGTGCTGATGCCAGCATCTCAGCCCACCTCTCTAGGCAGCTAAACCAAGAGAACTGGGCTGACCCGCTCCAGCCCCTTCTGCAGCCGTCCCTGGGATATCCACATGGGTGGTGGGAGCTCTGCTGGGTTAGTGTGTGTGGCGGGGTTTTTGGCAGTGGAAGAGGGGGGTTACAGTGGTGGCCCCCTGTGAGAAGCTTCTCAAAGCCCCTGCTGGCTCCAGGTCGGACCTGGCTCTGTGCCAAGGCAATTAGCGATGGTGACTGCGCCTCTGATAAAGTGTTTAAGAAGGGGAACCTCGGAGGAATAGTTGGGAGTTGTGAGGAGGAGTTGTGAGAAGGACACCTATGTGAACACGAGATCAGTGGAAGAAAGGGGGGGGGGGGTGGTGGTGCCAGAGCAGAGACCCCCCTCAGCCCGTGTGGAGAGGGCAGGCTGTGCCCACAGCCCACAGAGGTCACTGATGGAGCAGGTGCCCTCTGGCAGCCCGTGGGGGACCCCACACTGGAGCAGGGGGCTGCGCCTGGAGAAGGCTGGGACTGTGAGGGAAGAAGCCCTCATTGTTGTAGTTCGGCGCTGGGAGGACTGCAACACACAGGGGGGACCCACGCCGGGGCAGCACAGGAAGCTGGAGGGGAGGAGGTAGAGAAATGGGGAACAAAGCTGAGCCTGCGAAGAAGGCAGGGGTGAGGGGAAGGTGTTTTCAAAATGTGGTAATGCTTCTCACTGTCCTACTCTGTCTGTTAATTGTTGTTGTTGTTAGTGTCTGTATTAAATTTTTCTTTTTCTTCCCTTAATGAGTCTGTCTTTTGCCCCTGACAGTAATGGGTGAGTCATCCCTCTCTGTCCTTACCTCGATTCCTGAGCCTTCTGCTTTATTTTCTCCTTCCCAGCCCTGAGGGGGAAGGGGTGAGGGAGAAGTTGCCTTCTGAGCTCAAACCAGGACAGGAGCCCTGTTGGTCTCAGTGTCCGGATGAGCGTACGCACACGTGTTCATCCCACCGGAGGCATCTCCTGTTGCCAGAAGGCTGAGAGCGGCCAGTCCAGCAGCCAGAGATGCTGGCAGAAGGGACGAGCAGGAGGTGGTTTTGCTGCAGTGTTTCCTTGGTTGCAAAAAGGTGTTCACCTGAGCTGCTGAGCTGATAGAGGGCCCAGTGGAGCTGCCTAAAGTGGCAGAACATGACTTTACTACACATTGAGTTACACAACTCTTTGTAGTTAGGCAAAGTATTGCTTTCATCCCACCATGGTTTAATTTACCCCTCGCTCTCCATGTGATTAGCCATTTATTACTTGCTAATATATCTAATTTCCACAGGCTCTAGGTGATGTTTTTAAAAAAAGCAAAAAAAAATTGAACCTTCCATGCAAAATATCCTTTTGAGAAATGAAGTAAACTATCTCCAAGGCCTAACTGAATTACACTCTTATCAACTGAAGGGAAATAATCCACTTGAAACATGAAATACAAGCGGAGTGAAAAGCCTTTGCAAGTTGCAATGGAAGAAGAACACAGTGTGAGTCTCAAATAGCTCTGCTTTAGCCATATGCGAAAATACATTTTTCTTGGAATCGTTCCTTCTTTCAATATATAATGAAGTTTCTCAATTGCTCACCCTTCCACCCCCCTTCTAATAGAATAAAATGGAAATAATGTCTCTATTTGCAAAAGTCCTGAGAAGAGAGTTCAGATTGTTTGGAGCTCGGCAGGACCACCTTCTACGGATGTTGATGAGATTTCTTCTTTGTTTTGTGGGAGAACAGTTGTATTTGCTGAATTATGCTTTGGTGTTTAAATTAATTCTCACTATTTGGACTTTCCAGCACAGCTATGTAGAAACCCTCAGTCAAGATATTCTCAAAACACTGCCTTTCTCCATGGTTTTGCTTCTCCTTGTAAATACAAAAAGCCTGAAGGAAGAAATGGGTTTATAAGTAAAAGCCACAGTCCGCACGGATTCCCTTCTGGGAAGGTTAATTCAGGTTTCTGATTAAAGACTCTAGTTTCTGTCTCTTCCTTTCTCTTCCCTGCTAAAGAGAGTCTTTTATCCTTTGTAATAGAGCTATTGAGTACCGTCAGGTTGAATCACTGGAACAACTCTCCTTAGAGCAAATAGAGAGTGAAAGTTAGTCCGGATAATGGCTGGGCAAAGATCTGCCTTGCCTGGCCAGCCAGGGCAGAACTGGCCAAGCCCTTCTCCAAAAATGAGGACTTACATCCACCGCTGAGCCCAGTATCCCTGTGCTCCCAGAGTTCATGTTTTAATTAACAGTATAGGAAGCTGAACAGGGTGGGATTTGATGCTCGTCTCCAGATGACATTTGTGGTTTGCTTTCCTATTTAATTTCTGTTTTTATTTCATGTAACCAACATGAAGCAGTTTTATCTCATTTTCATCTTTCGGTCCAAAGATCTGGAGAAACTGAGAATGACATCACTTCTGCAAATAGCAAGTGTAATTCTGTAGCGAAAGGTGGTCAGAGTATTTCTTGGTGACAGTGTCAGATGTAGCCATTACACCGGGCAGGTAGGAGACCCCCGCAGATATGTGGCACCCGGCAGGTCGGTGACACCCAGCAGGTGTGCAGCACCCTGCGGGTACGCGGCAGCTGGAGCCATTCACAGCCCGCCCCGTCCTGGTTCCGCTCACAGAGCTGCAGCCCAGCTGCCCTCCCCCATAGTCCCTGCACACGCTGCTTTTCTTGCCGTTTGTGACCCTTTTTTAAATTTCTCTCTTTTTAAAAATTATTATTATTCCTTACTATCCATATGAGAACCGCAAAGGTCTTTGTGACCCAGAGTGGAAGGTAGAAACCGTCTCCTTGCTGAGTTTTCAGGATGCCGGGATCACAGCACGAATTATACAGGTTTTGCTATCCAGGCAGAAAGCGAGGGATGGACTGCAATAAGCCCACCCAGGCATCATTGCAACAGGGGTAGATCTTGCATTAACAATAACTTGCCATGGTTTTTATGCCTAGAACAAGGAAACTAAATTCACAGATAAATGAAACTGATTAAACATGCTACTATAAAAATTAAAGCCTTGCTTGTTTGTTTAGGGGGTTTTTTTGATGAGTGAGGGTTTTTTTGTAGCTTTGGTTTTGTTTTGGTTTGTTCTTTTTCAGTACTGCAGCAAATCTGCAAACAGATTTGCAAACTGCTGCTGTGTTTAAAAACAGCACTGCAAACTGCAGCGTTGGCCTTGCTTTTAGCCCCAGATGTAACAAACTTTTATCACTGGACTTTTGAAAGGCTCCAGAGGAGCGTGTGCCAAAGACTGCACACTCCAGCCACCCTCACGGCCAAGTCTCTTACATCAGCAAGTATGATAGGTGTAGTTGATGGGAGCCCTCTGGTATCGCACCCCATCTTCCCCTCAGCACTGCAGAAATTGTCCTCGCGTGGACAAGACTGCAAGACTTGCAGTCTGCGAGACCTTTGTGCCCGCTGAAGGACTTCCTGAGGCACACGTGAAGAGAACCCTTCTCCAGGGCACACACATCAGGCCATGATGGCAGCTGGTTGCTGAAGATTTTAAAGCAACCAGTTAGAGAACTGAGGTCCTGCTGACAGCCAAGATCAGTGTTTGGTGTCTGAGGTGTGTGGAGGGGACAGATCATCGGGTTTGCTGTTGTCTGCTCCTGAAGTCAACCATCTCAATGGCCTGGACAGTCCCAGCAGGGAGCAAAGAGCATTAACCCTTACTAAGATGGACTCCACTTAGAATGTCTTATATTGATGCTGCCCAATTGGCTATAAATGGTATTTATCACTTGGGGTTTGGGGTTTTTTTCTGCTCCCATAAACTGATGCACACACTTTGGGTGTTTGGCACACAGCTGCCTTATTCTGTGTAAATACACAGCACATAACTAAGGAGCAGTGGTGAGATCAGTCAGAGCCAAACCTTCTGAGGCAGCTTTAATGACCTGAAGAGCTCCAGTGCTCTCAGATGGCAACTGCTGGTGCACCACAAGACATCTGCTAATGAAATTTTACAGCTGCAACTGGAATCTAAATCACAGATTCCAAGATGCACCAAATGGAACGTGAATGCATCGTGTGCTCGGGACTCCACGGTCAGCTGTAATTCCTAAGAGCTTTTCCGTTGTAATAAAAAAGTGGTGTGTCAAGGCACCTGGGATTACTAATGAAACCTCTCAACACACGACCCATTAGACTCTTTTACACAGAAGTGGAGTCTGCAAACCAGCGCAGCACATTATCACAGGGAGGGATGTGTGCACACAGACAGCTTCTGTGTGTGATTTCAGTGCACATCAGTGAATAGCTCTGCTCCAAGGAAAAGCAACGGGATATGGGGACGCCACAGGGACTGCTGTGCAGGGAAATTGCATGTCAGGGAAACCAGAACAGATCTCCCAGCAACGCGGAATGGCTGCCTCGTCTTTACTCACATGCACAATAAAAAACCAGAGGGCACGGGGAGATCTTAAAAAGCTGTGAACCCATTATCTGCTAATGTTATTAATAGCATTCCTGACAGACACCTTTAGGCAGCAAGGAAACATTGCTAAGGGCATTCAGCACTGTGGGAGTTGGACGTATTTAGGCCATTTAAAACAGTCTGTTTTGGCACATCTGCTGCAGATGTCCAGTAGAGAAGGCGTTAGTCTGCCAGACTCGAGGAGTGGTTTTTGTTTGTTCTCTCTTAATTTTGTGATACATGACCTTGGGTTAGTCCTCAGGGTGGTATCTCCCTCAACTCTGAATTGAGGAGAAGGATGTTTACCAGCATTTATTAACTCTTCAAGATCTAAGTGTCATCGAGATGTTGTTAATGAATGTCACTGTGATAAATTCCACCTATTGCCTATGTGTGTTTTTGCAGCTCCGCCTTTAGAGACTGGAGCTGACAAGGAATTAGACACTGAAGATGTCAGTGTCAGGGCAGATGTCAGGGCTCTTTGTACCATGCTCTATTCGGTAATTTGGCTCCTGCCTGAAGGCATGAATAAGATCCCCAAACACTAACAAGCTAATCCAGCCGTGCTGAGAGCAGAGCCCTACCCCATCACCACTTTCCGAAGGCTGATGGGCTTCCAGTAGCCAGTCATATCCTCTTCTGCTTTAGGACACTGGCGCACACCCTGCAGCAGTGAAAAAGGTCGATGTTCACAGCTGCCTGGTACTTCTCAGCTCTTCAGGAGATGCCAGTTCCCATCTCTCCCCTCAGGGTGATGGAAGTGAGCATGTACAGGTACCTGCTGTGCCCCTTGGCATGCCTGCAGTGCGAGGTATGACCAGCACTGACCCAGCCTGGGTGGTCACAAGCCTTTCATTGCACTGACTGCTGTGAGAAAGGAACAGGCTTGTGGACGTCCGAAGTTGATGGTGCATCCATCAACACCCTTTGGTGCTTCTGAAAGTAATATTTTCCCTTTCAAAAGTGTGTAATGAGAATTTAACAAAGTGGATATGCTAGTCCTCAGGTTTGGACTAGAGTTCATGTTTTAATTAACAGTATAGGAAGCTGAACAGGGTGGGATTTGATGCTCGTCTCCAGATGGCATTTGTGGTTTGCTTTCCTATTTAATTTCTGTTTGTATTTCATGTAACCAGCACGAAGCAGTTTTATCTCATTTTCATCTTTCAGTCCAAAGATCTGGAGAAACTGAGAATGACATCACTTCTGCAAATAGCAAGTGTAATTCTGTAGCAAAAGGTGGTCAGAATATTTCTTGGTGACAGTGTCAGATGTAGCCATTACAGCTTCAGCTGAAATTGGTTGCTTAGCCATTATATAGATGAAGTGCCCCATAGGTCTTTGTAGGTAATTCTGCTTAGATCTATCCTACATCACAAACAACCCATGCACTTCCCAGCAACCAGTATGTTCACTCTTGGAGGGTTCCAAAGGTTGGGACAGCACCAGATGTTGCAAATTGGATTTGTAGGGAGTAATGGATGTATGACCCCAAAAACGAACACCAGGAAATGCCCGAATCAGTCGAGGCCTCAGAGAGAGACTGGAAAAAAGCAAGACTGAAAGAGCTAGAGAGGGAGAGAGCACAACTGGTAGGGCTCTGTGCTGTGGTACCATTGCCTGCCCTCCCGTGTGATTTGGAGGAGACAAAAGCTTCATCTCCCAACTGCAGCCTCGCAGCAATGACACGTGTCGGAGTCTACACACAGATTTGTGCAGGCGGGGTCAGGTTAGGGCAGTGTTATCCCAGGATGTCACCTGCATCTACTTTTCCCTGCTGCAGCCACACAAGTGGTGGCAACTGGTGGAGAGACTGGAGTGTTGAGTTTTGCCCTAAAATAGTCAGTTCTCCATTGATATTCTGCAGGCAGTAAATTGTACCCAGCTGCTCCACAACATAAACGTTGCCTCTCTGTTCTGCTGTGTGTCACTTACTCTTGTATAATGTATTTCTCACTCATTTCCATATTATTCTCCATTGTAGTGATAAACTAATAAATCTGGGAAATTTGGAAGATGTTTTGTAAAACCCATTTGCTGACTCCAGTATTATTCAGAAGTTTGTTGGGTTTTTTGTTTTTTTTTTTTCCCTGAGAGAGACAGCAAATAATTGAACAAATAGTTTTCAAGTTCTTTCTATTTGGCATCTTCTGAAGTGGGGGCATTTTTTCACTTCTTTCAAAATGTTTGTAAACTTTTGCATTGACAATTATATGAAGACATCAAAATAATCACTAAAATTTTTATATTTAATGAAAACTTAGTTATAAGCAAATGAAAAATGTCAATAGGATTCTAAATAATAACTCCCAAGAAAAAAAAATACAAAAATTTCACAGCTGGTCACACTGAAGCCTAAATTTTATTCTGTTTTATCTCTCCCTTGATGAAAACATGATAGTCATAATAAGGTAGCTGTTGTGTTCCAAAATCAGTATTTTAAGTCCTATTCCAGGTGAAACCTGCAGGCTCAGCACATTCTTATTACTTCTACCCTGGGCATCAGAAACAGTTATTACCTTGTTCATATTAATACCTCTAAGTTGGTGCTTTCATCAGGTCAGAAAAACTCCCCATGTTTTTTTCAGATGGAGAGCAGCAACAGCTTCTGGCTAAGGCCCAGCTCAGGACCCAGGTGTGAAAATGAACAGCAGTTCAGGACCAGAGCAGCTCTAGTTCTCGGTGGGAGGTGAAAGGTGATGGTCTCTTCCAGGCGTGAATCTCTGCAGCTGCTCCTTTCCTTCTCTCAGTACTTTGGTGGTAGTTAATCAAATATATTGTTCCTCTATGCCTCAGAGCAGTGTCTTTCCTCTACAGACTTCCCCTTTCTAATTTTCCTTCAGTCCTTCATCATATTCAGCCTGGAGTGAATATCTCAAAGACTTTTTCATTCATTTTATCTGAGCCTGTTGGGGTACTGGGGCAAAGTCCTTCCCTCTGTAACAGAATAAATCCCGTAAAACCAGTGGAGATAAATGAGGGAGCTAACCGTGATGGCCCTGGGTCCCCACTGTGTGGGCAGCTGGAAGTCCCACCATGGTGGGGGGTGATGCTGGAGCCAGCTCCGACATCTGGTGAAGGATGACCCAGCCTGGGGCCAGGAGGGAGGAGGACTGGAGACCCCAGATTTGGCAGGTCTCATGCTCTTCTCTCTCAGTTGCAGCATCTCCTGGGATCTCCCTGTCTGTCAGGCAGGTGGAGAAACCCCCCTGCAGATGAACAGGGGTGGGACACTGTGGTCTGCTGATCAGATCAGTGTCCTGATGAGATGGGAAGGAAGTGGGCCAGGCTGAACTGTGGGCCACCAGCACGCGCCTCAAGTGTAGTTCTCCTACCATAAATAAAAGTAGCACCAATAGCACAGGAAGCTTTTCAGAGGATGAAAAAAGAAACGGATAAAGCAATTACAGAAGAAGGCAAATTAAAGTATTAGAGCTTGAAGGGCTCCTTATTTTTTCCCCTCTTCTCTATGAATTACTTTTCATTTCACTCTTAATTTCCTTACATCAGATTACAGCCTGGTCATCTGCCAGTGATGACAATCTCACTTGGGCACCTGTCCTGGCTGCTGCCATGTGGTGCTGCCGCGCGGGGGGACGCCATACGCGTGACGGGGGGGATGAGGAGAGCTGTGTTTCACCCGATTATCAGCTCCATGCTTTAATTTTCCGGGCACATTGCTGTGAATCTGGACGTATGCTGGGGATTGCAAAAATATAAAACAAAATTAAAGCCTAAAAAGCTAGCTGTGTGATAATGAATGAGATACTGCTGACCCGTGGGCTTTCTCTCTCTTCTGGGTAATTACAGAGGAATAATTGTATAAATCTTAGTTGGATTTCCTGCTCCTTTTTCTCTTGGAAATGGATGGCTCTGTTGTGTTTCTGTTCCCCAGGCTGGAGGATTGTTTTAATTTAAATGCAACTTTACGATGCTTTGCTGCTGTAACAAGTAGAATTTAAAAAAACCCCACACCAAACAACAAAGAAAGAAAAGAGAGTGAAGCTTTTTGATAACTTAGTCATTTATCACACTAGCTGGTAACTGCTGTTCTTGTGTCTGAACTGCAGTTTGTTACACTGCCTGAATGCAGTTCCCAGCAAGCTCTTGCCAAAGGCTTTGGATTTCTTCTTTGGCTTTCTCTGGTGCCAAGGGCAATACTCCCCAAATTGTCTCTTCCGGTTGATTGACATTTTGGGGGACAGCACGTTGGCAGACCTGGTCATGTTATGGCTGAGGGTGTCTTTATGCAGTGGTGATTTCTGTACTCTTCTGTTGCTCCCCTGAGTTTGAGGGATCCCAGCACCTCCCCTCAGCCAGGCGGGCAGAGGCAGGGCTTGCACTCAGGCTGCTGCAAACAGCGGCTTCTCCATGGGGGTGGTAAAAGACGTGGTACTTGGGGTTTTTTCTTCTGGAATTTGGTAATTATGTTTGATCTTTTAATATCAGTGTTAAGCAGTTAGGATCCAACACTTACCTTGTACTGGTGTCTCTCACCCAATGTTTCATCACTGTATTAAATACAATATATTTAATATATGTTAATATATTATATACATTTTCATCCTCTGTTTTAGCCCAGCTTTGCAAGTGATTGCAGCAACTCCTGACCTCAAAGTATCTCCCTTAAACCTGTTAAAGAAAAACCTTTGGACTTCTTGCAATGTTCCTTATTAAGACTAAGAATTACGACACTGCTCTGCAGCCCTCTCCCCCCTCTCAGCACGCGATGTGTTACCCAGAGAGACCTTTTCCCTCGCCCGGGAGGGGAAGACAAATACTGTAATCAGGTGCAGGATGAGCCTGAGGCGTAAAACAGCGTCTCCTCATACAAGATTTGTAGTTGTGGAGTGCTGCTGCAGCCCTGCTAATCCACTTGCTCCTTATTAGGAACCTCTGGGCAGTTTTACTGCAAACTGCTACTTTCAAGTGGGGCTTGCTCAGGCAGAGGCAGGACAGCAAGTGCAAGAGGAGCCTGACAAGGCTTTGGCAGCTGGGAAATGCAGAACTGAATTGCAGCTGGGATGCTGGGAGGAGAGAGTAACCCAAAAATGCCAGAGAATGTGGGATTTTGGTGAGCACCAAATGAAATTTGTTTGCAGTCTGGATGCAGACAAGAGCCTGCTCAAATGGCAAGGCTGGCCAAGGGTAATGCTTTCAGCTTCAGCATCCTGAGGATTTTAGGTTCACAGCAGTGTTTGTTTGTGTGACACTCTTCAGATGAAGCAGCCTTCAGGTTTTGGCACCCAAGGCCATGGCTCAAGGCAAGCCCATTATGTATGGCCTGAATTCCCTGCTTTGGGGTCAGATTAGATTGCATTAAATCCCAGTATAGGCACTCTTCAGTGTGGTTTAATTCAGTGTATCTTCAGATTCAGCATTAAACTAAATCAAATTAGTGCTGTTCTGATTCCGAATAAGAAAGTGCCTGTGAGAGGCCTTAATATCAGTTTGAGTAACCACTTCGAAGTTACACCTTTAATTCATCTAAATTTTTGAAGTGCTTAAAAGCTTGTCTACACATCGTTTGTGAATGCTTTCCTTATCTAGGATGCTCTATCTGAGGTAAAAGAGATTGGATACAGGTTGGGTAGGAGAGGGTGGATAAAGGCTGGTTGGTTTTGTGGTGCTGTCAAGTTTTATTTTAAATTGCTTTAGGGTGTTTTCTTGATAGTTTTCCATTAAAGCAAAATGAAATGCTAGCATTTCTGGTCTAAGCAACTGCAGAGGAAAACTTTGTATATGTACATATACCTATGAATGTAAAATCTCTAAAAGCAGATGATCACAATTTTTTGAAGCATTCGATTCTAAGTTTATTTCTTGATTGTGAGGAGCATAAACAAGTTTTCTAAACACACAGAGGCCCCTAAACTGTGCTTTTTATCTCTCTCATAAAGATGAAACTTTTGATATTTCCATGCACCAAAAAGGCTAAGAAAGTCTTTTTTTAAAAAAACCTCTTCATAATCCTTTCACAGGCTTCTGTTTTCTACAAAACTTGCCATCTAATCAATATGACCAGATTCTACTTAATTAACAACAATGAACCAAAAAGCCAGGATCATCCCAGACTGGGTGGTAACTCTCTGCAGATGACTGAGGGAAACTTCTGCTGATGGGAGGCATTACAGCTCCCACTTCCACTCCTAAACAAACACACCAAAGGCTGTAATTTCTTGTTTCCTAACAATATTCTCTCTGCATCTGCAGCTGAAGTTCTGGCTGTGAAACATCCAGAAACTGTTCATTGCATTTAAAAGATAACTATTTGTAGAATAGATAACAGCATGTAGAATATAAGTCTGTGTGTCTGAATAAGGAAAAGCTACTTATATAATCCATTAGCAAGCTGCTGGTCTGCAGTTTCTTGGTAATGAGATAAAGAGCAGGCATGGAACACCTTTCCCACAACAGCTGCAAATGCTCCCATGTGTTCTTCCCTCTGAAATTGTATTTGCTTGTTGCTGCTGGTGGAATAACATCCCATTAGTAGGGAAAACCTGAAGAAGCCACGAAGGGCAGCAGTGTCCAGGACTGAGGGCCTTGAAGGAACTGCACCTGGGCTCCTTTTTGGGGAGGGGAGGATAAAAAAAAGGTATAAAGTGCAGATCCCAGGCAGAGGAACCCCTCCTGACCTGCTGCTAAAGCTCTCCAAGCAGGAAAGACTTTTCTGTATCTTCTGACCCAGCAACCTGGTTAGATCCAAAGCCTTCTTCAGAGCTCAAAGCATTCCCTCTTCATTCCATTCTAACCGGTGAAGCTGTCAGGTCCAGCTGATTATTTCTTTTCTTTCACTACTCCTTTTCTGGAGGAGTTCATGTATTTAAAAGCTATGTTGTCTTATTTACTACAGAAACAAGGACACTTTGTCTAAAGATGAATGCTACGTGTGAAGGGAAGGAAGACCGAAGTCTGTTTAGTGAAAAATCTCTTCCTTTTGCTTTCCTTAAATCCCTCTATTTCTTTTTAGCCCCCATGACTAGCTGCCTCTTCACTCAGAGTATCACACTGTTTCCGTAGGGAGTCTCTTGGCCAGGAGCATGTCCTTTCCTTCAAGCAACAAACCAGAGAATTGAACAAAAGAGCATCTCTAGAAAATGGTTTTTCTCTTTCCTTGACCTAAACTCAAATTGCATGCAACAGGCTCCTGAAGGCAGTGAAATATAACCCTTCCAGCTCTTCTCTTTCCCGTTCCCTGTCCCTAGTCTGGGTCCTTGCCTCCTTGCTCAGTTTGGATCCAATTCTGCTCTAGTTTAGCTGAGCCTGGAAGCAGTGCCTACAGCTTTAGAGCTGGGGATGCACTTCAAGGTTACAGCCTGCTACCTCCTCTGGGACAAGGAACTTGCTGGCCTGCTGTGGCCGTAGGAGTAGTTCTGGCTGTTAGAGCTCCACAGTAAACCAAGCACTGATACAGAGAAATGATTACTTGTTTTGAGACTTATTTACTTATAGCAAACTGCTTAGCACCTTATTTACTTATAGCAACTTATAGTACTACTTATAGTATTTTTTAATATTGCTAAGAATCCTGCTTGCCCCGACTGTTCTGTGGAATTTTACCAAGGACTGCTGTGTCCATCAAAACAAAGCAGTTTACTGTGAAAATCTACCAAGAACTGCAGTGTTCAGCAAAATATCATGTTTTTGTCCTTGGGAAACAGATGTGCTCTGACTAGTTGGGTCTTGGTAATGAGTAAAGATAGCCATGTACGGACGGTAGAAGTTCCATTGCTTCTCTTAGGTAAGATAGAATGAGTAAACTGGCTGAAAACACTCTTGTTATTCAAGAAATTGGTGGAGAGAACCTGCACATGCTCAGGGGAAAAGTACAAGGTGAGGAGGACTGTGAGCCTTCCTCCAACAGACCCCCAGAGACACCCCCCAGGAGGCAATGGGCAGGTGCAAAGAGAACATAAACTGCTGACACCAGCCTCTAGAGCTAACCCAGCCTCACTCATGCATATGTATGTTTGTGTTATGTGATCCAATGAATATGTATATCCACACTCGATAAGTTTTTGGTAAAATGTGCTGGGGGTGTGCAAGCTTTGTGGAGAAATCCCCTTGCACCCCGGTGCTGGAGTAAACATACCTGCTGTATAACTCTCTCTGAGTTGTAGAGTCTGTTTTCTGCAAGTCAGCACCCCCTCCCTTTGGGGGTCACATATGATAGCTGGTGCACACAGCCAGACACCTTGCATGGGGTGTCAGATAAAATTGCCCTTGACTTTAGGGAGCTGAAGGACAATACAGATTTTGGTAGAAGTGAGCAGCTTTTGCATGCTGGAATCTGCTTCAGTTTCCCCATGGTTCTTCAGCAGTTTTGGGGATTCTGTATTTTTGTGGGGCCACCCAGCTCTAGGGCAGCCTTTGCTTCCCAGCCCATGGCATCTCAGGAGTCTAATGCCTCCAGTTCCGATAGCATCACCCGTAGGAGGTGTCTCCCAACTACTCCATCAAATTTCCCTTTTTCTCTCCCCTCTCCACTTGACTGGTAATTTAGCTTTAAAACAGATACATACATCTCATTCCTTTGTTTGGTTCTGGGGATATTGTGGCTTCATATCCTTCTGGTGTTGGGATCCTTCCTGCCCAACTACCGTCCTTCATGTCAGCAGTGACCTGCTAGGGCAGAGTCATTAAAAATTTAATGCTGCATTTTCTATGATCTGTAGCTTCCTTCAGGCAATGGCTTTAACAGGGTCTCTGCCAGCCTGTGACTGATGTATTGCTCCACAGAAGTTGGAGTGATGCATGGATTTCCTCGAGCAGAGTGCCCTCTCTTGTTCCATCCTTGGTTGCATGTCTGAAGTGACGTGAAGCTGCAGGGAAGTGATTTTCCTTGTGCTCTCCAGCAACCAGTGGAGACACAAAAAGCTCTTAAGAGAGTTTGGAGATGTGAAGGAGCATCTGATAGATGTGGCAGTTTCCAAGTACTGTGAGCCTGACACCACTTTGTTAGAGGAGTTAAGAGGAAGGACAGAGCCTGAGCTATCAGCTGTGATCAAAGATGTGACCTGGGGTGGACCAGCATCTGCTTTAGACAGATAATTCAGGAAGGCGTGGGGAGAAATCCACCCACTGCCAGGTTCTCTGTGGCAGGTTTCCCATCTCTCATTACCAGATTCATCATCATCAGAGTCTAGTGATGAGGAAGGCAGATGAGACCTAAAATTAATTATTTGAAAAAATCTGGGGAACGCTGCCCTTTGGGAGTCTGTCATACAGTTGAGCTACATGATGTTATAGAACTTGGTCCTTTAATTTCTACTTCCCTGGGACAAATGTATAAAGGCTGGAGCTGTGGGTGGAGGGAAAGAAGGTTTCTCTGTTTCATCTTGCAGCCATCCTTGAGCCCCCTTAGGTTAGATACAGCCCAATCCCCACTCTAAAGGCAGCTTTGGAAAACTTTCCCACAGATGCTTACAGCCAAGATTGCTTCAAATCCACTCTGTCCCACTTCATTTCACATAATTAGGAGCTGTGACTTCCGTGACCTGACTCTTCGTGTCTTGAAATGAGATTTTTCAAAGCAGCAACCCACCAAGGAGAAATTGAAAGCAAACTGATGATCCATGTGGGATGGCTCTGACCTCCTGGTATTAAAGGACTGACCAACTTCTTGCTAAATTCACTTAATCTTCCTTTTTCCCCTATCACTTTTTTAAAGAAATAAAAGGTGTTATGCTTAAGGAGAAACACAAATCCACTTATGTATTCAGCACCCATCTTCCCTTTGTTTATTGTCATCACTTTTGCATCCTGTGATCCTGAATCAGGTCTGAACTAAGAGGAAAGGGCAGAGCTGGGTATCAACTACAGGTGCAAAAATTCTGGGCTTGAATCAGACCAAAGTCTCCCGCACACTGCAGCAAACTTATGGCAGGGAGAAAACGGAACAGAGTTCCCAGTTGAGGGGGGTCTTGTTTGGGCGCAAAGCTGTGGAGCAGTTTGCTAACAACTGGCTACGTGAGAAAGGGCACAGCACCGAGGAACTGCTGACAACGGCGACGTGATGGGAGAATACCGAAAAGTATCAAAGAAGAACAAAGAACAGAAGCAGGACTATGTAGAAGGCCTTGCAGAAATCATAAGGGGCGAGATTGGTATTTAACCTTAGCAACCAATGTATCTAACCTTAGCAACCTATAAGGAGCTTGCTTTTTGCAATATGTATGAACTAATTATTGTGGATATAAAAGAAGTGTGAGTACTAATAAAGTTGAGCCTTTGTGCATTAAATGATGGCTGGGCTCCCTCTGCGTTCTTTCAACAAATGGTGACCCCGACGTGATACGTGCCAAAGGACGTATAAGGCACCACGAAGGATAAAGACCAGAGAAGGTTGTTCAGGTCCTTAAGCAGCGAGGACGGCGAAAGGCGACTAAAAAGGCCCGCGCCCTGGGTGTCATAAGAGGTGAGCCCTGCTGATACGTGCTGCCGAGACCTGGAAAGGCTGCAACGGAAAAATTAAGGTATGGACAGGCAAGCAGCATATGATTTATTTGCATCCTGGCTGGCACAACGCCGGGTTGAGGGAATAGATGTAAAAAAGGATCTTCAGGGGCTTTTAGCTTATGGGGTAGAGCAAAGTTGTTTTATTAATCCACATACAGTTCATGAGTTATCGGAATGGCGAAAATTTGGAGATAAGTTATGGGAATTAACATTGAACAATGAAAAGACAGCAAAAAAGTTGGGAAAGTTATGGAGGGTGGTTCATAATGAATTGCTAAGGTATCAGGCTGAAAAAAGAGCTGCACAGAGCGCAATTGCGGCAAAAGAGAAAAACACCAGATATGGGGAGGAGGAAACTAGGTGGCCATTACCGCCTACGTTTCGTGAGCTTGTTTTACCACCTTTACGTTCCGAAGAGACGGGACAGGAAAGCTCAGAACGAGTTCTCCCTACCGCTCCCCCCGCTTCTGCCCTGAGTAGCCCTGACGCGTCCAGCCAGACTGTGACGCCGGAAAGCGAGAATTCTACTCCTGGCTCAGAAGATGGGCTGGGGATAGAGATCGCTAAAGAAAGGTGTCGGGCTTGGAATGCATTGGCACGAGAGGGGTTAGAAAAAGGGGATGAGGAGATGACTCAGATGGCGACAGCAATGGCTTTTCCAGTTCAGTTTCAGCCGAACCCAGCTGGTGGACTAAATGCTACTGTTACGGCATTAGATTGGAAGCTTTTATCACAATTGCGCTCTACAGTGAGTTCTTATGGTGTTACTGGTGAACCGACTCGTCAAATGTTAGATTATCTCTGGAGCACTCAACTTCTTTTGCCTGCAGATTGTCGGGGTATAGCAAAGTTAATTTTCTCTCCTAGTCAGTGGTTGTTGTTTAATGCGCATTGGCAAGCGAGAGTGTTAGAATCGATAGCGGTACAGCGGCAAGCAGGAGATCCATTACAAGGGATTACAATGGATGAATTAATGGGGTTAGGACCTTATGCTAGAGTAGAAGCTCAAGCATTGCTCGGTCCGGATAAAGTGAGAGAGGCAATGAGGTTAGTGAGAGAAGCCATAGAACAAGTGAAAGAGCCAGGCGGAGTTCCAATGTATATGGGGATTAAGCAAGGGAGAGAAGAGACTTTGGGCAGTTTTGTAGATAAGTTGGTAAATGCAATTGAAAGAGCAAGAGTACCTCTCTACATGCAGGGTGCTCTCTTAAAACAGTGTATTTCACAAAATGGCAATCCTGCTACAAAGAGTTTATTGAATACATTAAGGGCACATTGGACTGTAGAGGAGGCACTTGAAAAAGCGTCATCGATACCTACTGGACCTCAGGCTTTTCTTGTAGAGGCAATAAAGAAATTAGGGGAAGGAATGAAAGAACAGGCTCAGGCTACTCAAAGTCAGGTTATGGCAGCCCTTGCGCCTCTCCAGACTTCAGCAGCAACAGCAGTTAAAGTGCAAACACCTAAAAAGGGGCAGCTACGGTGTTACCGATGCGGAGCTCCAGGGCATGTACGAAAGAGTTGTACAGCCAGAAATGTATGGTGTCAAACTTGCCGATCCAACTCCCATAATGAGGTGGCTTGCCACAGACGGTCAGGAAACTCCACACGGAGCGCGTTCGCCGGCCGCCGCGCAACGACCAAAATTGCAGCCGCAGCGCAGTCCTTCAACCCGCCACCCGAGGAAGTCTCGGGTTGGACCTGGCAGCAGCAGTAGATGTTATTCTGTTAACAAATAATCCTCAAACAATATCTACGAATGTACGAGGACCTATCATTATTAATGGGAGAGCCATGGGAGCTTTATTATTAGGAAGATCATCGGCATCACAATGTGGACTATTTGTTTTACCGGGAGTTATCGATGCAGATTATGAAGGTGAAATCTATATTATGGCATATACACTGAATCCACCAGTAAAGATTGCACAGGGACAACGGATTGCACAGCTGGTACCCCTGCCACAACTGACTCAAACAATACGACCAGTAACTGAGGAGAGTCGCGGAAATAAAGGCTTTGGATCCACAGAAAGCCTGACCCTGCTAACACTGAATCTGAGTACGAGACCCAGGAAGACTGTTCACCTGTCATTTCAAGGTAACGCAATAACTGTGGAAGGGTTGTTAGACACAGGCGCAGATTCCAGCATACTGTCGCCTTCTTCTTGGCCACAAGGCTGGCCGTTACAAGAGCATACCACTACCATCACTGGCGTGGGTGGTTTAACTTTAGCTAATCGAACGCCACCCCTACAATTAACAATTGAAGGACAAACAGTCACAGCGGTGCTTGCTGTAGTGCAATTACCTCCAGGGATAAATTGCTTAATTGGAAGAGATGTGTTAGCACAAATGGGAATAGTTTTGACAAATGATCACCATTTATTCTAATGGCCATTGCTTGGACTTTCCCGATCCCTATAACTTGGACATCTGACGATCCAATATGGGTAAAGCAGTGGCCACTAAAAAGGGAAAGTCTTGAGCAAGCACACTTGCTAGTACAAGAACAATATCAGCAAGGACATTTAAGATTATCTACTAGTCCTTGGAATACTCCAATATTTGTCATAAAGAAGAAATCAGGCAAATATCGACTTTTGCATGACCTTAGGGAAGTAAACAAGCAAATGGAACCAATGGGGGCTTTACAACCAGGTATGCCGAATCCAGCTATGTTACCTTATGAATGGCCTATATTGATTGTGGACTTAAAAGATTGTTTCTTTACGATTCCGCTTCATGAAAAGGACATGCGCCGATTTGCTTTCACTTTACCGGCAATAAATAGAGAAGGGCCAGATCAACGGTTTGAATGGACAGTTTTACCGCAAGGAATGAGAAATAGTCCAACTTTATGTCAGATTTTTGTAGATGCAGCCTTACAGCCATTACGTCAAAAATGGACTGATGTTATAATTTATCACTATATGGATGATATATTATTTGCACAGAAAGAACCATTTACAGAAGCACAGATAAAAGAAATTGTAAACACCCTTGCAAAGCAAAGATTGGTAATTGCACCAGAAAAGATACAAAAAACAGCTCCATGGAAATATTTAGGATTGTCTTTGACGAAACAAATAGTAGCACCACAAAAATTGACAATTAATCCTGAAATTTCAACACTGCATGATGCTCAAAAGCTATTAGGAGATTTACAATGGCTAAAACCTATAGTGGGCATCCCAAACGAGCTTTTACAACAATTACGACCACTGTTAAAAGGAAATGATCCTGCACAGGTGGTGTTTTTATCAGCAGATCAGAAGCGAGTGCTACAACAAATTATGGATCGTATTACTTCTGGACAAGTGCGTCGGAGAGACGCTGAGCTCCCCCTGGACATACTTGTGTGGATGGGTTCACAGCATTTGCTCGGAGCTATTACGCAGTCTAAAAAGAAAACGGGGGAGACATGGGTGCTAGAATGGATCACGCCAGCATTACAACAATCAAAATCTCTACTTCAAAAAATTGAGGCATTAGCAAATTTAGTAAAGAAAGGTCGTGTGCGAGTTATTCAAATAAGTGGAAGAGAACCTCAATTCATATACTGTCCAATGCAGAAGGAAACCATGCAGTGGTACCTGGCAAATAGCACAGTATTGCAGGAAGCCATGTTAAATGGGCCAATGATGTTGTCAACTGATCAATTATCTATGGAACCTTTGAGATGGTTAGGACAATTACATTGGATTGAACAGCCAAAAAGACAACAGGCGCCGATTCCGAATGCCATCACAGTTTATACAGATGCAGGAAAGAAATCTCAGACAGCAGCTATAACGTGGCAGGAAGATAATACATGGAAACACGAGATATTAAAAGCCACAGCACAAGACACACTACAAACTTTGGAACTGTTGGCAGTAGTTTGGGCGATGGTTAAGTTTAATGGGCCATTGAATATTGTAACTGATTCTATGTATGTAGCGGGAATAGTAGCAAGGATAGAAGATGCAGAAGTCAGGGAAGTACAAAATAAGCATCTCTATGAGTTGTTCTTACAATTACAGAGGGCCATAAAAATAAGGGAACAACCGTATGCTGTAATTCATGTTAGGAGTCATAAATGGGATATAGGACTTGGGGAAGGTAATGCTCGAGCGGACAAATTGGTATCCACTGTTATACATGTTCCTATGCCGAAAGACAAATTGGCAAAAGAAGCACATGACATATTCCACCAGAATGCAAAAGGGCTAAAAACACAGTTTGGCATCACAATGGCGGAAGCAACGGCCATAGTAAAAACATGCCCTGTTTGTAGTTTTCACAATAAAGGGGTTGGTATTGGAATAGGAGTTAATCCTAGAGGGACGAAATCTAATGAAGTATGGCAAATGGATGTGACTCACATACAAAGTTTTGGTAGACTTAAATATGTACATGTTACTATAGATACTTATAGCAAATATATATGGGCCTCTGCACAGAGTGGGGAAAAGGCCACACAGGTAATCAGACACTTAACATGTTGTTTTGCAATAATGGGAGTCCCGAATACTATAAAGACAGACAATGGACCAGCATATGTCGGAAGTCGAGTGCAAAGATTTTTAAACAAGTGGGGAGTGAAGCATGTAACAGGGATACCGCATTCTCCCACAGGACAGGCCATAGTTGAGAGAGCAAATGGTACCTTGAAACGTTATGTAGCAAAATATCAGGAAATACAGGATGTACAGGAAAGATTAGCAAAAACATTATTTGTAATGAATCACTTGTGTATATTTGGAGACGCAGAACAACCACCAGCTATGTTACATTATGAGAAGGCAAAAGTAAGTGAAGGAAGGAAAGAGATATGGGTAAATTATAAGGATCCAAAAGATGGATTAGGGATTGAAAGCTGGTTAAAAGGATGGGGACTTTCAGGATGGTTAATATCTCTGATCAAGTCTGTGGGGGTCATGATCTTGGTAATTGTGGTTGTGCTTTTGATGTTGCCATGTATTGTCAGTCTTCTGCAAAGGGCCCTGCAGAAGACTGCCTCTGCAATATTTTTAGCACAAGTGCAAAAAGAAAACGGGGGAGATGTGGAGCAGTTTGCTAACAACTGGCTACGTGAGAAAGGGCACAGCACCGAGGAACTGCTGACAACGGCGACGTGATGGGAGAATACCGAAAAGTATCAAAGAAGAACAAAGAACAGAAGCAGGACTATGTAGAAGGCCTTGCAGAAATCATAAGGGGCGAGATTGGTATTTAACCTTAGCAACCAAGGTATCTAACCTTAGCAACCTATAAGGAGCTTGCTTTTTGCAATATGTATGAACTAATTATTGTGGATATAAAAGAAGTGTGAGTACTAATAAAGTTGAGCCTTTGTGCATTAAATGATGGCTGGGCTCCCTCTGCGTTCTTTCAACACAAAGCCATCCTTTCTGGAAACTAAAGAGAACAGCAGAGGCTTGAAGAGGGGGGCAATGAAGCTAATTGTGGCTCAGGTACAGACCCAAGATGTAAGAAACGTGATTTCTTTTGATCTGACCTTAGGCAAATTGATTTTGCAGTTCTGCCTTCGTGCAGAAGAGTGTGAGCCTCAGACATTTGACCCTTTTCTTATGCTCCTCTGCTGCTTCACTATCTGCATCTCCAGCCTCGGCAAGGCAGTGACCTCCCCACGCATACGTGGGGATATGAGCCCAGGTTAGTGCACCACGGCTGAAGATGTACTTTTTAGGAGCACTGCACCGAAAAGAGCATTACTGAGAAATGGGGAGCACCCTTGGGTGACAGGCTGTAGCTCAGTGCTGGGAATGGGGAGCTCTGGTCACTCCTGTCTCACCCCAGCCCTCCGAGACCTCAAACTGGGTGCCACTGTCTACAGGGACCTGGACACCTTCCTGAAATCTGCCTTAAACACTTCCTGCAGGCACAGAAAAGAAATATATCAAGCACATTACCTAAAATTAGCAGCAGCAGCAATTTAATATGTTGCATATTAAATTAATCTGATTGATTTTAAAGAGAGAGGCTTATAATAAACAAGGCTGGGGCTGTTTACAAACCTCACTGCAATATAATTATATTTTTCAGCATGAGTTGAGCGCTACAAGAGTGGCTGGTCCAGTGGCAGCTTTATTATATTCAGCAAGTCCTAATGAATAGGGAGCAGATTGTAAAATATTGTATATTTTTATTGTTATTCATGCAGGTGAGAGTTCTGCAGCAAGGAGGTCACTGGCTTTATTGCTCTAGGTTCTCAGGGAAGAGACAAATGCTTTGCCAAGATTCAGAAATGAGCTGCTGTCAAGGAAGGAAGAGAGACAGGTCTGCTCCAGCCTGAGATTCACTGGTTCTGGCAGGTGCCGTGGGGATGAATTTGACCTTCAGGTCACTGTGGACCAATTTCATGCCCTGTGCAGCTCCATGGACTTCCCAGCTGAACTGTGCTGCCGGTGCTGAGGTTAACCCCACCCCAGAGTGTTACAGCAGCCCACCGGGCATCGTGTCAAGCTCTGGGCTGTGACCTCGCGCTCCTCAGCCGCCCGTACAAACACCCGGGTGTTTCCACTGGGTCGTCTGTCAGGTGAGACAAGGTATGACCAGTTTTTCCCAGTGTGAGCATGGCCCTGGGGAAAATCAGACCAGTTTGGCCCTTTAGATCACACCTGCAATTGGAAAGATTTGGTAACAACCTGTTGGTGACTACACCGTGATGGGCAGGATGAAATGAGGGACAAATCCTGTGCGGTGGTGCTCCCCGTCTGTGAATGCGTATGTGGGTGTGTGTGCACACCTTAGAGCAATTCCCTGCGGTTGAATTTCCATGAGAGAAACTGTGCCAGAAGAGAGAAATTTCAGTCTTGGCTGTTCCTTGCTGGCTTGTGTGCAGTCTGGAAAGACGTTTATTCCAGTTTGACCTGTAAGAGAGAGCCTGGGGAGGGCAGAGCCTTGAGCAAGCAAATGTTCAGGTATTTCTTACAACCTTCTGCCAGTTGCTGAAAGAGTAGCAAAGATCCGTACGCAGGGATTGCAGGTAAAATGCAAGCTGCAAATATACGCACACATAAAATTGTGCTTGTCTGCATTTTACTTTTGTTTTAATGAGTGTTAATAATGAAGTGGTAGAAGATGACAAAGGTTTTCTTCCTCAGGTGTTAAAATGGGAAGCAATTAAGGCTGTTAAAAGTTGCCATGGTGGCAGAATAAAGACAGTTTGGGAAGGTGAGTTGTTTTTTCAATCTGGTATGAGGAATCGCTTCTTCATTACTCTCATTTGCCAGAGCTGGGACAGTTTTATATCTGTGCAGCAGAACAGTGAGCAAGCTTTGTGTATATGTGCACAGCTTTGTACTGTTTATTGGGCCTGGGGACCCCAGTTAGAGACATGCCTGCAGGATGGGTGGACACATGGATGTGCAGGTAACCAGCAGGAGCAGGGGGTTGCAGGCTGCAGCTGGAGTGGGGTTGCAGATGTCCCTTTCCATGTGCTTCTACCCAAACTGGCTGCACCCAACCCAGCACGGTGTAGGGACACTTCAGGCTCATGCCCACCTTGTCCCCTGGTCTGGGGATGAGGGTCACATGTGGCTCCCTACATGCTCATCCAGAAGCAGCATCGATAAGCACAGAACTACAACCTGGTGTTTTTCTACTTTTTTCCTCTCTCCAAACTGTGCTCAAGGCATCAGATTCAGCTGGGTGGAGTTTGTAGTAATGTAAAAAAGTTGTTTTCCAAGGAGCTTTTGAAGGAGTAGGTTTGAGCTGGCTCGGGGGATAGGGAGGGAAGGGCTTTGAGTTAGATGTAACTAGAAGATCTTGCTGTGTAACACCTTTTACTGGGAATTCAGCAAATTGGCTTCAGTACTGACTGGAAGCTTTTTGTGGGTGGGTCTCTGTTACCTGACACTTTGGCTTTGCAGTCAGGGTAGTGGGGCAAAATGAGTTCAGGTCTTAGACCTGCAACTGATTGTCTGGCCAACACCAGGCACGTTTCCCAGCCTGAGCTCTCTGTAATTCCCGAGGTGGTGTCTCTGCCAAATCTAAGCTGATCTGAGGATGGTGCTGTTGTCCCACTCTGCCAGCACATTTCCTTCTGGCACAAGCTTTCCCTCCAAAGCAGTTTCAGCTCACTGAATTATCAAGAAACCAGCCTGACAAGGGGTGGATGGTTTCTGAGGGCTTGGTGGGGCTGGGAGGCAGTGCTGTCAGCCAGCTGTGCACGTGGGGGGTAGAGCAAGGAAACGTGCTTGGGGAACAGTCCGGCACTTCAGATGAGATTTGTTGACAAGTTGGACTTCAGAGCTTGACCTAGTCATCCATGGCTAGACAGGCCTCTCTGGAGGGCTCTTGCTCTAACGTTAAGACAAGTGTTAACAACAGGTCAGAAGAATTGCCCTCTAGCTGTCCTTATTTCTCTCCATTAACTACAGAGAGAAGCAAGTTAACTAGCTCAGTCTTAAAAATTAAACTTCAAAATGCCCAAAACCAAGCAAGGCGAACCTTTCCAGGGGGATCCAGCATTTGTGACTTTCCTGCTGAAAACTGGCTCCACTTTCTGTAGCTATGGCAGAAATCCCCTCCTTAGCTCACTAAATCCACTGTCTTCAGATGTGTTTTGTAGCGTGCAGTTTTGCTCAGAGGCTCTGAGGGAGAGGTTCCTTGGTGGAAGACATGTGGGATAAGTTTTATCATCCCAGTGAAATCCTGAGGAACGTTTGCTCGTTTGTCTCTAAAGCTTTGCAGTGCGGGCTGGGCTGCTGTCTCCTGCACTCCAAAGAGACTTACGTCAGCAGTGACGTGTGCAACCAGGCCAACATTACTAAAATCACTAAAAATTGGCCCAAATAGCCAGTGTTACTAGAAAAAGACTTCTTAAAGGCCCTGATTTTCAGAGGGTCAATGTTTGAAACTGTCTTAGCACCATACCCCACCTGGTGAATATCCGAGAAGCTACATACACCATCTACCTGGGGGGTCAATCCACCGCTGCTGTTGGTTGTTACTAACGTGCTGCTGAATTAAATGGGGTGTAGACCCAAGCACTTGTCCAAGTACCCCAAGATCTCTAAACACCTTCCTTGCTCTCTGCCATCGCTTACCTTCCCCGGAAAACACCAAAGCCCTGGTCAGGAGGCAGCAGAGGCTGTTCCCAAGGCAGTGTGGATGATGGGTGGTGGCAGAGTGTGGGCAGAGGCTGCGCAGTGCTGCAGGATCTCAGGGCAGAGAGGGAGAGAAGTCTCTGGCCTGTTTTATTTGCTATTACAGAGTAAGCCATTAGGATAAAATAATGTTATTCAGCTTGCTGGAAGGGAGGGAGAGGAGGAAGGTGTTAAAACATGCGTTACAATATTCCACCCCAGCATACCAAATCGGAGGAGAGAGAGAATCTGGTTTTACTTTTCATAAAACCTCTCAGCTGTTTAATACACTTGAATCCCACAATCTCAAAGCTTTAGCACAGAGTGAAGAGTTTCACTCTTCCTAGGGCAGCGCAGAGGTTAATCGGTTGTTCTTTGCCTCGTGCACTGAGATCCGTAGAGGCCAGGAGTGTGTGACAAGCTGTGCTGTTTGATTCCTGTGACTCCGACTGCAAATGTTTTCCTAGCCTCAGGTTGCATGTTCCCTCTGCAAACATCTGGATTTGGATGGGCTTTTGGTTTTGTCTCTTTTTTCCCCTGCTATTCACACTTAAGAATATCCTGGTTGTGGTTGCTGCCCTGCTGTCTGAAGATGGCACTGCAGCATCTCGCAAGCCGAATCCCCAGTATGAGCATCTCCCCCCAGCTCCTTCCAGCCCTAACGACTGTGGGGACTGACAGTCCAACTGACAACAGCAGAGAGAAACGTGTGAGCTTGGGAGGGAGGTGGGGTGCTTGGACATGAGCTGGGCAAAATTTGTCAGTGCTTCAGCAAAGAAGGGAAAAGAAGAAGATTGTGGATAAAGCTGGAGAACTGTGAATTCAGCTCAGGTGCTGCTTCCTCCTCCTCTCAACCCCTTAATAACGCTTTGCTGCGGGTGGGATGCTGAAGCGCCTGATCCGGGTACAAGGCCAAATTCATCACGGGTGCAAACTGGCTCTGACCCTCCGACTTTGCTGCTTGTGTCTGCTGGCTGAGGCTCCAGCACTATGAACTTACTTAAAATAAAAAAGTGACGTGGTGGTGAGCAGGAAAGAAAGGAAATTCCCATTGACTGAGATGATTTAAATGATAAAATTAAAACACTGCAGACACTTCTGTGGTTTGCAGCAGCTGCTGGTGAGTTTCTTGGATTCTGCGTTGTGTGGGCAGAGGGGTGTTGCTTTTCAGCTGGGGAAAAGGAGTCTGGGAAAATGCAGGCAAATACTAAAAAATAAAAGGAAAATAAGAAAATGGATGTATGTAGTGGGTGTGTAACTCAAGTCTGGGGAGTGAGGCTTATGCTGTAGAGCTCGTCTCCAGTTATGCAGGGGCTGTTAGCAAGGGGAGGGCAGTCTCACAGAAATGGCTTGCAGGATCCTGAATAAATCTGTGGAGAAATGGAAAAAGAGGAGGGAAGCTGCTGCTATTCTTTGCACACACAGCTCTGAAATACCTTCATCTCCTCCCACCTGGTCTGGTATAAATAGCTGCTCCATAGACTCCTGCGGGGCCAGTTCTCCAGGCAGCAGGAGGGATGGGAGCCTGCTCACTGTCTTCTTGCCATGCTTAAGAAACATGGGCACGTTGCTGTCCCGCTCACACTAGTCCACAGGCTCCCTATTAACTCTGGCTAGAAATGAGCCTGGGTGGACTTGCCACAGTCTGCTCCAGGGACCTCCTGCCTCCTCCATCCCTTGGTGCGTCCCTATTTATCACCTGGCGTGTCTCAGTCTGGGAGAGCTCATCTGCACTGCGGTGCCATGGGGAGCAGCCCGCCGCTGCAGACCCTGCGCTGCAGCCTCGCCTGTCGCTGTCGAGCAGGAGGACCATGGCAAAGCAGACAGTGGCTCCTTGGGCTTCCTGGGGCCACTTCTAGGCAGGCAGAGGGGACATGGGCAAGGCAAGCCTGGGGGCTGAAATCCAGTACCCAGCACTTGTGCTGGAGAGTGTTCAGTAAGCTGCAATCTGAGAGAGGCTGAGATCCATTGCAGAGGTGGGTGAATTCAACAAAGGAGACATCGAGTTCATGTTTATGCCTGTTTATGCCTTTTTTTTTTTTTTTTTTTTGCTTCTCTCTGAAAGCTTTTGGATGTAGGCAGCTCACAGGGACTTCAGAGCCCCTTTGTTTCTCCAGACCTGTGGAAACCTTTCTCTGGCATGTCAGGCTTTGCTGGGAGCAGCGGGCTGCCTACAGCAAACCCAGCAGCAGTGCTGTAGCAGGCAATATCAGAGCATGCAGGCATCTCAGCACCGCTCATGTGCCTCTTGCAAAGGAGCTGGATGCAGGCAAGCAAAAGGGTATTTCCCATGGCTGCCTGTGTGGAGAAGGGACCACAGGAGGATATAATGTCCAGCCGCTTCCAAGGTCCCAGAGAAGGTCAGTCTGCTGCTAAATGTGAGCCCTCTCACCCCAGCGCCAGCTGGGAATTGTGTGCAGGATCAGACTAATCAGGGTCTTGTCACTGTAGTATTGGTGTATGTCAATGGGGATCTTTGGTACAGAGGCCTTCCTATAACTTAACATAATTAGCTGGAGATAATTATGGTCACAGCACTGCCCTTTTCTGAGGAAATGCCAAGGTGTCCAGTGCAGGGGAGAGGAATTCCCTGGAAGGATGTGGAACAAGTGAAGAAGTGTGGGGATACATCCAGAATGCACAAAACAAGGTCCTGCCTTTGGTTGAATTAAGAACCATAGCAGATTCGAAACCAACTTCTGAAGCTTTATCACTAAAAGCACATTGAAACATTTCCAACAACTTGGCAAACATTTTGAGATGGAGTGTGTTGGGTGAGTCCCTGCCCCCAGCTCCTCACAGTTTCCCATTACTCACGTGAAAAGCCTTGGCTGAGTCCCAGACTTTGTCTTGATGCATTAAAAACCTTTGTTCAGTGCTCGCCATGGACCGTTCAAATGCCAGATGTGTGAGACCCAGCTCTCGCATCTACTCACGAACCTGGTGCAAGCTGTCAGTGGTAATCCTGTTTGCTATCTCCTGTCATCACTGCCTGAGACCTTTCCCATCACTTACCCTGTGCAACACTGAAAACAGCAGATGATCTATATGTACAGTAAATTGACTTTAGCTTTTGCCTTCAGCAGCTAAAAATGAAACAAGAAAA
The DNA here is from genome assembly GCF_047716275.1 of Strix uralensis. Classification (NCBI taxonomy): domain Eukaryota; kingdom Metazoa; phylum Chordata; class Aves; order Strigiformes; family Strigidae; genus Strix; species Strix uralensis. The sequence goes on along the minus strand of NC_133983.1, from coordinate 618,387 downwards.
GAGGGCAAACACTGATTAAAAACAAGTTATAACCTCTGTTGCAAAAGGGACAGCCTGTCATCAGAGCATCTTCTGCCATGCTCTGCTTCGCCACAGCAGAGTAAATAATCTCATTTAAGTCAGTCACAACACAAAGTTGATGTCCTGTTGACCTGAAAGGAGGTTGGTTCAGACAAAATCTTTGCACAGGAAGAATGGAAAACATTTCAAAGCAATTAGATCAGAGAGATGCTTTGCCTTTCACTGTACTCTCCGAGGAGTCTCCTGGAGCAGATGCTGCAGTCTGTTTCAGATTGGTGCTGTCATGCCAGATGCCCAGACCTGGGAATGGACAATTTTGGGTCCATAGTATTTACAGTCTCAGCGTGTGGCCTCTCTTCTGTGTCCTGCTGTCTAAACCAATTGCACAGCGTTTGTCTTATTCCAAGAGCCATCATATGTGACATGGGCATAATGTTTCACTTCTTATTTCTCCCTTAAGTTATAGGAGTTTCACGGAGCTCTGTGATTTGTGTGGTCGGTATTACAGGCATCAATCACAGCTTGCTTTTTTCCCTCCCATCTCTAATGCCACAAGGTTTATTTCCTTCACTGCACTCCATCCTCACAGACCTACTGTGGATTAAAGAGGCTGTTGCTTGTGGAGAAACTGGAAGGAAAGAGCAGCATAAAATGGTTAGAGGTCTGGTGTCAAATGGTGTGCAAAAGAGCAAAATATTGTCAGTATGTATGGTTATAATCTGAATATCATCTTATGGTTATGTCCCCACCCACAGGACAGGAATTCAGGAGATGGGGTCAGGACCTGGTGGGCTCCTGCCCTTCTGTGAACTCCAGCACATCGTACTCCAGTTACTCACCCCATCCCCTTTATTCCCTCTCTGGTTACAATTCTTGGACCAAGTTTCTCCCTGATCATAAATGGCTGGAAGCTTATGTTTTGTGGAGGATCTCTCTAGTAAAAGGAGACGCAGACAGGACCTGCATAACTGTTTCTGGCTTGGATACCACATTACTAACATGTAGTGAGATAAATCCCACCCGATGTTCCCTTTTCAGGCAATGAAACCAGAATTTTGCCCTACAGAAACCATCTTGGGTCCTCAAATAGCCTGAGAATGTCTGAAGTTACCCATCTCTTGCTATTGACTACAGAGGCCAACTGGACTGACTTGCTTCTTAATTTAGATGACTCAGTTAAGTGCCACAGTTGCACCTTGAAGAGTGGGTGTATGCTGCAGGCTGTATGGGTCACACCCTGCAAAAGGGCCTTTGGTTGGAGTTGGGATCCCCAAACATTACCACAACACTGGTTTTCATCATCATAAACATGCACTAGATCAGACTAAGAGAGAATTAGGATATAAGAGATCTAGTATTTTCTTTAGAGGGTGATTTCTCCCTTATTTCTCCCTGCTGAAATACAGCTGCTTGATTTGGCCCCAAATCTTCAGCCCACAATAGCTGATCAGATAGATAACTCTGTTGGAATCGCTCCTGGAAAATCGTCCCCTTTCTGGTGAGTGGCACAAGGTGATTTATCTTAGAGTAATCCAGTGCCAGCATCCCAAGTGATGTCCTTTCCGTGCCCTTGGTCCTGCCACGCCGCTGAAATGCAGTAACGGCCAGCCACCTGCAAGTTGTTTTGATGCTGCTGATACTTCTTATTCTCTTTGCTGCTGCCTGGGGGTATGCACCAATCTCTTAATACGTATATAAATATTATCCTTGTTAATCCCTCAGAGAAAAATAATATCAACAAAACTTATTACCATTTCCTGTGTGGCTGACTGAGTAATGTGAACCAGATGATGTTTGTATTTAAAAAAATGAAAATGCCAATAAAAAAGTAATTAAAAAAAATTCACCTCTTGGTATTTTCCTATTCAAAATGGAGAAATAACAGAGACGTGCTGCAGCTGCATGTTAAAATTCAGCAAAGACAAATGGTCTTTATTACAGTAGTCACTGACATTACGACCATGGTGGCCGCATTTCAAGGTGGCAGTCCTAATTTTAAGTGCATACCTAAATTTTAAGTATTTCTGTGGGATGAGCTTAATAAATCAAGAGCTTGTGAACATTTCTAGTGGGAGCACAAGTCAGAGCTACCAGGTCTCAGTTGTGCCCTTCACAGTGCTGAGCTAGAGAGAAAGGTCTGTTGCTGGAAAAAGCCTATGTAACTCTTTTCTGCTCAGTAAGACCACACTTGTTTACACAGATTTGCATAGTTCTGGAACGCATTCATCCATACCAACAACACAAGATTAAAATAAGGGGGGAAAACCCCACTAAAATCACACAGGAGTGCCCTCCAAACAGGACAGAAGGCAGCACTGTAGCTGTAGGAATGGCTCTCTGCATGTTGCACAGTTGGGCACTGAGGGAACCCACAGCAAACACCACCAGTGGATAATTCTCATCCCCTGTAGAGACAAATGTATCTGATGGCTATTAGAGAATGTCTGTCTGACCAGATGTTAAGCTCTGAAAATTCTTTCCAATTTCGTCCTTTCACACCTCCATTGCTTCCCAAATTTTTCATCTTTCAGGCTATGATTATTACTGATTGATCCCTTTCATTAGATGATGTCTTTATTTTTTGTTTTGTGTTTTTGAATTCTGTAAGCAAAATCCTTTTTGATGTTTTTGGTCACAATTATAAAAGAAAGAATCATCAAGTACTACAAACGGAATGGCCAGATTATAAATCAAGAGTGCCCGTAGTCTTCCAGAAATGAGAAAAATCAGGCCACTTTTCTAACATGATGAAAATAGAGTTCAAAAACACATTGCCAGTGTCTTGTGTTTCATCTGTCAGACTTCAGCCTTATCTGTAATTCTGAACTGGCTATTGTCCAATTACAATTCTGTTGCAGTTCTCCCAATAGCTGAGTTTTTTCCTTCAAGCTCCACTCTAGTCATTTGTGTGACCAGACGGGACTCTCAGCTGGCTTTAAAAAAACAATCAGTCATCTTGTCTTTATGGCTGTGAAAAGAGTAATGTTTAAAACACTGCTTCCTAAAGGGAGATAGACAGCAAGATGCAGGTATGAATTTCTCTTTCTCTAGTGTATCTATTTATGCCTGTCCACCTAGCTAGCTGATTGTCTATCTGTCTTTCTGAAAATAACAGATGTGCTTAAATGTAATGTCGAAAGAGTGACAGTCATTCAGCAGAAGGCCTTGCATCCTGTAAATCTTATTTGAGCCTTTCTGTGAGGACCTGGAAGGGTTTGGGTTTAGTGCTGGCCCTGTTGAAAGGGGTGGTTTTCTCCTAGTCAAAGCCCTATGGCAACTGAAGGGCTCAGCCAAATGAATGTAGGACACAGGGGGATTGGCACCATCCTGTTAGGACTAAACATCTCCAGGCCAGGCTCTAGCTATATGAGACTGGGCAGTGGGCTGTGCTCACACACCTCCAGCCAGCTTTTGCAGAAAGGCAGCAGTGGTCTTCCTCCCCTTGCCTCATCCTCCCCAGGCAGCTCCACCACCCAAGGCAGTAGCAGCAGGGTTAGAAAAGTTTCTTTCAGTCATTGGAATAACAAAACTTCTCTGGCAGGCACACATCTCCTGTGTGTCATGAATGAAACAATTAATAATGATAAAAGGTCTATCTTGGTTCTGAACACTCCAGTTGAGTGAAGAGATAAGTCCCCCTTTCATTCAGAGTCATTAATGGCTCAGCAATTTCAATGCCATTTCCCATCAAAATGTATGAATTTTTAATCCTTTAATGGCATGTTATCCTAAACACCACGTGTGCTTTCTTCTTATTTATCCGCTTGCTTTTGTTGTTACAGGTAAATGCTTTTTTGAACTCGCTTTTATGGGGGGAAAACCGCATTGTTATCTCTCTCTCTGCAGGAAGACAATGGGGGCTGCCGGCCTCTGCCGGGGAATGACAGAGGAGGGGTGTCTCAAGTGACTTCTCTATTCGGAAGCTGCCTTTGGATGAGACGGGGCTGCGATCCTGGGATCGGCGTGGAGGCCAGTGAGTGAAACAGGGGCTTTTTCTTCCCAGTCCCTGAAATGGCTTTCGTGATAACAGAAAAATTAATTACTAGGGAGATTACTGAAAGAAATATTCTGCCAATATGATAGCTGTGTTCATTGGAGACATCTGTTTGGTTTTATTTCTGAAGAAACTCCTGTGTTTGGCTCTTGGAGCTGTGAATGGCTGCTAATACAGCTATTGTTGCAATAAATATGCATTCATTTCTGACCTCAGGAACATTTATGGAGCTTTGTCTACCCTGAGTTGAATTTTTAGGAGACTGAACACAATGGTTCATGCCAAGATTGAGATCAAATTTTTTCAAAGACTGGGGAGATTGAAGCCAGGTGTTAACTCTAGATCACAGGCTTCCTAATTATAATAGGACTCATTTAACAAAAATAATCAACAGAACAAACCATTCTTAAAACATCTGACATTTGCTGGGAGGAAAAATGAGCTGATTTTTCTTGTTGTGAAGGATCTATCAGTGGCCTGTGGTGACACACATCGTATTTGGTTTTGAACTGTCTTCAGTAACTTTCCTGTTGTGGTTATATTTGTTTCTTGCTCATGGACTAAAAGTAAATGGTCTGTGAAATTCCAGCTGAGTTGCAGATTTTGTCTGATACACCATTGCTCTGCCTTTTACATTTTTACATGTACTTCTACAAATTTGATATAAAAAGCTGTTAAATGAGAACCCTGATGGTCTGCACTTGCCTTGCAACTTTGCCACAACTTGATGACATAAATTTCAGGCCAATGAATAATGTGGGCAGTGGAGTTGAAGGCCAGAAGATATCACAGGAATTATTTAGATGATTTCCTCCATAGCTCAGGTCACGCATGGAGTAATTCTTAAGCTGGAGGGCATTAGTCTTCCCATTATGCAAGGCATACTGGTTCAAAAGGTCAACTGTTTGGTAAAATTCATGTGTCACTCTTGTGCCCTGTGCAAGGAGGGAGGATATATTTGGATCTCACCAGAATCCTTCTGTGAACTGAGTGCATGTGTCATAAATCTAAGAATTTTCCTCCATACTTGAGCCTATTCCTTTCTATGAGTCAGACTTCCGGGGGTTTTTAGGAGAATATGAAATGTCCATGAAAGATAGAGGGCTGAGGGGATGGTGGTTGTTGATTTTCGTGCAAAATGGGAATGCATACTGCATACTGGAATTGTGATGGGTGCTGTGAATACGAGTGTCACAATACCCTCAGGGTTGTCACCTTTTTCTTTTCTTTGACCTGTCTAGAACTTAAAAGTACCAAAAAGCTCAGAACTGTGCATTCTCATCAAATTCTGCAGATTCAGCTGATCTATTGAGAGTTTGGATAAGGGTTGGAGTAGAGTCTCACACTGATCTGAAAGCAAACATGACAAACACGAGGGCAGTTTATGCTTCTGGCTAAATATGCTAATTGCCAAAAATCAGCATCAAACTACCTGTTACTATGTTCTCTGTCAGGATTTGCTGTAACTAAGGTCTGAATTCACTAACATTTACAGTTTTTCATTGCTTTTTTGGCCAAGAACAGGGATTAGTAGCTGAAGCTAAAGGCTATGCTTGTTTTTCCCAGCCTTAGTTGATCATGCATAAAAAGGCACAACATATAAAACTTCTACACGTCTCTGCCCAACCTTTGGAAGACAATTTTATTTTGGACTGGGTCAAACCAGCTCTGGATAACAATAATTTCTACAAATCTGCTTATCAGAGCTAAATGTTTATCCCTTTAGCTGCAAACGTCTTGATCCAAAATCATTGTTATAAAACATAAGGAGGGAGTGTCTGCAACAAGCATGTAATTGAAAGGCACTTATTTGCTCAGTTGTTAAAATGTTCAACAGAAAACCAGAATCTGTTACCTACAGATTCTCCTGTTTGATTCATTTCTACAAACTCGCACATGGGAGGCTTTAAAATCACTCCTTATGAAAAAAACCTGGAGACACTGGATGAAAGCCATTTGGTGAGTGTGGGACACAAGAAGTTTGTGCGGTGTGATAATCCTCCTGCTGGTGAGATGAACATATACTTTGAATTCAGACCCAATAATGAATCATCAGAGACAGGAAGAACATGGGAGGAAACAGAGACTCTAAAATAAAAGCTGTAGAAACATTACGGTGAAGCAAAAATACTTGGGCTAGATCGCTGTCTGATCTAAGAGCAATGAAAAAAAAATGCTGACTATGGTCTGTAATTAATCTGTTGGGGCTGGCTTAAAACACCTCTTGCTTAAATTGCATTGTATGGAGTAAAAGGATTGATCAGACTGGTGCAATGTGATCAGACTCCCATTATGGTATTTGGCATGCAGAATCATAGACATCTACTTCCAAGTAAATGCAGTGAAGGAAAATAAGAGAACATTCAGAGTGGTACCCGTTAGCTGACTGTGTGTGAAAACCATTGCGGCAATACTAGAAGATTGTCATAGATTGTTTTTGCAAAATCTCTGTATTGTCTGTTAATTTAAAGAAGCTGAGAAACAATGCACTATGTGGGCTCCTATGACTCTCCTGCAGATCCTCCGTGTAATACTTCTGTTTGTAATCCTAGACAAAATGATTGCAATTTTGTTCGAGGCCCACCAGAGAAGGATGGTGGTGTCTGGAGGAACCAGCCTGGTGCATCAGCAGGGACAGCTTCAAGGGTTCTCCAGGAGGGATGGGGTTTCCAAAGGCACCCATCAGGCCGGGATGAACCAGCTAAAGAAAAGCATTTCACTGGAAAATACGGCTCTTGGGGGGCTCAGAAACGCCCTAGGCCAGCGCTGCTGCCCTTGCATGACTGCAGGAGGGACCGCTTGGCCGTTCCAAGCCTGCTGGTCACTGAGAACATGACGGGACGTGAAGTGGCAGATAGCCCATTATTTACCATTATTTCAGGTAGACTGGACCTATGTTATTTACAGCTCCAAAACCAAACAGTAAAACCTTGGCTTTCATTCATCTGTGTCACTTGGCAATTTGTCTACATTCAATATTGCTTCAGTAGCATTCATATAAGCAAATTAAGGGAGGAGAAAGCAACAAATGCAGCTTAAGACTAATTCCCCTCCACCCACTGAATCACCGAGAGCCTGTAAGAGTGTTCAAAGCCAAATTACACTTCAGTGTACAGGATTTAATTTGCATCTGCCAACTTCAAAAGGGGGATTTAGTCGGATAGGGCATTGGCATTCCATAAAAGGAGTTGATCTCTAATTGAACTAATATCATGTTTGAGTTTCCGCAGTGATAACTGGGAAGACAAACCATGCAGGTCTCGGCAAGAGGAGGGAGCAGGCTTGGTGCACAGGACGAGAATGACTCTCCTTTTAAACTGCCAAATGCAAACGAGCGTATTTCAATGTGTTAGGAGGGGTTGATGTTGTATAGAGAGAAACACTTACCTTGTACTTACAGACTCATACCAGGTCTCTGCACCATTTATGTAGCACTTACACTCAGAAAATGCACCCAGCTCGCTCTGTTCCAAGTGCATTTTGTCAGGCATTGAAACTCCAGCACGGTGTGGGCACACTCAGCTCCCACAGAGTGCCTGATGGAGCCCAGGGACTTGCAGGATCAGGATTCTTTCCTGGAAAAATTTAAATATTTCCTCTTCTGTTCTACATGCTTTAGCTTTTCTTTGTATGTGAAGTAAAAACAAATTTCTATTTTTACTCTTCAACCTTTATGAGGACACCGCTTGGTATATGTTCACAATTTTAATCGCATCAGTTGAGCAAGAGTGATGTGATGGCTTGCAATTAAGTCAAATAAGTCAGAAAGTGCCTGTGTTTCTCTGCATACCAGCATTCCCAGGCCCACCCACAGGATGATGTTGAGTAGTCCTGACAGCCACATTCCATTGAGCAGATACAGAAAAAAAATATATCAAACAAGTAAGCAAAGCTCCATTTAAAATTTCTCTTTGGTTATGCTGAATAAATTTCTTTTTTTTTTTTTTTTTCTAATTCCTGCTCAATGCTAAGAGGAAATTCTTTCAGGGCAGCTCAGGCCACAGGAGACAAATATTTCTTACATCAAACATTCAGGAAAATCAGTAAACTGTGGCAATTATTTTCACAGATCAATAGATTTTGAGACCAGATGGGAACACAATTGCAACCATCAAGTCTGATTTCCTGCTGTACGTTGTCACAGAGTGATTCCTTTTCTGAGCCCAACAACACGGGTTTAAACCAGAATGTATCTTTTAGCAAGACATCCCATCTTAACTTAAAGATACCAGATGACAAGAGAACAAACATAGCATCATAGAATCATAGAATGGTTTGGATTGGAAGGGACCTTCTCTTCTCCAGCTGAACCCCCCCAACTCTCTCAGCCTGTCCTCACAGGGGAGGTGCTCCAGCCCCCCGAGCATCTTCATGGCCTCCTCTGGCCCCACTCAAGGAGGTCTGTTCCTTCTGATGTTGGTGCCCCCAGAGCTGGACACAGCACTGCAGGGGGGTCTCAGGAGAGCGGAGCAGAGGGGGAGAATCCCCTCCCTCGCCCTGCTGCCCACACTGCTCTGGATGCAGCCCAGGACACGATTGGCTTTCTGGGCTATGAGCGCACATTGCTGGCTCACAGTCAGTTTTCCACCCACCAACACGCCCAGGTCCTTCTCCTTGGGGCTGCTCTCAGTCCACTCCTCGCCCATCCTGTGTTTGTGCTTGAGATTGCCCCTGCACATGGACCTTGCACTTGGCCTTGTTGAACTTCATGAGGTTGGCACATCCCACCTCTCCAGCCTGCCCAGGTCCCTCTGGATGACATCCCTTCCCTCCAGTGTGTGACCACACCACACAGCTCGGTGGTGTCAGCAAACGTGCTGAGGGTGCCTCGATCCCACTGTCCATGTCACCAACAAAGATGTTAAACAGCGCTGGTCCCAGTGCTGACCCATCCCAATATGGCATCATCCCTTGGTAAGCCCTGTGATTATAAATTACCTACCTTCTTAAAACATGGGTATTTATTTCCTCCTTTAATTCTTCTAATATTCATCTTTGAGCTACTGAAGGAGCTCTGCTGGGTTAGGGAGCTGCTGGCGTCAGATGGGCATCCGATAGAGGCCATTCTCCTACAGCTTATCTCAGTGATCAAATCACAGTTTACTCTTAGTAGCAACATGCAAGTCCCTTCTGAAGTCATGACTTCATTGAGGACCAGATGTCACATGTCTTTTGATAGGATATTGAGGTGCTGGGGCTGCATCTGAAGTCTTTGGTCAGACAGCGAGTGTCCATCTGTCCCAGCAGCAAGGAAGGGATGAGAGATGCGGTGATTTTTGTGTGCCAGCCCAGACTGCAAGCTACCCGCCCATGTCTGGTTTTGCCCCAAACCACGGCCAACAGCAAGATTAGTAGAGCAGCCCCATCAGGCACAGAGGGAAATCCCAGTCTCATTAAAAGCAAGAAGTTTTGTTTTTATCTCTGATGGGACTGACATTTCATTTGGAAACTTTAGAGATGAGGATATTCATAGTCTTGTTATGCGTGCTATACGCAAAAACTCCAGTTTCTGATGAAAAGCCCAGCTCCAGATCCCTTTTACATAGTTAATTTTAATATCATTTTTTTATTTCACAGTGGAGGGCATCTGGCTTACAATATTACCCAAGTAAATATCCCATTTCACCTCTCTCCCAGGAAACAGAGGTACATAGATCAAACCAAGAAAGACGACTGTTTATTTTTTCCCTTGTGACTCAATCCTGTGCATATGCCACAGTGTGTGGCATTTTCCACTCCTCAAAGAAAGCAGAATCACACGTGACATTAAAGCTTAGTTTTCTAGAAGTTAGTGTTTTTAAGATGAAAGCACCCAAGGAAAATATCCTTTGGACAGAAATAAAACAGTTAACTTTTCAAACTAATGAGATATTTGTGGACAAGTTCTGATCTCTATTACAGTGATATGAATCTGGGCTAATTCCCTACAGAAGGTAAAAGCCCCTGCTCTGTCTGCTGGGTAAAACAAATTTTCTCAAGCTATAAGCTGTTTTTTAAAAACTCCCTTAGTAATCAAAGCCCCCAAAACTCTTGGGATTTGAGTTTTCTGAGCTTCTTAAAATAGCAATAGGGTGGTGTGTCCCTGGAGCTTAGAGATCCCCCCTCCCCTGGTGCTCTCACCTTCCATGGGGTCTCTTGGGAGAGGAATTCCTGGGTCCCAGCTCACAGCCTGCACACCCACAGCCATGCCTGTGGGGAAGGAGGGTTTCCCCTTCAAACTGCTCTAAGGGGGAAAAAAAAGAGCAAGGCAAGCAGAGCTTTTTCACTTTCTTGAAGAAGACAGACCCTGGGAGCCAAAGGCAAAGATCCCCCCGACTCCCACACCTTGGGCGTGCCAGGTGCCAATCAGACCCACACCACAGACCAAATGACAAGCGTTGCCCAGCACCGAGGCATGAGGAGCACAAATGCCTCCTCTTGCTTTTTATTCCCCAGAAGAGTGTGTGGGAGCCAGCAAAAGGGGAGGGAAAACATATTGTTATGGTGCCTCAGGGCAGCCAGCCTCGTAAATGGCAGTTTCTCGCTAAATAAATAAATAAAAGGGAATTGTAATCGTGGCTCATCAAGCCTTTAAAACTATCCAAATATGCAAACTTCCTCATGAGGAAGTGGGGGGGAGGCAGCTCCTCAACATGCTTTGCATGCTAAGGAAGGCTGCTGGAGATTATAAAGCCAGCTTGATTTCACAGCAGGATGCAGGGGGACATGGAGGGGGAAAAAACCTACCTGTGCAATTCCAATTAACATAAATTAGCAGGGTCTGCACTCCGGAAATAAACAAACAAGCACAGCATTGGTGGGAACAAGGCAGTGCAGGGCCAGATTGTTTCTTGTTCACAGTTGAAACCGGGAGGGTGCAAATGCTGGTGGTGTCCATGGGGTGGAGAGGGGACACTTCATCCAGCCAGAGAAATGCCTCCAAACCTCTTCAAAGCAGTTGGTAGGATGTGTGGGAGCTTTGAGTGGTGCATCTGAGCTCCCTGTGTCAGTCCCAGAGCATGAAGAGAGTCAGCAGAGGTTGGATTCATCACACCAGGATCACACCTGGATCACAGGACACAGCCTAGTGCCTCTGGGAGGTGACATCTCACCAGTCCCCTGCCAGATGGCAGATGAATCCCAGCCTTAGGGTCTAATTTTAAGAGCTGTTTGAGCACCTGTAGCTTGAGCTGTAGGCAAGAAGATGAACCGGGCACATTAGACATCCTGGATATAACACCAGGATAAATTGCAGGATAAATTACAGCCTGGTTCTTAACCCCTCCCTCCTTCCCTGTGGGTTTTCACTGCTCAGATTAAATTCAATCATTGAGCAAAGCCAGAATTTAGAGAGACCTCTGTTGTGTTGCAAGGTGGGATCATACTTTGCACTTCTTCTGGTCACTTGCAAGATGATGCTTCAGATAAAAGTGAATCCAGCTTACTGTTGCCTCTCTTCTCTCAAACTCAGCCAGCTTAGTGTGTGCTTGCTGTGGAGGGACTGCTGCTTTTTATGTTGGTCCCTCAGTATCCTCAGCTCTTAAGGCTACATTCCACTGAAGGCTCTTTCCTGCCCATTTTGCTTAACAGCATGCAGTCCAGGGGAGAGGCTGGAAAAGTCTCTTTTGCCCATTTCCCACCACATTTCAACAAAAGCAACTCTTAAGAGCCACTGTAAGAAATCTTTAGGAGGTGAAAATGTCCACTGGAATCACCAAGAGTGATTTGATATTTTCCCCCACGAGGAAATTCAAATCAAGATGCTGCAGAGTCAGACACATCACCTGCCTCACAGCTAAAATAAAGTCAGCTGAAGAGTTTACTAACCTGTGGTATCTGTGCCTGATTTGGTTTGATTTACTGCAAATCGCTACCAGCAGAAACACAGACTTTGCTGCCATCTTTCCCAGAGTAAACTGATGCAACTGTATGTGTGCAAAAGAAGAGGAGCATTTAAGCTTTGGTTTGCTTGACCTTGAGAGGGTGGGTGACTCTTTGATCATTTCTGAGCTGGGTTTGCCCATCAGAGGAAACATTTGAATGTGTTTAGTGTGAGCCAATGAGCGAATAGCAAAGGAAAAGGTCAGAAAGGGAGAGTGAGGCCTTCCCCGGGATGGCACTGAGCCTTGGCAGCAAGAGCGGGAAATGAAAAATGTCACTCATGGCAGCCAGCAGCAGGGCTGGAACCCAGGAATGCCTGTAATGGGATTACACAAGGCAGGAGCAGATGGACCCTTCTGGAAAACAAAACCATGCAACCAACATTGACCCTGTGCATGCTCCCATGGAGAGGAGATGGAAGCAGAGGAGAGAGCAAGGGCTCTCATCTAATATATGGAGCCAGCTGGAACAAATTCAGGGCTCCTGACCCAGCACCCAGCAGTGAGCAAGCAATATTTTTAGAGGGGCCTCTCTAACTTGTTCCTGCTGTGTGTGTGTACCAGAGATAAGCAGCAGTGAGACTGGGATCCATTTATTAACTATGTAAACAACTCAGCTGACAGCTAAAATTACAAGCTGCTGGTGAAAGCCTTGCCTTGCGTGTTGATCCACCATATACCCGTCCCTATCTGCTTTCCTACTGCGCACGCACAAACTTTAAATAAAGCAAGAGCTAGAGTCCAACCAGCCTTCGTTACAAAGGCCTGCTTTCACTACAGAGACAGAACTTGACTGCAAATACTCTCAAAAGATAACATATACTTTAATTATATTTTTTTTTTCTTTCCTGCACCACTCTAATCCACAGAGGCACCCTCAGCTTGGATAAGCTGCCTGTTGCTGTCTCTCTGCAGCAGTCTCTCTCTTCTGCTCTCTCAGTAGGCAAAAATAAACCTTTTCCAGCAACCCTGCAGAGGATTATGTTAATATAAAGACTTAGGGACTGTATTCCTGGATGTTGTAAGCAGAAATAGCTCTGCTGACTTTGGTGAGGTAGAGCCAGCACTGACCAGTTTAAGACCCAGTCTGCAGAGGTTTCTGCCTGTGCAAAGCCAGTCTAATAGGGCACCACCACCACTCCCTCACTATATCCAGTATGTCTGACATATTTGCATTGCAAATTGTTTGGTCTAAGATCTGACCTTAAGGATGCATTTGTCCAGCACTTAATCCAGCAGCAACCTCAGTATTTTATCATCCATTGTGTATCTCTAAAGTGAGGCCCCAATCTTTAATTTATAGACCTGTAGAAAGCCCCTGATGTAAGCTTCTAGGCAGTACTGGCTGTATAAATCACAGCCACAAGAAGCTTATTGCCAAGAAGATTTTTCCTGATATTCAGCCTGAATTTTCCCTTTCTTTGTTTAATCCCGTAACTCTTCAGAATGCTCTAATGACCTGCCCCAGTTAATCCTCACCCTCCTTTGGGTTTGTGGCATACAATTTAGAGTTGTCCAGAAAACTTATTCCATTCAGTGATATAATTACAGCTTCAGAATGCATTTTCATTACGTGTTTGAACAGAAGGGAAATGGTCTGAACTTGGTGTTGAAGAAATGAGGCAGGAAGAGTTATTATGCAGGGTTCAGCTCTGGACCCTCAATGAAACAGTCAAGGCTTGGACTTCTCCCACCCACTTTCTCCTGAAGTATCCAAGACTTCTGGCACCAGAGCCAGCCTTACCTGTTCCCTTTGTCCAAAAGACCAGGTGATGCAAGAAAAGCAGAATTATTAAAACAAATATATTTCCCACAGCATTTCCTCTTTAAAACCTTCTCTGTCTACCATAGAAATAAATGTTTCCCCAATAATTCCCCACAAGTGCCACCTCATTTCTTCCTAACAGCCTTCCTGCCTTCCTGTCCTGGTTTAACCAGGATAGGGTTAAGTTTCCCCAGCAGTGGGGGGGAGCTCTAGCCGGGTTATTCAGATACCATGCGGACGTCACATCCTGGCAGGTCACATTTTCCTGGCGCGGAGCGCGGTGCACTCGTGGTTTTGTACATCGTGCTTCAAACTGCTGTATTTGGTAGCTATTTTGCTCTTTTCATTGCTATCACTATTACTGTTATTGTTATTGTTGTTGTTGGTTGTGTTGCTATTGCACTGTTGTATTAAACCTTTCCTTATTTCAGTCTTGGGGCTTTGTATTTCACTCCCTTTGTGGGGGAGGGGCAGCGGCCGCGTGGTCTCAGACCCCAGCGGGGGCTAAACCACTACACTTACCCCCATGACATCCAAGAAAGCTATGTGTAGGCACTGTCTTACATTTTCCCTTACAATTCCCATGAGAATATTTTTTTTTGGCTTAAAAATAAGAAGAAATCCCCAAAGCATTTCCATCAGCAATGTTGTGTTTTGTTCTGGGCATTGCATTAGGCAGAAAAGGAGGGGAAATGGCAAAACACTATTACCAGCTCCCAAAGAGTGATGAATTACCCATATTTTCTACATGCTTATTCAAAGTATCCCTCAGTTCTCAAATGCTTACTAGATGTTTGCTCTCTCCTTATACGTTTCAGGCATCATACAATGCTGTACATCTGCAATGAGAGGCCAGGGCAAGACTGGAATGTTTTACTGTAAAAATCACTTAGCCAGAAATTTGATTTCCTTCAATTTTCTGATTTTTTTTCCACTAGGGAGCATCAACCATATTGTAACTGAACTGACAATCATAGTGTCTTACTTAAAATGAAATTGTCAAAATATTGTGTCAGGGATCCTGTATAAAATGATTTCTTTGACTGTCACTCATACTTGCCATCCTAAAGAGTCTGGTTACTACTCCCAAAGATACTCAACACATAAATAATCTCAAAACATAGATACAGCTAAAGTTAGGAACCCCCAGAAATATTAATAGCAGCAATAATCTAACCTCTGAAAAGATGTTTAGGAAAAAAAAAAAAAGAAAAAAAAAAAAAGATGAAACCAAGAAAATCCAAATTAAAGAATAATGTAAAAACCAACTCTTTTGAAATATATGAAATTTATTATTGTTAGCAAATGCCATTAACTCTGTCCTCATATACCATCTAATTATATTTTTGTGCTGTGCAAATAATGATAATGATGTAGCACATTCCAATTTATGCCCATTTTTGCAGTGTATAGTATCATTACAAGAGCTGTAATATTTTACCAAAATGAGATCTTTCACACCTGTATTAGTCACCGAAGAGCTGGCCCAGTACCTGTGATGCAAATCTGCAGTTAGAGATACCCGCTTTCTCATGGGTCCAACCTCAAGGTCTCCCGAAGTGCTCTCTCAGAGCATTAGTCTGAGCAGTACGTTATGAGAAAGGGTTACATGAAAAAAGGGCCAAATCCAGCAGACAGAGTTTTGTACAGGAACTCCAGATTGGTTTTGTAAGGTACTACCTTGTGTGCTAAAGGCTTTGTTAAAACCTGTCCTTGGCAGATGCAGCGCTCTGCTCCACGCTGGATGATGTTACTCTGTGAAGTGACTTGTGCCACTGCTAATCCGCGTGCTCTAAGGATGAAAACCCTGAGTGGAGAGACATTTAGGCAGCAGTTGAACATGCGCAGCCCACATTTTCAAGAGGCTGGTGAAATGCTCTTCACAAGCTCTTGGCATGAGCACACGTGGAAAATGCAGTATATTTGGCATTACTGTTATGCTCACAGTGACTGCCTCAGTTTCCCCATCCGTCCAGCGGGCTGCCTTGCAGTGAAGCAATGCAGTAATGCCTTCTATTAGGTGAAGGGAGAAGTTATCATTTACAAGAAAAACAAACTCCTTTGGAAGAGCATAGAGGAGGCAAAGAAAGCAAACAATAGTTCAGCCAAATTCTGAAGGAACTGATGATCCTCTTTGCTCTGGAACTGGTATTTCATCCTGGAGAAAACCAAGGATAAAGCATTAACTGTTCCTGGTGATGGTCTGTGCCAGGCCTGCACCTATTTGGAAGAGAGGTATGTGAAACTCCAAAGCTGCAAGGCTTGGAGAAACCAGCTGCTGACTGTGACATTCTGCCAAATATCACAATTGTTTTTCAAGTCTCATATCATAAAGCCCTTGCTCCTGCAGGCATGTGATTACAGGAAAATTTCTTCTCTCATTAAAAGGAAAAAAAACCCCCAGCTTTCTAGTATGGATGTAGAAAAAAGCCTGAACAATTAAATCAAGTAGACTTATAAAGGTTTAGAAACCAAAAGAAATACAGAGAGCGGGCAGTATTTATTGTTTCAAATACTTTATGATTTTCTGAAGTCCAGTTCTTTCTTTTGTGCAATTCTTTGTTCTGTGAAACTGAACACATTTTAGTTGATTTCAGTCAATTAACCCCAACACACCTCTCGCATTTGGCCTGACTCCTCAGCACAGGTTTATCCCTGGAGACTCACGGCAAAGCAAGAGTGGTTTTGTTGCTTGTACCTTTTCTGTATAAAACAGAAGGTTTGAGCAACAGTTAAGACCAAGTAATTACAGACAGATATATAGTGTTACAATTCAAACCTGCACCGTAACGGCTCCATAAAGTCACCTAGATTTAGATATACATCAAACCATTTTTCACATTGCAAATGAATACTTTTTTAAGAGCTATAACTTTCTGGGAGTTCATGAATTTCCTGGATTCATAGCCCTTTACTAGATGGAGGAAGGCATAAGAGATACTGCTGTACAGAAAGAAAAAAGAGGGAGAGTGGCAGAGGGAGCTGAGGCAGAGGGAAAAAAATAAATCCTTAGAGATGAGATTTCCAAAGCTGCTTGAAAAAAAAGCTGGAGTAAATGTATGACACACTCAATAATATCACTTTGTTTTATCACCCCTCCTCTTTCCCAGCCTTGCCCAAGGATTGTGGGAGCCTGATCTGAAACATGAGGCCTTTAATGGCCAAGAGACTGTAATTCTGCCCTCCACTGGTGCTGGAGTCCTTAATCAGGGTGTGAGCAGTGCCTGGGCTTGTTGCTCCCCGCTGTGCCCACACCTACATGTTGGCCACACTCAGCCTGAAACAAGGCAGCTGACAGGAGCCACCGTGATGTTGGTGACAACTCCAGGTGGGCCCCAAACAGCCATAACCATGCTGACCTCATTGCGGTGGCCTAAGGAGAAGATCTTTGTAAGGGGAATAGATGTGGCACCTGGCTCTTGTCCCAGGGCTATAGGGATGGCCAACCCCCTTGCACACTGTCTGCAGCACTTCATGGACCCTCTGTCCCATAGAGGCCACCCATGGGTTGAACCTACTGCTGCAGTCCCTAAAACCATTTTTTTTAAAAAAAAGATTTTGGGGGTCCATAGCAGTGATGGCTAAATTAAAGCTTGGGCAATTTTTTGCCTCCGTCTCCTCTAAACGCACTCTGTCTGTGCCACACGCCATGTCCTTGTGTCCTGGTGGCGGTAGAGCACGGTGCTGCTGAGCAGTGGGGCTAAGACGTCTTCCCAATGCTTTTCCTGAAGCTTGCTGTGATCAGATCAGACACAGGATGAAAGCAGGCTACTATTTTTCATTTTTAAAGTGAAAGAGCACAGATATGTGGTGCTTGTGCTGTGATTTCCTACCCCAAAGAGTACTTTCAATCTGGGCAATTTTGGCAATTAAGGAAGACCTCAGAGAGGCACAAACCAGACATCTCCATGCCCGAGGAAGCACAGAGCGTGTTACTCATGCAGTAACATCCCTCTGGGGTTGAGTCATTGTGCTGGCAGTACTGCACAACAGCAGCAAAGTGTCTTAAAACTGAGCATATGGCATCCCCACAGGACCCTGACCTAACACTACAGGGCACACACCCTGGCTTCCAAGTCAGGAAGTCATGGTGACCCTTTCCCACATATCAATGAAAGTGCTTTTATTCCTTTCCTAGAATTCCCTTAAATTCTCCACCCGTTGGTTAGACCAGCAAATCCATCTTTCTCATGCAGTTAAATCAAGATTAAGGGGGCTTGATAGGTAATTAATTTTAATAATAATTTGCTTTTTTCTTTCTGAGTTACAGACGATAGTTTGCTATTCTCTTAAAGAGCTGGGAACTCATTTCCTACTGATCTCAGTGAGAAACACAAGCCTTCCTATCTGTAAGGAGCAGTCATCTTCTCTTTACAGATACAGATTGAACCATACCTGCTTTATGAAGCCAGAACCTGATGAAAACTCATGCCTGGGAACCCTCATGGGTGCTTCAGGGAGCCAGCAAGGGCTTTCATCTGCTGTCGAGAATTTTGATTTTTCTAAATTCTAATTTGCCTAACTGAGAAGAAAATCTTTCATCTTCTTCTAGGGGCATAATTCGCTCCCTGGGGTTTGTAGTACTTTTTTTTAACATAATTTGGGCTATTTGCTTTTTGTCAATTGACAAACAAAGGAGACAGGGAGAGAGAAAGAATACCAGAGAGGCGTAAAACTAAGATAAACAGGTGTGAACAGGTAAAGTATGCTGGTATGTACTGCATGGTGAGTGCACTTGAATCTGTACATTTAACCGACCGTGGCAATAGGCATCTATCTTTCCTCCTACAGCTTTTTCTAAATGTGCCCCAGTGTCCCTGGAAGAACATTGCCTCTCATGGGAGGGCGTGTAATGAAATGCCCTCATCCTGTTTTAATCAGTTTTAAATGTGGAAAAGACAAACATGATCTGAGAAAGGCAGTGTTTCCCTTGCATGTGAATTATGTGATACTGTAGCTTCTTAACATGCTTTACAGTCTTATCTTTATTCATACTGGCAAATTAAATTAGCACTGTCTTTCAAATCTCTGCCTGTTTTTCCCCCTAGGCAACCACCAGCAGCACAAAATAAATGACAGTAACGGGAGTGGATTGCCGTGCTCTTGACACTAGTCTCTGGATTTTAAGCAACCATCCCTCCAAGAAATCATATTTGTTCTTGTTCCAAGAGCTGAGCTGCATTACACCGTGCTTGCTGCAATTACAGAGCTCCACGTACTGGCACAGAGCCTGGGCCAGTGCATGGGCCACCGGGCTGTCAACCTGGAGCCCTGAGGGTCCTTTTCTCTTTAGTTTCCCCAGACATCGACAGTATTTTGATATTTAGGCAGGTGCCCCCTTCCTCCCTTCATGGTCCTCTCCCTCTATCAGCTCCTCTGAGGCCTGGATGGGGAAAGCACAAAGCGTGGTTGTGGTAAGGATGGGAAGTCGGAAGCAGAGAGATTTTTGCCACACAGGGTGATTTTTCTGGATGGGAGTGTTCTCTTCATCTGATGCTGAAGCACATGTGAGAAAATGTTTATGGGAAGGTGTAGGAAGTCTATTACTAATATACTCCAGCTGTTTTGGGGACTGTTTAGAGAAAAGATCTTGGTGGAAAGATATAAAAGGTGGGATGGGGTGGAAAAGACTTTCCTCACTTACATGTTTGCCATGCAGCTACCTGGGCTGGGGACTAGTGGGGATTTGTCAACTCTGCAGTCAGGCGTAAATCAAGCTTCATAACCTTGCAAGTGCAAAGCATTAGGAGCAAGTGATTTTACATTAACCACTAAATATTGCAGCTGTTACAGAACATTTATGATCCACACAAGGTGCCTGAACAGAAATGAGCTGTAGCATCTCCTGCAACATTGACTGTAAGCACACTAAAACCATCACTCTGCTGTCAGTCATTTCCATCTGAGAGGGGAGACCTGGCACTCAGAGGAGCATCAGCCCATCCTTTGCACAGCATCCTGGGCTGGCCTCCAGCTCGGCTTAGAGCCACAGGTCCTGGTACCTCCAAACCTCTCCTCTTTGTGCTTCCTCTGTATTCTGCTCTTTAGCTCTGACTGCAGTGTGGTGTCCCATCCTGTGGCACTGTTGTCCCCACTGGAACAAGTGGTGGTAAAAGAGGAGGTCACAGATACTACCCAGTGATTTGACCAATGTTAAATGACCACCTCACTGTTGCTCATAGGTGGGTTCTACGAAAAAGGCACAAGCCCATGGGCAACGCTGTGCATTTAGTTGTGGTGGAGATTATGGCTACATTGCAGCCTTCTTCCCAAAACCTCAATGTGATTAAACCTGGACAACTTTGTTTCCTTTTCCTGAGCAATTCCTCTGGACTGTACATTGTTATCACCAACCCCAAGAGATGGCCCAAGTCTCTGACCTAATGAAGCTTTTATTTCCTTCTGCTTTCCTACCACCAGGCCAACCAAGACTGGCCATGCATTGTGCTGGGGAGATTTGCTCAGTTCAAGATTGTGCTTCAGATAAGAGTTTGGATGATTATGATTAATACAACTGCTTTATTTGTCTGACAGGTGGACTGATAAATAGATATTGTTGCTAGGCCTCTGTTCCTTCCTGATATGATAAACAATACAGACAGCCTGAAATGCTGATGTTTCCGGGAGATCTCTGAAACAAGAGGTCAGGGCAGTCCGTGCCTTGCCCTTTGATGATTGTACTTGGATAAAGGACTTCAGTCCTTTAAGTGAAGAGTGATGATTTCATCAAGACCTGACATGTCCTTAGTTTCCAACAAGGAAAACAAACAAAACCTCACAGTTTTGAGAATATAGTCCAAACATAGCTGAATGCTCATAAAAGGGCAGAGAGTCTGCAGATCCAACAGAAAAAGTAGCTTAAAATGTCACCAGAAACTGTTAAAATCTTTGGTGAGATTTTCCCCTTTATCTGATCTTCATTTATCATTCTTTCTGTCTTTACTTGACATGAACAGATGAAATTTTGGACTTTCTCAGCAAGCAGATACCCTGCCAGTGGCCTGGCCTGGGCTGAACAAACCCCTGGCTCCTGAACCTCCCCTGCCCCAGGCGAGCACAGCCACGGCTGCAGGAAGGCTCCATCCCATCTGGGGAGTAGCCCCAGCTGCAGACGGGCACATTGTCCTGCAGTTGTGATCCTTGCACAGCTCTGCGGAGCTGCGCTGCCTGTCCTGCAGCCACAGGGACACCAACATGCTCAGAGCAGAGAACAGACCAGCAAGCTCTCGGCCTCAGTGTTGAAAACCCTCTTGTTTCACTTTGCATTACTAACCCATACCATGTGGCCATGCGTCACTGGGACCCACCAATCCCCTCCTTGAATCCTCTGCTGGTCGCTGAGCCATCCTCCTCCTCCCAAGCTCTATAGATCCTGTGCAAGCTTTGCTGTCTGTCTGTGCGTGGGGTGGGTGGCTGCTGCTGCTGTGTTAGCTGGGAGCTAGTGATTGGGAAGGTCTTTGTGCAAATTGCTTGAGAATTATGTGTAAGGGAATCTCACAGCAGTAGCTTTCAGAGACTGTATTGTTAATCTGTATAACTCAGACTCCAGAGAAGATTAGCAATGCTGATTATAACTTGCTTATCTCATTTAAGCAGCTCATTTAATATAGGCTCTTCTTGCAAAAGTGTCTGGGAGCCTCCCATTTCCTAACTAATTTTTCTTCTTAGTAGTGGAGCGAACACTGATAATTCATTATATTGATCAGGAACTTCTGGAGGTAGATAGACAGGACCTCTGTCTGTGGAGGGAGGTAGAATGAGGGGAAGCCAGAGTCTGCTGCAGAGCTTGGGAACCTGTAGCAAGACTAATGTGCTAAAACAGGCACCATTCTCCACTCAGACCGTGCATCATTGCCTGTTGTCAAAGTGTGAGCTGACTTAGGTACTCTCCTTAATGATGAAGAGTAGGTCTTTTTAGCCATAATTGAGGGGTTTTTTTCCAGAGGTTGATGACCTCAGGATGAGATCAGCTTTTGTCTATTGTGTGTTCCGATCCATCAACCTCCAAAGAATCCTAGATGACTAGGTTCTATGTACAAACTGAAATTGGGGTAAATTAGTGCCAGATGAAAACCAGCCATGCACAGGTAAGCACTTACCCTCTGATGTACGTCTTACCCTGTGCCTTGGGGCTAGGAGGAGTCTGAACAAACTGTGCTCTTTTAGTGGAGTAGCTTTGGCCAAGTCCAGGCTCTTTTGTACTGTCTGGCCACGAGAGACAGGGCAAATGCTGTGTCCTTTCTCTGGTTAGTTAAGGCTATTAGGAACTTTGCTCTGAGGTTAAATAGCTTTGCAGCAAACGTTGGAACAGTTAAAGGTTTCTATTTCTTCCTAGGAGCTCTGTTGAATACCCAGCACTCTCCAAAGGTGGTACTGCTTATTTCAGAAAAAAATTACATTGGTACATGGCAGTTCAAGGGAAGCAAGAGCTTTGCAGCCTGCACAGCAGCCCGTATAGGGGGGCCAGGCCACAGCTGAGGGCAGAGACCCCTCAGTTCCTGAGCTGTGCCTACCCACCCAGGTGTCCTGTGTGAGTCATTAGTTCCCACACTGATCTCAAGTTCTCTGTTGATATTATTCCTGTATTTGCTGTCTGCAGCTGGAAGCTCAGTGTTTCCAGAGGACTGTCTTTGGTCCCTCCTGTTGTCAGAAATGCCTAAGCCTGGGTGGGATGGGATCTGTGGCTGCAGGGTAACATACAGGGTGCCAGGTCCTTGGCTGGCTTCATTCAGTCCATGTGTGCTCTGACTCTCAGGCACTGGTGACGGCCTAAAGAGCAAGTGACTGTGTTTTGGAATTAGATGCAGCTTTCTGGGGTCTGTCCTTTCTAGCCTGCCCACGACAGCAGCTAGACTCCCTGGAAGGGGTTGGGTGATGGGGAGAGGGGAGGAGGTTAACATCCCAGTGCAGACCTTGCTGTCATCAGGTCTGGGATCAGCTTAGATGCCCTCTACTCTTTGAACAGCCAAATCTCTCCCCTCAATCAGGCTTTAAGGGAAGATTAAGTGCTCAAAAGCACTATTTACATTTCAAAAACTAACCAGGGCCTGGTGTGAGATCAAAGTGAAAGTGGAGTTTAGGTGTATTGATCAGATGCCCACAATGGTTTCTGCTTTCCTGTATCTTGTAAAGGATCAAAGAAGAGTTTGGAAATGTAAAAACTGTCAGCATGGTTATTTTTTTCTAGGTAAAAAGAATTTCTAATCCCAGATGCTTACCTCAAAGAGAAATCATTCCTTTGTGGCATTCCCTGGATTAATTAGTGACTACACCTTACATGCATGGCACTTGTCTCTTCCCACCCCAACCTCAGGAACTGAGCTGGACAGGGACATGGGGCTGATCGCTGGGTCACAGCCAGTTCATTCCAGGACACTGACAGCAATCATTATTTCTGCTGTTGGAGCCATTTATTAGAGCATAGACTGATCAATTTGCACTGGAGGAGATCCTACTCCCCCTCCCCAGTAGTGACTTATAAATTTCCCCTGCCTCAAATAAAGACCTTCATCCCCTTCTGCAAAATCATGGTGTGACTTTGCCCTTACAGGGGCTCCCGTGCTGGGAGGACAGGGCTGTCCCAGTGCTCCCAGAGCTCCTGTTCTATGGAGTTAAGCAAACACTGAGCCTCTGCCCCCACCCTGCAGCCATCCTGCCTGAGACTTTGGTTTGGGGGTGACTGCCATGTGCCAGCCCAAGCTCCCCTCTGGGCTTGTGCCGCTTCCCAGAGGTTGTGAAGGATTCCCAGTTCTCAGCCCTCTCCTATGGCGCTGCTGAGTGATGCTCGTGCTCGTGAAATGGTCTCCTTGCTGGTCACCTAATGGCATGGCAGGGTTCCTTCCCTGGCTGGGTGATTGCTGCACAGCTATTGAGAACAACAGGTGCCCACACTATGTAATCTTGAACTCTCGAGACTGGGGGATTTAAAAAAATAATTCTTTAGCTGTTGGAATGGTTTCTGTAACAATCTCAGCACTGCAAAACCTAAAACCAGCCTGGCCCTTCAGCCTCCTCTAATTGCACAGATTTTACTCCTTACTGTAACATCCAGTAAGCGAGGACTTGCTGGTCACAGTCTAGCGGACAAGTATGTGTGGCCTCACAACTAGTTTCTGATTAAACCTTGCTACAGCCAGAAAGCAAAGGTCGTGGTGTCTGAGCCCCAGAGGCCAAGCTTGCGCTTACCCTGCAAAACTACTCACCCAGCCCACTGCTTTCCATTGCAAGTCCCTTTGGTTTTTATGTAGCTTAGCAGAGACTTTGGGCTGTGGTTGAATAATTGATCAAAACCATTCAGGCTTCACAGACTTGAGCATAACTTCTTGAGAAGTTTCATTGCCACACAATGCTTTAAAATTAGAGAAGATTTGAGTCTCACTGCACCTGGGTGTTTGGTATCTGATCTCGCTGGAGCTCTTAAACTATGCATCATCCTTGCCAAATCTTCCATGGTTTGTGTATTGCAGCAATGTGAATGCATTCAAAAAGAGCTTTTCTCTTATAAAAAGGACTTTACGTTTTAGTCCCTTTCCAATGGGTTCTTTTGGGTGATTCAGAGGATGTTGAATTCTCTGAACATGATCATTTAAGGAAAGGCCTGGGTCTTTAGCTGCAGTGAAAGACAAAGGTCTGTAGTTCCAGCACTAGCTACAGAGGACATGATTTCATGTCCATTTTGTGTGGCAGGCTTTATAAACAGCACACTGAGGATGTTAGTCAGTCCTTGTAGGAGTTTATCCTCATCCTCCCAGCTTCCCAGCTGTGCTGTGTGGGGAAATTACACCGGTGAATATAGAGTTGTATGTGGGTGTATGTATTCATACATGTGTATGTGTCTCACCCCTGACAGGGGAGATGGGGAGGGGGAGAGAGCGGCTGCAGGTGTCCTAAGTGACTACTAGCATTCACCTTAGCAAAGCTTTTAGGCAGGTTAACACAACCTGCCCATCACCTTCCCAGTGCTGGGCAATGAGTAGAGACACAGGATTTACACAGAACAGGACCTGCTGTGTAAAACAGCCCACAGATCTGACATGAAACAATTCGCCGACAGTCTGTGTTGTGAAAGTCCCCGTGGCAAAGTGGCTCCTTGTGCAGTCTGAACCATGAGGTATGGACGGGTCACGAGTGTAGATGTACACACTTGTTGGGGTCAGACATCTATAAATAAGATCTGATGTGAACAAAAGAAACACTAGTAATGCACTTGTGTGCATTATAGTGTATGGATGTGTATTTAAGAGCCACAGACGTGCACACTTCGTGGGTTTTATTCCTGCCATGTAATTCAGACAGGCTTCAGCACTGGGGGTTTCATCTGGGGTCTGCAGTGGAAGAGCCACGGCAAAGCTCCCTGTGTGAGATGAGGGATGGTGCCCAGCATGGCCCTCGCAGCACCACAGCTGGCGTCACCATCCTTGGTTGTGCTGCAGCAGATCTGAATAATGGGAAGGCTCATGAAAGCTCCCTTTATTCCCCGCTTAATCCCGATGGTGTCTTATGGAAGACAAAAATTATGAGCCACTGTAGAAAGGTTTGTTGTCCTTTACGCCTTGTTACAGATACAGGCATAAAGTGACCACGCGGCCGGTGGAGGACAGGTATTGTTCCCCCGGCTGCTGCTTGGGAAACGCCCTGTAAAGCAGAACAAACATCCCAGTTTTTGAATTTCTTGCCTCCTACCGATCTGTCTTGCTCTCCCCCACCTACGGACACTAGTTAAGCACTAGAAAGAAGCTTAGCTCAGTGGTGACTTGTTGTTTCTCTTTAATTCATGCAAATGTTCTTTTTAACTATCTTGGAGTCTTAAACAGCCTCTGGGGAACCTTTTGTGTTTATGATTATTGAAACAAAAGTTTATTTCCTTTAAGCACAAAACAATCGGGGAGTAGAGGGAAAGAGCCAGTTTTCTTTTCTTGCAAATACGGTAAATTTAAAGGTCAGGTACAAGTTGACAATACCAGTGGGCAAGTCAACACTTGGAAGAATTCCTCAGAATAGCAATAAAAAGCTTTGCAGCCTCACAACAGCACACTTTTTTTTTGTCTGTCTGTATCTGGAGTCATAAAGACCTTACAGAGTCTGAGTCGAGCTTTGGTTTGGACTGAGGTTTCGCTGCTTTGGTGCCTGCAGGGATGTGTGCAGATACCCCACAGCAGGTGCAGCAAGAGCCCTGCTGCCACGTTACAGCTGGAGTACCAAGTTTTACTAAAAGTTTGAGTACAGGCACTCAGACGGCCTCAAAACCTAGCCAAGGGTGAAGCTTGTGCTGCAGCCTAGCATCTTCCCACAACAGATGTGGCTCCAGATCCACCCCCTCCTCATTTCATACATAGTCCAATTCCCACTACATCTCTGTCTTTGTCTTCAGAGTGGTGAGAGAGCACTGACACACGTCAGTGTGCTGATCAGCCCGGAATGGAAATGCTAACTGGTTTTCCCAGTGTATCTGCTGCAGTGCTGTAAAGATAGATGTGGTCTCTGAACCCTTGATGTCCTGTGATTGCGAGGCATGCGCTGGCTCTCTGGGGACACCGCAGCAGATGTTTTATCAGTGGGCAGGTGTAACCCCTGCTCTGTGACATGCGACTCAGCTCCAGCTCCCTGCCAGAGTGCTGATAGCTCCCTCCCAGCTACGTGGTGGTGCAACAACTGGAAGTGCTTGATCTTAAGGTACTAATGCTGAAGGGCCAGGTGAACACACTGTGAAAGGGTTGTTCACCCTGGGAAATGGATTTGAATCCTTTAAACTGAACGCCGTGGTAGGTACAAAGCCAACCTTCTTCCTCTTGCACAGTGGAGTTAATGTGTTTGCATGCTGAGCACTTGCTCTGCACTCCCTCGGTGGGTTTGGGTAAGGCTGACGGTTTCATGGTCGCTCACACAGCGCGGGGCAGCCTCCACTGCCTCAGCATTGCCTCTGTGGGACATTTCTGCTCAGTGAGCTGCCTCAGGTGGCCGGGTTAAATGTGTTCCCCAGCTTCTTCTTTGATTTTTAGCTTTAACTCAGTTAAGGTCAGTTTGGAGCAGCTGTCCTGGCTCAGGCTTTTACTCCCTCTGACAGTGGTGGCCAAGAGCAAAGTATGAGAATATGGAAGGTGCATCGTGCTGACTCCCCTGAGTGCTCCCACAGTGACTCGTAGGGTTTCCTAAACCTGAGCTGCTTTGTGCTTAGGATCTCTTCAGGGCCTGTCTTCCCTAGTTCTGAAATCATGCAACTCTCCTACAGAAACCTGTGGCAGAGCTGCACATCGTTGTTACGTGTATGAAGAGCTTCCTCTTGTTTTCAAGCCTGCTGCCTGCTAATTTTAATTGACATCCAAGAGTTCTCTTATTATGGGCAGCAAACACCCTTTTCTCCTTACCATCCATGACTCTTGTGTTTTCACAGATGACTTCCCCAGTTGTCTCTCCTCTAACCCTCAGCCAGCACGAGAAGAAACTGCATGGAGCCAACGTCCTAAACTTCCTGCAACAGCCACTGACAGGGATGACAATCTTATTTTGCACCAAATGAACTGAGCTCAGCATCTTTCCCTGTGTTCTCGGTATGCCAACATCAAAGACAGAGGCCCTTTGCTCACAGACCATCTGTGTAATAGATCACTCTGACACCAATTCACTTGTTCTTTGTGTAATAAGTTATAATCTAGCCATTCGGAGAGACATGTAAAAAAGAAAACTAACATGGCCTCTAAAATCAATGAGCCAGTAAATAGAGGGCTATAAATAATCAGGAGAAAGGATTTAATTAGCAACAAAACTCACTTGCAGTACACTGGATGCTTATGGCAGCCTCTAGTCTGAAACCGCCTGGCGTGCTCTGCCTTACTCTGGCAGTCACTGGCGTGATCTCTTCTCATGCCCATAAAGACAGAAAGACTAAGTTGCATTTTGGGAGCTTTTCACTCCCCAGCACTGTGCTGTGTGATGGCTGTCTTGTAGGTCGCTACGTTGATGCTGCTCAGAGCAGCATCAAACCCCTGAGAGCCCAAGGCCAACAGGAGAGCAAAGCTCTCAGCGGTGTGTGCTCACATCTGGAGGCAATGCTGTGCCCACTGCTGTCAGCAGTGGCTGTGCAGGTCCTGAGCCACTCACTACCTGGGCACAGTGCAGGCAGGATGGCAGAGATGGTGCCTGCCCTCGTTCCTGTAGGCAGGGGGTTTGCTGAGCAAGTCCCAGGCACATGCCCACTGCACTTGCCATGCTTTTAGAAACCAGTGTGGAGAAGTTGAGCGTTCTCTGCAAGCTGATGGTGGTCTGTGCTGCTGCTAGCAGAGTTTTGCTTGGCAAAATCTGGATATGAATCCAGACCCAGATGGGAATTACATCCAGCTGGATGTGAATCCAGCCTCTGCTAGGTTGTATATGCCATGGCAGATCCACTGGGTATGAGCAAGGAGGGATTTATCTCTGCAGAGCATCAAAGCCTGGTGACCAGAACTGCTGTCATCCATTCCTGGACTTACCACTCCCTTCGTGCAAACATGGGCTGCGTACCTGGGACTGGAGGAAAGTGTCTGGATTTCTGAACATGGTCAGTTTTTTCATTGTTTGCCTGCTGGTATCACAGCTTACTGATAACACAGTAGGTGAAGATAGATCAGCAGAGAACCCAAAATGAGGTTAAATTGAACCCAGGGTCTATGATTTGATGCATCTCTGGCTTGAATTTAAGGAAAGGTTTGATACATCCCCAACGCATTCTGGCAGACTATCCTGGAGTCTGCATCTCAGGCAGAGCTGCTGGCTGAAAAGAGATCATTTCGTCAAGGAAGCTTTCCGCAAAGCCCTGTGTTTTCTTTACTTTGCACCTGTTTGCTTCCTTACCCATAGTTCAGTTTTCTCCTTATCAGTCCATGTTTGTGAAATCACCTCAGATTTTCAAAGGAAAACATTTTGTTGAGCAGCATCAACCCTCAACTCCTGAATTTTCTGGGAATTACTTCACTGATCTGAGGTATTCTATATCATGTGTCAGTAAAGAGTGATTTTATTATTAGAAGAATGATTCCATTATGTCAAACCAGAGTGTAAAGATCCCTATCTGTGTTTTACTGCCTTTATTGAGTACCCAGCCATATGCCTCTTTAGTATCCACGTGCTATTTGGTTTTAATGCTTGCATCTGCTGGTGACTTGAGCAAGGGCCAAAGGTTCAAAATTGAAACTCAGGAACCCTCTACTATTAAAAGATTTTATTAGCCATAAATCTATTATAAAGTGCCTGTGTTGACAATAGGGAATAATATAATCAAACCTCTCTCCCCACCAGTGACAGCCCTACTCTGCTGCAAGGATGCACATGAATTAATCTGTCCTGTTAACCATCCCAGAGTAAGTGCCTTTCAGGAGAAGAAAATACTTGAGCAAAATACAAAGAAACATCTGTGCTCTTACAAATACACCCTGCTTCCCATAGGGGCACTTACATAAATAGATGATGCTCCATTCCAGTACGAATCTCCTGGGCCATGTACTTTGTGTCGTTGCTGTCTCTGGTGCAAAGCAAACTGCAAAATGTTTCAGCATAAGAATAGTGGCTGTGTGCTTGCTTTGTGCTGGTTAAAGGAGAGTATGCAGGGCAGATGAGATCGCTCTTGTACTCCATGTCTTGCTATTGCTTGTTTGGTTTTGGGGTTTTTTTCTACCTTGGGAGAAATTTGATTAACTTCAGTCACAGCCTGCTTGAGTAAAGTTAAAAAGTTAAAGTTAAAAAAACATAAAACCCTGATCATGGGGACTTCTCTGCCTGTGACCCTCTGCACATGCAAGAAGGGACTGTCCTGTGCATAAAGTTACTGCTCCCAGAGGTATTTGCAAGAGTTTGGGGCTGGGAGGAGCTGAATTTCATGCTGATTTCCAAGATGTGCCAGTCCTGTTTCCACCTCAGCCACAAGCTCTTTGGGTGACTATTTGCACCTAAAGGCTGCTAATTCCTTTTCTTAAAAGACTGTGGTATTGTTCCTATGACGAAGGCTATTCCAGCTTGGACATTTCCTCCTCTTGCCTGTAAATGTCATGAGAAAATGTTACATTGCAGCCTGACAGCCCTTCACAGTTACCATTCAGTATTAGCAAACCCTCCTTTGTCTCCCCTGTCCCTTCCTTTTGCAGTCTCTATAATCATAATCCCAAACTGGTGCTTACAACTGCATGGTACCTTAGGTGCACACTGAAATAAAAGTCTAATTGCCATCAAACTTGGGGGAACGAAGCTCTTTCTGTAGTAACAAAAGGGTAAATGAGGAGAGGACTAAACACCATTCTCAGTTACTCCTCTAAACACAGAGAACCTGGACATTTTAATGGCACTGTTCTAGATGTATACCAGCACAGCATTTTAAAAGCTTGCTTTAAGGGATTAAATGAACATGATTCTGAGACAGAAGGCTACCAAAAATAAAATAAACCCCATTACTACCTAGCTCCTCAAGTCCTAGGCGGCCAGGCTCTGACTGCAGGGTGGCAGAGTCCGAGCAGTCCTGTAGGTGCAGCGAGCTGCCCCCCACTCTGCATGGGGCTGTCTGCCCCTGAGCCACCACAGCACCAGTTTGCAGAGAACAGGAATGTGATTTCAAACCTTTCCGGTCCTTTTATTCAGGTTTATGTTTCCAGAACAGCTCTGGAAACTACATCCAGCACAAAAGCAAATGACAAAAGCAGGCAATGCTTTTATAGCTTAGAAACACAGACAGAGGTGACCTCCTGCCGGCAGTACAGCTGGGCACTCGGATGGAGCACATGGAAGCAGGAAGTTCATATCCTTTCTCCTTCTACCTTTCATGCTGTGGTTGTGCTCAAGAAAAAATATTTCATTGTCCAGTAGTAAAAGCTGAAATTATTGTCCTGCCTCAATCTGTCCATTAGCTCCCTAAAAATTATGTGAGACAGAAAACAACATTGTGAGTCCATGGCGAATGATGGGTGGAAAGTACACAGGTACCTCCCAGAAAATTTTCTGCAGAGACAGAAGTCCTGGCACCCTGCCTCCATCTGTCTGTAAGCATGCACAATTAAATGTAAAAGTTTGTCTTGTGACTGAGCACTACTGCTCTTACAAAACCCAAGAGTTCTGTAGTTCTGGCATGAAACTGAGATCTGCTCTTGAAATGTCATGAGCAGTGTACCAAGACCCCGTTTCTTCCTGCCTGCTAACACTGCCAGCATCTTGCTGGCTGATCAGTTCTTTTTCTTCACTCTGGAAGCCAAAATAACAATACCCTCCCCCCCCCCCCCTCCATGGTTTCGGTTTTGTTTCCTCTATTGCCTCATTTGTGTTTCTCCTGTATTAAATTTTGGATCTGACCCTAGTAAGAAAACTTATGCACCACGAAAATTTAAAAAGATTGATGAAACAGGTCCAAAAAAGTGGACAAAAGACTTTAATTCCTGTCCAGCATGACACAGAGAGAATACACCAAACCATGAAACAAGTGAAATCAGATGGAGAACACCATTGGTGGGATGTATTTACAGGCTATTCCCCACCAGCTACCAAAATCTTAAATATACTGACTCACCCGATATTGATATTACTAATAATTATGGTGCATCCCAGCCCGCCCCGGCACCGCCCCCGGTACCTCGCTGCCCGCCCCGGGACCGGCCCCCGGTGCTTCGCTACCCGGCCCGGGACCGCCCCCGGTGCCTCTGTGCGCGCCCCAGGACCGTTCCCGGTGCCTCTCTGCGCGCCCCAGGACCGGCCGCCGGTACCTCCCAGCCCGCCCTGGGACCGCCCCCGGTGCCTCGCTGCCCGTCCCGGAACCGAAACCCGGTGCTTCGCTGCCCGTCCCGGGACCAGCCCCCGGTGCCTCTCTGCTCGCCCCGCTTCTGGACCCCAGTGCCTCCCAGCCCACCCCGGGACCGCTCCCGGTGCCTCGCTGCCCGCCCCGGGACCTGTCCCCGGTGCCTCCCAGCCCGCCCCGGGACTGGCCGCCGGTACCTCGCTGCCCGCCCCGCTTCTGGACACCGGTGCCGCGCTACCCGTCCCGGCACCGGTCCCCGGTGCCTCCCAGCCCGCCCCGGGACCGCCCCCGGTGCCTCGTTGCCCGGCCCGGGACCGCTCCCGGTGCATCCCAGCCCGCCCCGGCACCACCCCCGGTGCCTCTCTGCGCGCCCCAGGACCGGCCGCCGGTACCTCGCTGCCCGCCCCGGGACCGGCCCCCGGTGCTCGCGCTGCCGGGACCGTACCTCGACGGCGCTGCCCGCCCAGGAACCGGCCGCGGTGCCTCCCAGCCCACCCCGGGACCGCCCCCGGTGCCTCCCAGCCCGCCCCGCGACCGGCCCCCGGTGCCTCCCAGCCGGCCCCGGGACCGGTCCCCGGTGCCGCGCTGCCGGACCGGACCTCGACGGAGCTGCCCGCCAAGGAACCGCCCCCGGTGCCTCCCAGCCCGCCCCGGGACCGGCCCCCGGTGCCTGTCTGCCTGCCCCGGTTCTGGACACCGGCGCCGCGCTACCCGCCCCGGCACCGGTCCCCGGTGCCTCCCAGGCCTCCCCGGGACCGGCACCGGTACCACGCTGCCCGCCCCCGGACCGGACCCCGGTGCCGCGCTCCCCGCCCAGGAACCGGCCCCCGGTGCCGCGCTGCCTGTCCCGGGACCGAAACCCGGTGCTTGGCTGCCCGCCCCGGGACCGCCCCCGGTGCCTCGCTGCCCGCGCCGGGACCGGCCGCCGGTACCTCGCTGCCCGCCCCGGGACCGGCCCCCGGTGCCGCGCTGCCGGGACCGGACCACGACGGCGCTACCCGCCCAGGAACCGGCCCCGGTGCCTCCCTGCCCGCCCCGGGACCGGACACCGGTGCCGCGCTGCCAGGGCCGGACCACGACGGCGCTGCCCGCCCAGGAACCGGCCCCGGTGCCTCCCTGCCCGCCCCGGGACCGGCCCCCGGTGCCGCGCTGCCTGTCCCTGGACCGAAACCCGGTGCTTCGCTGCCCGTCCCGGGACCAGCCCCCGGTGCCTCTCTGCTCGCCCCGGTTCTGGACCCCGGTGCCGCGCTACCCGCCCCGGCACCGGTCCCCGGTGCCTCCCAGCCCACCCCGGGACCGCTCCCGGTGCCTCTCTGTCCGCCCCGGGACCGGTCTCCGGAGCCTCCCAGGACGCCCCGGGACCGCCCCCGGTGCCTCGCTGCCCGCACCGGAACCGCCCCCGATGCCTCCCAGCCCGCCCCGCGACCGGTCCCCGGTGCCGCGCTGCCGGGACCGTACCTCGACGGCGCTGCCCGTCCAGGAACCGCCCCCGGTGCCTCCATGCCCGCCCCGGCACCGCTCCCGCTGCCTCCCAGCCTGCCCCGGGACCGGACGCCGGTGCCTCTCTGCCCGCCCCGGTTCTGGACCCTGGTGCCGCGCTACCCGTCCCGGCACCGGTCCCCGGTGACTCACAGCCCGCCCTGGGACCGCCCCCGGTGCCTCGCTCCCCGCACCGGGACCGCTCCGGTGCATCCCAGCCCGCCCCGGGACCGGGCCCCGGTGCCTCTCTACCCGCCCCGGTTCTGGACCCCAGCGCCGCGCTACCTGCCCCGGCACCGGCCCCCGGTGCCTCCCAGCCCGCCCTGTGACAGGCCCCCGCAGCCTTGTTGCCCGCCCCGGGACCGCCCCCGTTGCCTCGCTGCCCGCCCCGGTTCTGGACCCCGGTGCCGCGCTGCCCGCCCGGGCACCGGTCCTCTGTACCTCCCAGCCCGACCCGGGACCGCTCCCGCTGCCTCCCAGCCCGCCCCGGGACCGACCGCCGGTACCTCGCTGCCCTCCCCGGGACCAGTCCCCGGTGCCGCGCTGCCGGGACCGGACCTCGACGGCGCTGCCTGTCCAGGAACCGGCCCCGGTGCCTCGCTGCCCGCCCCGGGACCGGGCCCCCGGTGCCGCGCTGCCCGGCCTGGGACTGCTCCCGGTGCATCCCAGCCCGCCCCAGCACCGCCCCCGGTGCCTCTCTGCGCGCCCCGGAACCGGCCGCCGGTACCTCGCTGCCCGCCCCGGGACCGGACCCCGGTGCCGCGCTGCCCGCCCCGGGACCGCCCCCGGTAAGGCGCTGAGCGCCCCGAGACCGAACCTCGGTGCCTCCCAGCCCGCCCTGTGACAGACCCCCGCAGCCTTGTTGCCTGCCCCGGGACCGCCCCCGGTGCCGCGCTACCCGCCCCGGCACCGGTCCCCGGTGCTTCCCAGCTCGCCCCGGGACCGCCCCCGGTACCTCCCAGCCCGCCCCGGCACCGAACTCCGACGGCGCTGCCCGCCCCGGCACCGGCCCCGGTGCCTCCCTGCCCGCCCCGGGACCGGACACCGGTGCCGCGCTACCCGTCCCGGGACCGGAACCCGACGACTCTGCCCGTCCCGGCACCGGCCCCCGGTGCCTCCATGCCCGCCCCGGGACCAGACCCCAGTGCCTCCCAGCCCGCCCTGGGACCGCCCCCGGTGCCTCGCTGCCCGTCCCGGTTCTGGACCCCGGTGCCTCCCAGCCCACCCCGGGACCGCTCCCGGTGCCTCTCTGCCCGCCCCGGGACCGGCCCCCGGTGCCTCCCAGCCCGCCCCGGGACCGGCCGCGGTACCTCGCTGCCCGCCCCGCTTCTGGACACCGGTGCCGCGCTACCCGTCCCGGCACCGGTCCCCGGTGCCTCCCAGCCCGCCCCGGGACCGCCCCCGGTGCCTCGCTGCCCGGACCGGGACCGCTCCCGGTGCATCCCAGCCCGCCCCAGCACCGCCCCCGGTGCCTCTCTGCGCACCCCAGGACCGGCCGCTGGTACCTCGCTGCCCGCCCCGGGACCGGACACCGGTACCGCGCTTCCCGCCCCGGCACCGGACCTCGACGGCCCTGCCCGCCCCGGCACCGGGCTCCGACGGCGCTGCCCGCCCCGGGACAAGCCTCCGGTGCCTCCATGCCCGTCTCGGGACCGAACCCCGGTGCCTCGCTGCCCGCCCCGGCACCGGGCTCCGACGGCGCTGCCCGCCCCGGGACAAGCCTCCGGTGCCTCCATGCCCGTCTCGGGACCGAACCCCGGTGCCTCGCTGCCCGTCCCGGGACTGAAACCCGGTGCTTGGCTGCCCGTCCCGGGATCAGCCCCCGGTGCCTCTCTGCTCGCCCCGGTTCTGGACCCCGGTGCCTCCCAGCCCACCCCGGGACCGCTCCCGGTGCCTCCCAGCCCGCCCCGGGACCGGCCGCCGGTACCTCGCTGCCCGCCCCGCTTCTGGACCCCGGTGCCTCGCTGCCCGGCCCGGGACCGCTCCCGGTGCATTCCAGCCCGCCCCGGCACCGCCCCCAGTGCCTCTCTGCGCGCCCCAGGACCGGCCGCCGGTACCTCGCTGCCCGCCCCGGGACCGGTCCCCGGTGCCGCGCTGCCGGGACCGTACCTCGACGGCGCTGCCCGCCCAGGAACCGGACACTGGTGCCGTGCTTCCCGCCCCGGCATCGGGCTCCGACGGCGCTGCCCGCCCCGGGACAAGCCTCCGGTGCCTTGTTGCCCGCCTTGGGACCGAAACCCGGTGCCTCGCTGCCCATCCCGGGACCGGCCCCCGCTGCCTCTCTGCCCGCCCCGGTTCTGGACCCCGGTGCCGCGCTACCCGCCCCGGCACCGGTCCCCGGTGCCTCCCAGCCCGCCCCGGGACCGGCCACCGGTACCTCGTTACCCGCCCCGGGACCAGACACCGGTGCCGCGCTGCCCGCCCCGACACCGGACATCGAAGGCCCTGCCCGCCCCGGCACCGGGCTCTGACGGCGCTGCCCGCCCCGGGACAGGCCTCCGGTGCTGTTTTGCTGATCAGGGATATCAATTAAACTCAGACACCAGAGTGAAAAGAGCAGGCGTATTTTACTAGAAATAACTAAATAATGTAACAGAATATTACAGAAAACATACAGTAAGAAAAGACAGAATAGTGCACTTAAACAAATAGGAAAATACAGGGTAATGCATCAAATCATTACTACCTGAGAGAGAGACAACAGTGATTAAGAAAGATCCATCACCACTTGCACACTTTACCATCATCCAGATCCGCAGTCGCTGGGCAGCCCCGGTTACAGCGAGGATTTGGAGAACCTTTCCCTGCAAGTGGGAAATCCTACGCGGTGCGTCCACCCGTAGGTGAGGCTTCCAAAGTCGCTGTGAGCGGGTAGTGGTAGTGGTGCAGCAGCAATGTCGAGGCAACACAGTCTCTCACACTGCCCCATGGCTTGACATTGCTGTCCTCGTGGTGGCACAGAGGATAGAGATATAAAGAGAGAGAGAAAGAAAGGACAGAAATAGCGTGCAACATGACAACTAACGATATTTCTGACTAACATATAACTAATAACATCTTTAACAGATATATAAATTTTCCATTAATAAACATGTAACTAACAATATCTTTAACAAATACGAATATCTTCAGTTAACAAGCACATAGCTAACAACATCTCTAACAAACATGTCATGCTCAAAATTAACTAACTTTACAAAACTAAAACATTCTACAAACCGATTTTAAGGTTGCAAGGAATCAGTAGAAGAACACAACGGCAGTTTACATGATTGACATTCACAGGGACTAAAAAGTTGTATTATAAGAACAAATAAGAAAATTATTATCAAGGCTAAGGCTATAAAGTGAATTGAAATTATTACTAACATATTATCCATTATTTTTCTATGGTTCTGGTAATATATCACTGAGTGTTTGTGGCTCTGGTAGCCCACGCAGTCTGTTGCCCTGCTCTGCCGAAGTTGGGGTCAGCATACGCAGCAGGAAAATCTCTTTCCACGCCCCTTTATCCTAAAGCGCATGTGTCATCTGGGCCTAGAAACTTCTATCCCAGATTTAAACAAAGGTAAATGAGCGATAACACTACAAATAACAAATAAAACAACATTAACACTGACAATGGTTAACAACATCCTAACCAAACATATAATAAAGGTAACAGTGACAATAACAATGTCAATTAACAATATTTTAACCAAACACGTTTAACTAAAATGTGTCCCACGCTGGGCCTAAGGATGTACTCCCAGTCCTTGGGGACTGGGGGAAGAAGGTGGTTGTCTACATGAACAAGTACAATTACAGGATGTTTTACATGGACACTTATAAGACTAACTCATACATATCACAAGGGAAAATATTCTGGCTGTTGCTGTCAATTGTGGAGCTGAAGATGGTCTGGCTCGCTGGAGCTGGGGTCTGCCTTTGCAGCAGGAAAATGAATTTCCATGCCCCCAGCCCAGAGTGCATGTGTGGTTTAGGTCTTGGTATTTCCATCTTGCCTTCATGGGCCCAGTAATGACTTTTTAAAGCCCAGGCCCCATTAGCAAAGGGCCCTTCCCCTGATTTGGTGTCTGTTGTTTGCTCATAATACTGGTAACAGAATGACTTAAATCCACAAATTCGTTTTCCTCCCATTCTTGGTTAACACTTAGGAAGCCAGTGCTTCCCCCAGAACCAAGGGAGAGGGGAACAGTCACCCAAAGCAATTTTTGCAATGATAGACAATACATCTTAGAAATATTAATAAGACAATGAACATCAACACTATACAAAAATTTAAATTCACATAAGGATCCCCCGTCGTGACTCAGAATATCTTTCTCCGGGGGGTTTACCTGCAAGAAAAAGGAAAGAAAAGCTTCTCGGTTCATTTTGAGAACCGGAAGTGGGTTATAATTAGAAAGATGGGATAATCCACCTTGTATTAATTTTGTGCTCCTTTCCATGAGCATCTTTGGCTTTCCAGGTGCACTTGTTTACTTGGGTATCCAATACCAATGGTACTGCTCCCACCGTGGGGAGTTCGACTAAGACAGGTTGTCCTGGAAAATAAGATGGATTTCTGGGGTGGTCAGGGCCATGTGGGGCTGGCTTGATGCCCGCAATGCCACTGAATTCCCAGAAACTTCACTGTCTGAGACGGTCCTTGGATTTTTGCAGAGTTAATTTCCCAACCCTTCTGTTTCATATGATCTACCACTAATTCAAGAACTTGTTGTATTTCCTCCTCATCATTTCCTTGAATCAAAATATCATCTATATAGTGGCTTAATTGTGTGTGAGGAGGCAGCTGTATTTCATCTAAGTGTTCAGCTACAATTCTATAACAGATAGTGGGGCTGTGCAGCCACCCTTGTGAAAGCAAATGCTTTTCTGCAATTGGGATAGTAAAAAATGCACTAGTTAAATCTATTACAGCGTATCCAGTTCCTGGATGTTTCTGAACTTCTTCTATTAAAGTGACAGTGTCTGGCACAGCTGCTGCAAGCAGTGCAGTATGTTTGTTTACTTCTCTAAAATCCACTGTCATTCTCTAGGATCCATCACTTTTCTTGACAGGCCACACCGGACTGCCACCTCAAAACTTCTACATCTAATAAATCTCTAATTGTCTGTGATATCTCTTCATGTCCTCCCAGAATTCTATATTGCCTCATTGTAACTAACTTAGTTGCAGCCAGGATCTGCTGAGGAGGCATTTTTTTTACTTTGCTGACCGTAACAGGTCTGGTACTAATACAGGGTTTAACTCCAAATTGATACTGACTATCAAAAAGATTTAAAGTTAGTCTTTTTAGAATGTCTATAATGATTTTATATTCAGGAATGGGGACAATCGTGACTGAATATAATAATTTTTGGAGGTTTCCTGTTTTCATTTCCATTTGTGTTTGTACAGTTTTAATTTATTTTCCTCCCAAACCTGTAATAATTACAGGTTGTCTTTTAAATTTCCTGGCATTCCCATATATTAAGGAGGCCTCTGCTCCAGTCTCAATTAGGGTATTTATAGTTTGTGGGGACCGGTTGTCCTCAATAAAAAACAAACAACAACAAAAGGAGAAAAAAAAAAACAAAAAAACCAAAAAAAACCGAAACAACTTTAAGTTCTACATGGGGCCATCGGTCCTTCTGCACCCACTGCCCTGGAGCTTGGCCATTAATTCATATGTGCTGATTATAATATTATATTATATTATAATATTGATTCACCTCACTTGCCTCCTGCAAAGGGAAGTCAGAAAATGCTGCCCAATCCTCTTTCACCCCCGGAACCAGTGATCCACTCACGGGGGGCCCCCCGTGGGCAGATGGAGGGTCCCGTTGAGGTTCGAGAAGGGGTGCTGTAGGCTGAGTTGTCCCTGGATTCTTAGTTTTAGCACTCTGCACTCTCTTGCTAGGTTTATTCAGCCCTCTCTGTGTATATATTCGCCACGGCTCGTTAGTTGGAACACCATAAATTTTTTCATGAGACATGCTGTCTTTTAACAAAGCCGTAAACATTTCCGTACGAGAAATCCTGTTTTCGCTGCCTTTAGGGCTGTCTCCAGTATCTCGATTCCCTGCACTCCCTCGGGGGCCCCACTCTTCAAGGTCACGTAACTGTTGCACTTTTTCTATTACTTCATCGAGGGGATCCCCCATTTCATTAATGCAAAGGGGCATAATTACATTTTTATATGCCAGTGGAACGGTTTGAATCACTCTGTTTCTCATAGTGACCGACAAAGGATGCCACATCATAAAGTCAGCGTCTCCTACAAAAATAGCTGCTTTCATCCCTTCCTCTTTCATCCGCTGTATACAAGCTCGCAAAGTATACCACTGCCGGTCAGATGCCAGCCAATCATTCTCTGGAGGATATTTGGTATTACATCCCAGAGCAGCCAGTGTTAACAAATTAATATCCTGAGTGTTGTTTTGAAATGCATCCTGCACAAAAGAATTTGAACTTAAAATCAAAAACCTTTTAGAATCTCCTGCGTCTAGGGTTACCCCTGCCACTCCCTGATCCTGCAAACGCACCATCCAAGAGAGCAAGGATTCCCCCGGTCTCTGCTTAAATCTTTCAATTATATCATTTACTTCATACTGTGTATGATCCTCTATCATATCCTTCCTCACAGCTTGCCCACTATTAGGATCTCTACCAGGATCCCACTGCACACCCGCTTCTGCAATCACCGCATGCACTTTCTTACAGTTTCTCCTTTTCCTATACTTATATTGTGCTACTCGCACCGCAACTTTCTCCACCACTGTCTGATAAGTATCCAGCTTATATATCAGCAAGCAACTTATTCTGGCATTGCAACATCACTATTTGACTCTGCAAATCACATATCTGTTGCTCCATCTGGGAGCGCTCTAACAACAGCCTCTCTTTACTCTGGTGTTGTTTTATACATGCAGTTAACAAAATCCACCCTCGTTTATTTCAATTTGTAGTTTCTTTTCCTTTTTCAATAGGTACTTTTTCATACAATTTAAAACATCCAATGGTTACTTTAAATAATGGCATTTTTGTCAGATCCCACTTCTGACACCAATTTATGTTTTGCTGATCAGGGATATCAATTAAACTCAGACACCAGAGTGAAAAGAGCAGGCGTATTTACTAGAAATAACTAAATAATGTAACAGAATAATACAGAAAACATACAGTAAGAAAAGACAGAATAGTGCACTTAAACAAATAGGAAAATACAGGGTAATGCATCAAATCATTACTACTTGAGAGAGAGACAACAGTGATTAAGAAAGATCCATCACCACTTGCACCCGTTACCACCATCCAGATCCGCAGTCGCTGGGCAGCCCCGGTTACAGCGAGGATTTGGAGAACCTTTCCCGGCAAGTGGGAAATCCTACGCAGTGCGTCCACCCATAGGTGAGGCTTCCAAAGTCGCTGTGAGCGGGCCCAGCCTTATATACCTAAAAATCAGTAAGCCAGAATAGCTGACACCTTTGTTTTAAGCGGAAACGTCTGGTTTTCATCTCACGTTAGGTTCCCCCCAGAGCCTGGCCAGGGCTTAAGGGAGAAGCTAAGGGAGTTTCCCTGCTTATCTAGTTAATTTATGAGCAAGGTCACAAGGCCAGACAACTGTTTCTGTGGCCTTGTTATCTTGCTCACACATAAAGAAAGATAAAGATACATTCAGGATAGACATGTTTTATGCTGTTTAAGCTACATCTTCTATGCATATTTCACTAATGACTACATACGGAGTTAGCAGTTTCAGTTCAGGGCCTGTTGCTCAGGCCTCAGTATTCCCACCTTTTACATCAGAACAGTTGGTTTGCTATAACTTAGTATAAC
The DNA here is from genome assembly GCF_047716275.1 of Strix uralensis. Taxonomy (NCBI): domain Eukaryota; kingdom Metazoa; phylum Chordata; class Aves; order Strigiformes; family Strigidae; genus Strix; species Strix uralensis. The sequence continues at coordinate 577,698 of NC_133983.1, read as the reverse complement.
ACCTGTTAGCACAATGGTTATCAGTTATAAAATGTACAGGATTCATCTATAGGTCAGCTCTGGCTTGGGCTTATTGTCCAAGCCTTAGCACTTCAGGTGCCTCGCTGCCCGCCCCGGGACCAGCCCCCGGTGCCTCTCTTCTCGCCCCGCTTCTGGACCCCGGTGCCGCGCTACCCATCCCAGGACCGGCCGCCGGTACCTTGCTGCCCGCCCCGGGACCGGACCCCGGTGCCTCGTGCCCGGCCTGGGACCGCTCCCGGTGCATCCCAGCCCGTCCCGGCACCGCCCCCGGTGCCTCTCTGCGCGCCCCGGAACCGGCCGCCGGTACCTCGCTGCCCTCCCCGGGACCGGACACCGGTGCTGCGCTGCCAGGACCGTACCTCGACGGCGCTGCCCGCCCAGGAACCGACCCCGGTGCCTCCCAGCCCACCCCGGGACCGCCCCCGGTACCACGCTGCCCGCCCCGGGACTGAACACCGGTGCCGCGCTACCCGCCCCGGCACCGCCCCTGGTGCCGCGCTCCCCGGACCAGACCACGACGGCGCTGCCCGCCCAGGAATCGGCCCCGGTGCCTCCCTGCCCGCCCCGGGACCGGACACCGGTGCCGCGCTACCCGCCCCGGCACCGGACCTCGACGGCCCTGCCCGCCCCGGCACCGGGCTCCGACGGCGCTGCCCACCCCGGGACAAGCCTCCGGTGCCTCCATGCCCGCCTCGGGACCGAACCCCGGTGCCTCGCTGCCCGCCCCGGGACCGCAACTCGATGACGCTGCCCGTCCCGGCACTGGCCCCCGGTGCCCCCATGCCCGCCCCGGGACCAGACCCCAGTGCCTCCCAGCCCGCCCTGGCACCGCCCCCGTGCCTCGCTACCCGTCCCGGGACCGAAACCCGGTGCTTCGCTGCCCGTCCCGGGACCAGTCCCCGGTGCCTCTCTGCTCGCCCCGGTTCTGGACACCGGTGCCGCGCTGCCCGCCCCGACACCTGACATCGAAGGCCCTGCCCGCCCCGGGACCGGGCTCCGACGGCGCTGCCCGCCCCGGGACAGGCCTCCGGTGCCTCGCTGCCCGTCCCGGGACCAGCCCCTGGTGCCTCTCTTCTCGCCCCGGTTCTGGACCCCGGTGCCGCGCTACCCACCCCGGCACCGGTCCCCAGTGCCTCCCAGCCCGCCCCGGGACCAGTCCCCGGTGCCGCGCTGCCGGGACCGTACCTCGACGGCGCTGCCCGCCCAGGAACCAGCCCCGGTACCTCCCTGCCCGCCCCGGCACCGGACCTCGACGGCGCTGTCCGCCCCGGGACCGGACACCGGTGCCGCGCTGCCCGCCCCGGCACTGAACCTCGACGGCCCTGCCCGCCCAGGCACCGGGCTCCGACGGTGCTGCCCGCCCCGGCACCGGTCCCCGGTGCCTCCCAGACCGCCCCGGGACCGCTCCCGGTGCCTCCCAGCCCGACCCGGGACCGGCCGCCGGTGCCTCCCAGCCCGCCCCGGGACCGACCGACGGTACCTCGCTGCCCGCCCTGGGACCAGTCCCCGGTCCCGCGCTGCCGGGACCGGACCTTGACGGCGCTGCCTGTCCAGGAACCGGCCCCGGTGCCTCGCTGCCCGCCCCGGGACCGGTCCCCCGGTGCCTCCCAGCCCGCCCCGGAACCGGCCCCCGGTACCGCGCTACCCGCTCGGGGACCGCCCCCGATGCCTCCCAGCCCGCCCCGGGACCGGCCGCCGGTGCCTCTCTGCCCGCCCCCGTTCTGGACCCCGGTGCCGCGCTACCCGCCCCGGCACCGGTCCCTGGTGCCTCCCAGCCCGCCCCGCGACCGGTCCCCGGAGCTGCGCTGCCGGGACCGTACCTCGACGGCGCTGCCCGCCCAGGAACTGACCCCGCTGCCTCCATGCCCGCCCCGGGACCGGCTCCCGGTGCCGCGCAGCCCGCCCCGGGACCGACCGCCAGTACCTCGCTGCCCGCCCCGGGACCGGTCCCCGGTGCCGCGCTGCCCGCCCTGGCATCGGGCTCCCACGGCGCTGCCCGCCCCGGGACAAGCCTCCGGCGCCTCCATGCCCGCCTCGGGACCGAAACCCGGTGCTTCGCTGCCCGTCCCGGGACCAGCCTCCGGTGCCTTTCTGCTCGCCCCGGTTCTGGACCCCGGTGCCTCCAAGCCCACCCCGGCACCGCCCCCGGTGCCTCTCTGCGCGACCCAGGACCGGCCGCCGGTACCTCGCTGCCGGGACCGTACCTCGACGGCGCTGCCCGCCCAGGTACCGGCCGCGGTGCCTCCCAGCCCGCCCCGGGACCGCTCCCGGTGCCTCCCAGCCCGCCCCGGGACCGGCTCCCGGTGCCGCGCTGCCCGCCCCAGGACCGGCCGCCGGTACCTCGCTGCCCTCCCCTGGACCGGCCCCCGGTGCCGCGCTACCCGCCCCGGGACCGCCCCCGATGCCTCCCAGCCCGCCCCGAGACCGGACCCCGACGGCCCTGCCCGCCCCGGGACAAGCCTCCAGTGCCTTGTTGCCCGCCTCGGGACCGAACCCTTTTGCCTCGCTTCCCGCTCCGGGACCGGAACCCGACGCCGCTGCCCGTCCCGGCACCGGCCCCCGGTGCCTCCCAGCCCGCCCTAGGACCGCCCCCGGTGCCTCGCTGCTGGCACCGGCACCGCCACCGGTGCCTCTCTGCCCACCCCGCGACCGGCCCCCGGTGCCTCCCAGCCCGCCCCGGGACCGGCTCCCGGTGCCGCGCTGCCCGCCCCAGGACCGGCCGCCGGTACCTCGCTGCCCTCCCCTGGACCGGCCCCCGGTGCCGCGCTACCCGCCCCGGGACCGGCCCCCGGTACTGCGCTGCCGGGACCGGACCTCGACGGCGCTGCCCACCCCAGGATCGAAGCCCGACGGCGCTGCCTGTGCCGGGACCGCCCCCGGTTCCTCGCTGCCCCTCCCGGGACCGAAACCCGGTGCCGCGCTACCAGCCCCGGCACCGGTCCCCGGTGCTTCCCAGCTCGCCCAGGGACCGGACCCCGACGGCGCTGCCCGCCCCGGGATAGAACCCGGTGCCTCCCTGGCGTTCCCGGGACCGGACCCCGACGGCGCTGCCCGCCCCGGGATTGAAGGCCGACGGCGCTGCCTGTCCCGGGATTGGTCCCTGGTGCCGCAGCCCGTCCTGCACGGGGAGGTCGGGGACAGCCCGCTGGGACAGCTGGGGCCGTCGAGGCGCCAGCCGAGGCTCTTGGAGCCGGGCTCAGCGCGCTCGGGGAAGCTTGTTCCCCGCCCCCGGCACGGCCCTTCCGCCCCGCCGTCGCTCGGGCAGCCGGTGCCGGTGCCGCCACACGCCCCGTCCGTGCCCTCGGTGACGGCCGCGAGTGGAGGTGCCGCGGGGGGGCAGGTAGAAGTACAAAGTTCGTTGCAGGCGTGTCTGTGAGTTCGGGGCCGGGGGGAACTGAACTGCTGCTCCCGCTCCGGGCAGCGCTTTCCCGGTGCTGGGGTTGGGTTTTCTTGCCCCGCTGCAGGAGAGAGCGGGGAGGGCAGCGGATGGTTGGAGCGGGGATCGCTGCCCGGCCCTGCCCGCCCCCCCGGGTACGCGGGGCGGTGGGACCCCTTTGTTATCAGCTATAGTGACTCTCTAGGGTGATGTCGTGAGCCTCAGAGCAAAAGTGCTTCTGGAGAACCGCGGCAATCAGTTATTGCTGTGAAAGGTGCTCTGGGGCTGTCTGAGGGGAACAAGCTGTGGGGTGCAGAGGGGTTTTGCTGGCCTGAGCGTTCAGGCCTGAGTAGGATAATTTAAAACCAAACAACCCACGTGACTTTAAATATGAAGTGTTAATGTGGTTCGAAGGGGGCTATTTTCCTTCTGTTACACCACCTGAATTACCCTGGATCAGCCTCTTGCCCTCTGTCCTTCCAAAAGCCAGGCAGAGCCCCACACCAGGAGTCCCTCGATGCCATCAGCCGCGGCTCACCCAAGGCCACGGCCCGTCCTGCAGAGGGACGGCGGTGACGCTGCTGGAACCATCGCAGTGCTGTTCCTGGGGCACTGGCTGGGCTCTGCGCTGGGTGAGGAGCTCAGAGGAGCGGGTGTGCTGGGGCGGTGTTCATTGGGAGCAGGGAAGGGGCAGGGGTGGGGAGCTGCTCGATCCCGTTGGTCCGAGGGAATCCTCTGCAGTGGGGGGCTGGCGCAGGGACAGGGCACGGGGCTGGCAGAGAGCGCACTTGGACTTGGTGCCAGTGCCATGAGCTCCTGTGATGCTCTGGCAGCTCGTTTGTGACTGATTGTTGCTGTCTCCTGTCTCAACAACTGGGATAACTGGGTGTGGGGGTGCAATTCTCACCCCTCCCTGCCCCTCCTGGTCAGGTGCTTGATGCTGGGTGTGATTCCCCCCACCTCCCCCAGCTGTGCCCCATCTGTGGAGATAAGGACTGAGAATGTCACCGAGCCTGGCTCCTGCCCTCCCGCCTGCTGGGGATCGGCTCTAATGGCCCCTCATCTCCTCAGGGCCGGGCACACCTGGGCTGGGGTGGAGCCAGATGGGAACAAGAACAGAGCTGCACATTCACCAAGTTCTTGTGCAGCTGCTGGGCGGCACCAGAAGGGACCTGGCAAAAGTCAATGATCTTGGACCCTCTAAACTGCGCCCCCCAGGGAGACCCTTGGAGCTCCCCTGGATCCCAGCGGCCTGTGACCAGCATCTGCCCTGAGCTGGAGCCTCGCAGGGACCAAACCCTGGAGGTGTCGTCTGCTGCCAGAGCTGAGGGCAGGCCGGGGCGAGGTGCCCCCGCTCGGGGCTCAGGGATGGCCCGCGGGGGAATGCTGAGGCCTCGGGAGGATTGGCTCTGCCCTCGAGAGGAGGGAAATGTTCTCTGAGCTCGCTGCTCTGTCACCCGCTCGGTCTCTGCTCATGGGGGGACGGACCCTCGTTTCCGGGTGTCTGTCCGTTGGTGGATGCGCAGGGATCGATGGGTCAGTGAAGGCACCGGTGAGGGAGGGAGTGTGAATCTGGGCAGTTCAGAGTCTGTGAATCAGTCGCTTTTCTTTCTTTCAGCATCTCTGAATTATTTTGTAATGATAAATTGCTGTTAGTTATTAATAAATCCAGATTTCCTGCTAAACCATCACCGTGTCAATACTATCAACCGCGACACCTAGTGCCCCCCAGTATGTCCCAGTGACCCTCTTAGCACTCCCTAATATATCCCAGTACGTCCCAGTAACCTACAGTATGTCCCAGTATCCACCCCAGTGCACGCCAGTATGTCCCAGTGCCCTACAATACATTCCAGTAACACTCCCAATGCCCCCAGTATGTCCCAGTGACTATCCTACCACTCCCCAATATATCCCAGTATGTGCCAGTGCCCTGTACTACGTCCCAGTAACCATCCCAGTGGCCCCCAGTATATCCCAATAACTCTCCTAGCACTCCCCAATTATCCCAGTATGTCCCAGTGCCCTGCAATGCATCCCAGTAACCCCCTCAGTGTGCCCCAGTATGTCCCAGTGCCCCCCAGTACATCTCAGGGACCCTCCCAGTGCCCCCCACTATGTGCCAGTGACTCTCCTAGGGCTCCCAATATATCCCAGTATGTCCCAGTGCCCTGCAGTACATCCCAGTAGCCCTCCCCGTGCCCCCACTATGTCCCAGTGTGGTGGTTTAGGCCCTGCTGGGACCTGAGACCATGCTGCCACTGCCTCTCCCCCACCCTCTGACCAGACGGGGCAGGGAGTGAAATACAAAGCCTGGGGCTGAGATAAGGAGACGTTTAATACAACAGTGTAACAACAACAAAACAAACAACAACAATAACAATAACAGTGATAACAATGAACAGAGCAGGAGATGTACCGATACAGCAGTGAGAGAGGCGACCTCACAAAAAGGGCGACTGCCAACCTTCCCGTGCTTGGGCACCCGGACCTGATGTCAGCATGGTAATGAATAACCCGGCTAGAGCTCCCTCCCACTGCTGGGGAAACTCAACCCTATCCTGGCTAAACCAGGACATAATCCACCCCTTTATTCTATACCATGTGCGTCACATCCAGCTGCCACTTAGCAATTAGCATTGACAAAGAAAAATTAACAAAAGCTCAGTATAACTCACGGTGTGTTTTCACCCACAATCAAGTCCCCTTGTGGTACCCATCGGACCTCTCCATCCTTCTGCATCACCCACCAGGTGCACCCAGGTCCCTGAGCAAAAGCAATCCCATGGATGGGTTTGCCTTTGCCCGGCGCAGGACTAACCCAGACCATTTTTCCCAGCAGGTCCCTCATGCGCACCACAGGGACTCTATCCCCGTCCACAACACGTGGAAGTTTTGACTGAGCCGGACCAGCTCGATTGGCAGATCCTCTCGTGTTGACTAACCAAGTGGCCTTTGTCAGATGTGTGTCCCAGTGTTTGAAGGTTCCACCCCCCATTGCTCTCAGTGTAGTTTTTAACAGTCCATTGTAGTGCTCGATCTTCCCGGAGGCTGGTGCATGGTAGGGGATGTGGCAGATGTCAGCATGGTATTGAAGAACCCGGCTAGAGCTTCCCCCCACTGCTGGGGAAACTTAACCCTATCCTGGCTGAACCAGGACACAAGCACATTTCATTTTTGCCCACTGCCAAATCATTTGCAAACATACCTTCTCTCTATTGCTATGAGCTGTCAGGGACCTTTGAGCGGCTCCACGCAGGGAGTTCGGTAATTATAGAAATTGCTAGAAGGGTCCATCTGATGCTACAAGGCATGAAAAAATGTAAATAATGAGCCAGTGTCATCACCACACACAATTCTTTTTCACTTGAGCAACTATTTTTAAAAGCAAGAGGTCTGCTGAAGAGCACCACAAATACAGCCCTTTAGAGGACTGCAGTATCTTTTCATCTGCTCACTCGATCAGAAGGGAACCTTGTTTTAACAAATGTTCACTCAGCACAACAAGGGATCCAATCCAAGTCAGGGGCAGGAAAGCAAAGGCAAGGCTTCATGGACCTTCTTTCTCTCTCCACAAAGAAGGTAGCTCAGCTTTAATTCAAAAGCCAAAATCACGAAACTAAGACAACAATGGGTCTTGGCACTAATATTCTGCTCTTCCTAGTACGCAGGTTTCTCAGAGCTGATTCAATTGTAATGTCAAAGTAAGATCAGAGACCTAAAGCTGTTAGTGGCCTCATTGCTCCACGACTGACTGCTGCACCTCAGTGACTGGGATGACCGCACGGCTCGCAAAGCATGTCCTTAACCAGCAAAGCCCAGCCTGTGTGATAAGGTTGAATGAAACAGGGCTGTAATCTTAAGAGCAACTTCCCGAGCTGTGCAGCTACCCTTGGCACAAGGAAGGCTGCTTCCCACCCAAGGGCGGGGGAAGGAAGTGTGAGGTGGCTACAGCCACCCAGTTTTAATCTGTTGTCAAAAGACAAGTCAAATCTCCTGACGATATTAATAAACATTTCATGCTTGTGTCAAGCACAAAACGTTACATTTCCTTTATCTTACTAATAAATAACCTGAATTAACAAATCACCATTTACAGCAGGATAATTAACTTCTTGGTAAATAACCTGTTGGGTAAATCACAGACTCCTCCACTGCTGCACCTGTCTGATCTTTGACAAAGGTCTTTACTACCTGAAGGTAACTGGCAATCAATGACTTCACGACAAATTTCGCTGACAGGGCAAGGCAGCCGCCTTACAGCTCACCTCGATTTTCAAAGGCACCCACACCATCCCCCTCAAATACATCTCCCTTTCAAGAGGTTACCTACATTTTTATTATTTTTTAAAAAATAATTCTTAGGAGGTGGGTTTGGGAATTAATTACTTCAATTTCCTTCTTCCAAATCAAAAGAGCACAACTCAGCTGAACAATTCTTATTATATCTTCTAGAATTTCCGTTAAGAACACAAACATACTAATGACACATGTCATAATGAAGTCAAACTTGCATTTTAGAGCAGTTAAAAGTAAAATGCTATTAACAGCCCCGTGTCCAAATATTGGCCAGACTTACCTCAAGAATATCAGATTTGGCTGTCTTTACTTTTGCCCAAGTTTTCTTTAACCGAGACCCAGGACTCATGTTCATGCCAGCTTAAGATAAGAGAAAGAACTTGTAGGAATATTTAAAGAAAAAAAAATCTTTCAAGTAGCTTAGGGCAGTAAGTATTTCTGAAGTAAAGGAGCTATTAACAATAATAATTATTTTCAACACAGCTACTCAGAAATCAAACTCATCATTTTCTTGAAATTTCAACGTTAAAAACAACTTTGGAAACAAAATCAACATCTCTTACACAATGAAAGCTCTAATAAAATGCTCTGACATTATTTAATGTGGGTTTGATAAAACATGAATATACAGTAGAAAAGCACAAGTGAGTTCTCAACACCATCTCTCATGTCTTTCATTGAAAACTACACACATCTACAAAGTTTTCACATTTCACATTAAAAAAATATTCCCAATATTTTCCTATTAGATATAAAAAGGTGTGGAATTTTTAAACCACTATGATATATATGGTGTGATAGAAAGGATGGAAGATATCAACCCTCCATCTCACAGGAAGAGTTTCTATTCCAATTGAGCACTAAAGTTGGTTTCAAAAAGTGTGGATTTAGATCTCTGAACAGCTGCAATGAAAACTTTGTTTTTCTGTAATTTACACGATGGCAGTAAATACTTTCTGACACACATCACACTACAATACTGTTGAGCAGTTCTCCACCACTTCCCCTCCCCACTTCACACAGCCGAGCATGCTAAGGGGCAGACTTTTGTGTAAAGCACCGCGCTTCCTTTATCTGGATTCAAACAAGGACGAAACACCTCAGGACACGTACTGACAAATAATAGCCATTAAGGAGTTGAAGTTGCCAATGTTAAAACATTCCTGTGCCACATCAATGAAATATTCTATCACTCTTGCTCTCTGCTTCTTCTTCACAGGTTGCAGGACGTGCCATTGGAGCGTTACGCTCTGCAGGAAACAGAGCACTCTGACCCCTCCCCAAAAGAAACAACACCCTTGTTCCTCTTTTCCACATACACCACAACTTCACACTGTGCTTAACATGCAGAGGACACCACACTGTTGTGTCCAGAAGCCTTCAGGACAACAAAGACAACCCAGATACCAGGCAGATAGAGAGCAAGGACAACAGGCAAAGAACTCTGCCAAGAAGAAGGGTATGAAGAACAGTAGAGCAGAGGAGGGGGTCAGCACAGAGGAGAGAAAAGATGCCTCCACTCACAAGGGGTATTCACAGGAGAGAAGAGCAGGCCAGACACACTCCTGTGCTAAGAAGGGCTAACCTAGCACAACGTCACCACTTTGTCAGATGAACAAGGCTGAGGCATGAGTTTGATGCCGAAAACACGGAACTTATTTCCTCTTCAGCCCTGCATTGACTGCATCCACATGGGAAAAAGAGCTGAGAGAATGAAAAGTCAAAGGGCACACTGAAAGGGCACCACACCTGAAAAGGCTTCAGAGGTTTAGACAACTAGATTAGACTAAACCTTTTAGCAGAAAAAGTCTTTGCTCACCATACAGATTTCTGTTGTAACCAAGTAACTGAGCCTGTTAAACCATTCCACACAGGCTTCCAGATTCCCGGTCTGTCTTTTGATCTCTGTAGCAGCTCTGCAGACAGAAGAAAAATAGCAACTTCTAGTGTAATCTTCATCTTTTTCCTGAGAGAGACCTTTTGGCTTCCCACCTTGTCATCCCCAAACACCATCAAGTAACCAGGAATAACCCAATTACCCAAAGTGACAAAAAGCCTGAGAGGGAAAGCAGCAGTGACAGTATTTGAGCACGTGTAACTCCTTCCTGAGCCGTTGGCGCAGTAAAGCACTCCAGCAGGCGTGCAGAATTCATCGCCTGCTGTAAATCCTACCAGGACTTATGATAGACTTATGCAAACAATCAAAGCTAAGTATCTGCTAAAGCTTCCTTGACTATGAGCACTGTGTCTGTCCTCACTCCTGTCCCATTAATACAGTGGAGACAACATTATGCTCTCTGCAAGTGCAGAAGGAAAACAGAGGCCAGCCCACTCCACTGGCACATTATGTTCAGATTCTCCCTTTCCTAGTCAGTGTTATTTGTTCTGTAGTATCTTGATTCCCACACCACATCTCAGGATTGCCTAAAAAGGGGTAGACTGCAGTTTTAGTGATCGACATACAAAATCATTTTCAGAGACTGTCTGACTGAATATCAAATTGTAAACTTGAGTCATTCTATTACGTTTGTCCGTTTTAGGGAGGACAGTAATTCAAGTTTTAACTGCCTGGCTTTGGCACAGTTTATTTACAGAGCATAAGTCATCTTGAAAGCTGCACTCAAGGAGATGACAGCTCTAGCACGGTTAGCTAAAAACCCTGCGTCCTTGCCCTTCATCTCACATAGATCTAGAGCTCACAGCCCCCCTTCTTGTGATGCGTGCTCACCTGCAAATTGACTCACTTGCCAGTTTGCTGCAAGAGTGCAGTTTACTAAAAGGAAGAACAGATGTTGAGAATGAGTAACGCAAAAGCCAAAGTTAAACTCAGCTTTTTCCAGCTGTCGACCACGTAGGTGGTCTGCAGAAACCATTCACAGGATTAAGTTCTCACTTAGCTTAAATCAGAAAAAAAGCAAATGTGTTAATTCAAGTCAACCTGTTGGCTGAGTTCTAGAGCACCAGGAGTTGTCCTCCAGGAAGAAAAAGCATCAACCAAATTTTTAAGAGGAATCCTAAAGCACTTTCACTATAAAGCTCATTTCTGCTGGTTCTCATTTACTGCCGGACCTCGCTTCCAGGTCATGGGGCACCTGAGCTCCAGGATGTTAAATACCACATTTCAGAGCTGCTCCAGATCTGCTCCAATTACCTTGTCATTATCCAAAGGATCCTTTTGCACAAACGCCTGGACAAATTCTTCTGGTCCAATATAATTGAGTCTCTCCTAAACAAAGCACACAAGCAGCCAAGTCATACACTATGTTAACCTGCATTTCAGAAAGAGGGGAAGGATGCAATCGTGGTTGAAGTATGACAACTTACAAGCTCTATGTGTGTCAGCTGCTGAGCTAACACGTAGGGGTCATTGCAGACTGTGATTATGTCCCTCTGCATGGACTGGGGCTTGGTCTTTAGAACTGTGAGGCGATCTGTGGACGTGGCATTAATTTTTGCAAGTACTTCCTCATACTGGCTAACAGTGGTGAGCTTCTGAATCAGGTTCTGGAGGAGCTGCTGTACGTTCTTCCGATACATCTGTCACGACAAGAAACAATCCGGAGACATTTTTGAAATGTGCAAAGATAGTATTAAAGTCTGCATAACACCAAAACAGATTGATGCTGATACCTGTATTTGTTGCCAACTTAAGATACGTTCCACTATGTGAGTTTCTAATATTAACATTTCATCAGACCAAAAGGAATCCAGCCAAGAATTTAAACACTGATTGTCTCACAGATTCAACAGTGACCTGGTTAGCTCAAGGAAAAGCAGAAAAGACATGCACAACCTACTGCAAGAAAAGTACCAACAATCACCAGACAAAACACAAGAAATGAAAATACTCCCATCTTCTCCTGCTTAAGACCACAGGAAAACCAATATATGGTCATTCAATGATGAAAAAAGGGCCTGCTTCTCTCTGGAGTAAATCAAGACCAATTTCATTGAAGTCAGAATTAAAACTTGCAGTAAATATGAGAAAAAGGAGAAGATAGTACAAACATCTCTCTTTCACCTTGCAGGCCTTTCCCTGTGGCAGTTTAAGTTAACAGGAGGGACAAATTTAAGTAGGAGCAGGACTTGACTCTTAAGTAGATAGATCTGTGTAACTGACCCTAAGGTGGTTACCATTCCAAATTCCAGATACCATCCTAAAGCCGTTAAAGCAAAACCTAAGTGGATGAAAAAAGGAGTGTCCAAAACCTACTGGCAGCACAGCACAGTGTGATCGGTCCAAGGCAGGAATGTTTCCCATATTCTAATGAAATTCTCATTCCCTCCAAAGCTGCCATTTACATGGATTTCCAAATTTACTCAAATACAACAGCACTATCTTGGGTCAGATTCATTCTTGAAATCAGTTATGTTCAACCAAGGCTGGATTTGTCTTGTTACTTGGTAAATAATTGCTTTCTGCTTAGATGTATTTTGATTTTCTAGACAAACACACACGGCATAATTTTTCACCAGGGTGGGTGGGAAGAGCACAAGGGGATCTACATTTTCCTCAGGAAGACACAGAAGTATTACTTCAAGTGCTGCACTTCCATCAACAGGTGTTAGGTGACACACAGAGACCTGCTTCACTGACCCACTCCCTTCCAAATTCTTTGAAATTTCATGTAAGAGAACTTTATGAAGCATTTTCTTGCCCAGCTGGTCCTCACCTGAGAATGAAAAAAAAAGTCTAAAATACTCAGGATGAGTTCTGGCTACTGATGGAAATCACGTAGTAACCAGTGGGTTAAGCTTCAAAACAAAAAAACCCAAACCTCGCCTTAATTTGTGGTTCATGTCAACCCAGAACTGACAAAATCAGGGAGAAAAGGCAAACTGGCAGATACCCTCCAAACCAGAACAAGAAATCAGGGTAGTTACCCACATCTGGTCTAACAGCAGTTCAGCATAACAAACATCCCCTCTGTCCAGTGATGAGGCAAAACCCTCTTGGCACAAAGGCAGAAGGAAATGCCAGTTTCCTCTCACACCTCATAGATGTAGCTGAGCCCACAAAACCAACACCCCTCTGCTCTTTTGAGCTTCAGCCTCCTCTTGAGCAAAGGGGCAGCGACCTCGAAGCATTGTGTGTGAGGATAAGTACGTACTGCACTTTGCACACATAACAGGGATTTGTTGCTGGGCCATTACTTCATCTCAGGCATTTCTTTAATTCCATATATATATATAGATATATATATTTAACAACACACCAATGAACTCACTGAATATGTCTCTTAGATACTAATTTGACTGTAGTATGGCTCCCAGTCAGCCTAAACATACAGTCTTCCTCTAAATTAGGTTGACCCTTTCCACTTATTTGTCCCACAGTCTTATTTTTTATTCTATTTTCACACTGACAATGCTGATATTTATTTATATTTAAAAATCTCTGAGGATTGGACAGCATGGGAGAAAGTGATGGGACACTTCACCTCAAGGTCACTCCTTTGTGTCTGTCCCACATGGATAGTGATTGGAAGTACCATTACTACCTGCTAGATCTGGAATACCACACGTTAAATGAGTTTCCACAGTCAATCTCACTATATGATATCATGGTGGGGAAAAAAAAAAGAGAGGTCAGTGCGATGTTGGGCTGCACATGAAAAAGAGATCAGGCTACGGGATGTGGCTTTGGTCTGACTGCACACAGCCATCAAGTATTTCACAGAAAAAGCCACTGCTAAACGTTTATATGGAACTAATCAGGAAATGGGAGGCAATGGCTGATGGGAAAGGTTTCAGATATACCTTGAAACAAAGGTCAGTTAAGTGGTAAAAGGGACCAGAACAATCTAGAAATATCTCATGAGCATGATGACCTCTCAGGACACAGAGGGAAAAAGTGGAAGGAATGGAATTAAATTGAGGGAGAAGAGGGACAAAAATAACCCCACCAAGGTTTTTCCCAAGACGACTTTCTGATGTTAGCATGGTGAAGGGTTTTAGTTGTACTCCTACTGACAGCTCTTAATAGCAGTGGAGCACGATAATTTGGGAAGTGGATTAAGAAGCTACAAGTAGAAGAGCTGTAGTGGACAGAAACACTGCCTCTTTTGTGTCCTTCGAGGTAATGACTCACACAAATCCAAGCAATCTGTAGAAAAGCAAGGTCAAGGAAGTTGCCATTTACTGTTCCAAGCAGTTCACAGTAACACAAGTCAATTCACTGCAGTGCTTGCTTTCCCTTTGTCTTTCTGAAGGAAACCTCAAAGTCCAAAAAAGCTCAAAGCTAGAGCTAGAAAAGATCTACAGCTTGCTGCCAGAGTAAGACTGCTCCCTAGCGCTCATCTTCTAGCAATTTGTACGTTTGCCTTTCCCCTCAATAGATGATTTCACTGTTTAAACTGTCTGCAGTGCCAGAAACTTCACTGTAGACAACCCTTCCCTGTTGCCATTTCACCCTTGTATCCACCAACCCAACTGGCCCAGGCTAAACAGCTCGCTCTCTCTTTTTGTGCCAGTGGGTATTTTTCAAACAGGTGTGAGTCCTCAATATTATTCCTTTTCCTTGAACTGAACTGCAGTTCCCTGTCTTCCTATTAAGAGTACCCAGACACAAAGCAACGGTGCAGGAGCGCTGTACAGGGAAAAGTTCCTCCTGGCACCCCACAGTGAAGGCAAACCTCCACAGTCCAGAGCCCCCTGTAGCTATCTCGCAGCAGTTCTAAGCTTGCTCATCAAATTTGGTATCATTTTCATTTCTATTCCATACTGCATCTCACTCTCTTGTCCCATCTTCTTTTGTCCCTCCCCATTTTCACAACACCACAATGTATTTTAGCTTCCAAACTCGGTTTAGGTTTGTTCTTTTCCAGCCTTGTTTACAGTCTCTCAAGACCTTTCCAGGCCTTTGGTAGAACTTGCAACCCCTCCCAGTAAAGCTCACCTAAATGCTTGTTAACATGCCCTTGGCATAAGGTACTAAGGAATACCAGCCCTTGAGGAATGCCTCAAACACGATGCCATTTAGCAACTGCTCTTTGTGTTTATAGTTCTTCCAAATGCCACTCCAGTGCCTTTTGTAATGTGAGTATTATGGCAGCTACGCATGATCTGCTCATTGAAACCTTGTTAATTGCCTTGCCACTAAGTGAATATTAACTTTTGGCTTTTGGCTGAGTTTATTTCAGTACTTACAAGACAACCATCAGTTAAGCGTCAAAATATTTCATAATACCTCTGTGAAACTTTACTTCCACCTGAGAACTGGGACTTAGAAAAAGGTCAGGTGATTTCCTTGTGTGCTCCATCCAAGAGGAACGAATATGACAGACTCCCTCTCAGCCCATATCTGATGCTTTAAGTTCAAGACAATTCTTCCTGGTCCAGTTTTTTTTTTTTAGAAACTTTCTTTCAAACCTGCTATAACTCTTCCACTGACCTGCTTCTGTAGCTGGAAAACCCAGGCCCAATGCCAGCACACTTTACTCACACAAATCAAAGAAATTATCAACATCAGTAGGGATTTCTCAGATATGCAAGGCTTCCAAGCAGAATCACTAAAATGAAAAATACTACCAGCCAGCAAGCTGTGTCTATCTGCACAAGATGCAATTATATTATGGGTTTAGGGATGGAGCGAACCTTACGTGTGCTTTGAAAAGGATCTGCCTATGCTGCGTGGTTTCCTCCTAGGCCTAGGTACCAGGCAGAACTTCTTGCCTACCAGCACCTTCATACTAAGCTAGCTTAGCCACCCAGAGCCATACCAACAACAAACCTACAATATCAGAGCGTTAAAGGAATGCCTTTTTACCCAATAACTTTGTACACAGACAACTTATCTCATCACCACTGGCTATTCTTTGTGCTAGCTCTTCTAAGTTCCTCATCATTCTTTCATCTCGGAAATCATAAGGAAACGTCTCTGTCCATTCAGTCAACAACTGTAGGATTTTGGGTGCAATTTTTCATATCTGATTCTATTGGAAAACAGTAAGGAGGAATGATACAAGTAACAGCAGTACAGCACATACCTAACCCAAAGGAAATAGAATTCCCTTCTACAGGATACTGTGGAGCATAAGGGTATGAAGGTCACTTGAATTTTTAAGCTTAACTTAATTCAGCATTGGAATAAAGGCCAGAGCCAATACCCAATGAAGAGATTCTCATTGGCTTATCTGATGTGGAAATTAGGCCCCAGGTAGGTGGAAATCTTAGAATGATTCCCCCCATTATCAGGAGTGTCTCAGTGCAAGACATTTATTAGTGTTTCTATAACTTATGGCTAACTGTCAACAATGAAAGTGATAAGCTCCAGTTCTGCCAGGACTTACACACACACTATACCTTATAGGGAGAAAGCAATGGAATTATTCAAGTATCTGAATTTAATTTGTGTCATTTTCTACTGGCGTGGAGGTTCTCTCCAAACATCCACATCCCATCCCCTTTCAGCTCCAGCCATGACATGCAAAGGGGCCAGCGATCTAAGCCACTCTGCAAAGACTGTAGCAAGAGCGTAGCTTAAACACGTGAGACAGGTCAGTGTAATCCCCACTGACATGCTCAATTCATCATTACGTCTTTCCAACATTTTGGCATTACATGTCAAGACATTCAGAGCCCTGAAACAAAAGCAACCACTGCAGGGCCAGTGTGGGATATGTCATTAACAGCAGCACTTTCATTTCTGGGCCATATATTGGTACAACAGTGCAGCAGCAGCAACAGTCTTCACAGAGACAGGCTGAGCAGTGTGGAAATTCCACATGAATGTCAGCAAAGAAAGGGTCACATTCTAGGTGCTTGCATCAGGTTTTCAATCTGTTTAATCCTACTGAGGACTCTCTTGAGTAGGAACATTTTTCCGCGGGCAGGGTGGAGACATTTGAGTGGAAGTAACAGGAGTCCCTGAGAACGAGGGACCTTACCTTGTCCAGGCCAGGCTCACTCAGTCTCTGCTGCTCAAGGCACAGATGGCAGACTTTGGCCATGAGCTCATGCGGGTGCATGAACAGGTGTGAACTGAGAAGGAAGGTGAAGATGTACGTCCTCTGCAAACAAGAGGAAGACAGAGAAAGGGATGAGGATAAATTACCACCAGCTTTATATTTTCTCCAACTGTGTTCCTGACAAATCCATTCCTAAAACTTTACTGTCTGCAGAAGAAAACTCTGCATGTGACTGTGACAAGAGCTATTACTACAGCAATAAGCATTTAATTTAACACTTGTCATTGCTCCAGAATCAGTGTTATAAATTCGTGCTTGAGCCAAGTTATGCAAGATTTAACCAGAACAAGGTAGAGTAGGGCTGGTTTAGCTCTCCTATTGCACACAGCCTTACTGCAAGCTCAGTACCTAAAATTACTCAGAATAAAATTTCAACTCATCTTCTCTTGCTCTACAGTAAATCTTTGTGAGAGCCATTACCATGTTACATAACTCTTTGTAGGCTGACAATGGAATAAAATTCATGCTGCAAGTCCAAGATACTTAGAATACCAACAGAGAAATCCTGTCTGCTTCCACATTGATAGTGAAAGTAAACAGTCTTCAGAAAAAGAATAAAAAAAGATGCCAGTTGGCCAGATCGCTGAGCTGACTCAATTTTGCCACGTACACCATCTTTACCATGCTGTGTTTGCCTGTCTGACCTCAGTAAACTGCACACTATGACCTTGTACTTCCTTTAAGAATCTCCAAATACTGTTCATTTCCCACAGTATTGCTTGTCTCCTGGGTGAAAGCAGAGGGAACTGCATAGCTTAATTTTACAGAACAAAAATTAGTAACTCATTCTGAGGTTACAAGAAGAGTAAGAGTAAGAGGCTCCTTATTTTGCTTTGATTTTCCATATATCATGATTTGAACTCATTGTGAGATGGATAGACAAAATAGCCACTCCACTCTCCACACTGCCAGTAGTTAAGTATCTGTGGCACCCACAAGAAAGATTCTACAATGTCCCAGTCCTAGGAACTTGGAATAAACATCATGTTTGACCAACTGATGTCTAAATTGCTGCATGTTTGAATTTTAAGCATTAATGGATAAGCACTAGCTCAAGCACAGTCCTGTGCTGCTACTAACTCTGACCCAAGTTAAAAAAGATCCTGTCTTGGAAACATGAATAGATCTACGACAACAACAGAAAGTGAATATAGGCAGAGTTATGTCTTCAGCAAGAGCCTTTCAACAAGCACAGATGCAGTTTCATCACCCTTCAGTCATCCTCAACTGCCCCCCCCCCCCCCCCCCTTTTGATATCATTCTTCTTCTCTAAGAATTATATAAAATGTCTCAATGCACAGATGCATCTAGACAGGCCAAAAATTCTCAGATGACAAATGTTCCACTCTCATGTCCAGCATCTGTTGATTCCAAACAGGGTGGCACTAGTTCAACCAGTTGCTAATTGCAAGATAGGTGGGGACCTCACACGAGCAATGGGAAATAACCATTAAAAACTGTTTGTTTTTAAACTGAAGACATTCATACTGTCACGCTGGTGGTCACGTCTTTCTCCTCAGCTTGCCTGACAGACTTTAAAGGGTCAATGGTACATACAACCCACCAAACAGTAAGCCACACTAGTACTTACTTTATAAATGAGACCAGGGCTGTGCACCTCACAACAGGAGTAATAAAGAATTAGACTTCCTAGGTCAGGTGAGCTACTGCACGCTGCACTCACATGAAGCAATAGTTATCCTGTCATTGCTACATCAGTCACTTGAACCCCTTCCTTGGCAATCTGATGTGACACGTTCTGCTTTGGCTGTACATGTGCAGTTCCTCTTTACGAGACGCGTGAGGCCCAGCCATACAGCTAACTGGGGGTACAGACTTACATCAGGGTAGCAGTCTACACTGGGTACCAAGTGCTGGATCAGAGCTCCCAGAGACCCCGACAGGAGGTTGTTGTCATGGTAACAGAGTCCTCCACAGTTGTCTTCTTCTGACTGATGCAGGTTCCTGTTGTAGCCACTGCTGTCAAACACAGCTGCAAAGGGAGGTGTCTGTGGCATCCCTTCCTGAGGAGACACACAAAAAAGATACGGGGTAATTACCCCAAGGCACAACAATGTAAGAGGCTTTCTACACTGCAGCGATAGGAAGCACTAGAGCACTAGGAAGAAATCCCAGTGTCATACCCTGGGTTGCCTGCACACAGCAGTAAAGATTGTACCGTCTTCCAGCCCGTGCAGATTTCTCAGGGAAGGGCCCACACAGGCTCTCATCACTGCCTGTCTACTGCAATTGCCACGTGCTTTATTTTGTATCTTGCTGTTTCTTCATTAAATGACAGATAAGAGGTCAAGGTTAAGAGTTAGAAGGAGCGTACAAGAATCCTGACAGGTTTTGGGAACTCAAACTTTTTGTAAAGCTTTTGGGGACGTGGCATAACGTTCATTGACAACTTTGGGCAAATCCTTACAGCAGCTACCTAAGAGCAGCGCTCTGATGGGGAAGCGTGTTCAGGCTGTCATGGGCTGCCACAGCCCCCGTCAGCGCAGAGGGAGAGAGACTGAAGCGAAGCCCAGCCCTGAAGAGGCCACGTGTGAGGACAGTCTCCTTATGCAACACGACAACCTCGTAACTACAATCAAAAGCTCCAATTTCCCAACTCTGCCCTGGTAAATCAGTGCTGGGTTTTTCCAATTCTACCATGACAGGTGTGACCCAGGCTAAAGACCGACACTTCAGGGCATCTGTCTCCACCTACTCTCTGAGTGGCTTCACAGAAATTTGGAAAAATATGCCTGTGTGTAGTTGCTTATCAATATTGTCCAAGCTCACCAATGATATCAAAGATGTGAGCAAAGTCAGACATCTGTTAAACGCTCTCTCCAAATTCTGTGACAATATGAAAAATCCAGCCCTGTGTCTTCCAGCTTCAGATTTTCTTAATACTTAAGGAAAAATAAAACAATTACTCATCAGTCTGCATCTCATTGCCTGTGGAATAACCAATTTCCTTGGTCTTACCAAGGAAAAGATCAGCCAGTGCTGCAGGCTGTTCAGTCATCCAGAGTAGTGGATGGGCAGCAAGGGGGCTGTGAGCACCCAAGAGCTCTTTTGGTGACAAAGGCCAAAAGATAAAATCTCTCTGATTATCTGAGAGCTGAGTTCTACCCTCCTTCCCTCCACTCCCCTCTCTCCTTCCTTTTGGGAGTAGCAGTTCTTGTCAGTTTAAGGAACCTGGGTTTTATAGCCTTGACTGCAAGCCAAGTTTGTGCTCAATTTTAACCACAAATATGTGCTGGTTTTAACTCTACTACAGCAGTTACTGGACCGTGAGTACTAATGGGCCAGGCACATTCGGGGGGTGGACAGATCAAGTGCAGAAAGGTATTGCACATGCTTCCCCCCTCCCCTCGCCTTGGGAGGCAAGGGGGATCAAATTGAGAAGATAGTATGCCCAGGCTGCCCTGCTTGTGTGCTGACAGAGTGTGTGCATGTGCCTGAGAAAAGCATTAATGCCCCCGAGCCATCATTGTCAGTGCAGATGCTGTTGCTTTTCTCTCCATTGTATCAAATCCTATTTGGGAAAAGGCTCTGTAAAGCCACAGACTTCAGCAAACACCAGTCTGTGAAGGCACCCCGTTTTGAGAACAACTAGCAACGTGACAGCCTGGAGATAAACAGCATGCTGCCATCTGTGTGCTCCGCAACCCACGACAAAGATCTGCTCAGAGTGAGCTCAGTGGGGATGACGAGCTATTAAGTTATTAGCTAGATTCCTGGGGACCTGAAGCACCACACACACCACAGACTTGATGCTGCTGGCAGCATGTCCAGACAATGGAGGCATTCAAACCAGCACAAGACTGAGGGATTCAGTAAATAAACAGCAAGAGAAAGCCAAAACCAGTTGCAAAGACAGAGAGGGACAGTGAAAAGAGCCTCTCGGCCTGTGTGATGGGTGCTGACCCCACCTTGCGAGATGCCAAAAGATATCTGCATCCAAACGGGAAACAGTGAGGAGTCTCCGTGTCTGAAAAGTGACATGAGTCACTCTGTGCAGCTGTTCACCAGTGACTGAATTCCATCCAGCCCAACGATTTGGGAGAAGAGAACAACAAAGTCAACACTTGTGCCACAGCGTAAGAGCATGAGGGGCAGGACTGAACAAAACAAGGTTCCTGTACAAGAGAGTTCAAATCACTGGGCAAGTGAGGAGCAATCCAACCACAGCCACACTCTGCGATGATAAAGCATCCTGATGCATAAAGTCTCTTGGGCTTTCAGGCTCTTTGCAAGGCTGGCAAAGTTTGAGAAACAAAGCATTACCAAGGAGCTGACAGGAACGTTCTGCAGCAATTTCTAGGTTTTCATACTGTTCAAAGCTCACCGTGTTTTAATCACAGAGACTTGAACAAATCCAAAATATTCTGCAGCCCACGGCACTGAAAGATGTCCTGTTTGCACACAAATTCAGAAGCTTTCAGCTACTGTAGCAAAGTTTACTCAGCCATGAGGCAAGTGGCAGTGGACAGTGTGTAAACACTTGCCACCCACCAAACCTTATACTCTACAAGGGAATAATACTCTACAAGGAAAGTGAGAAAGGCTAGTCTGCATCTGCAAAGCAACTTGACATCAATATTGTCACTGTAAAACACCAAGGCGAGTAGTGGTTTCACTCCAGATTTTTGCTTTGGGTGGTGAGAGTTATGTGAAATCACAACTAATTGCTGGCTCGGCTCGCTAAAACGTCTATAGATTCCAGTTTCACCCTGAATTGGGCTGTTTTGGTTAATACAAAGCTGACTCGGGCGGTATCTCATTTCATGGGTGATACATTGTTTGGGGAAAAACCTCCACTTCCACCATACCACTAACTTCTGTCACGGTAAGAACTGAAACAGGTGTGAATCACAGCAGGGTTTTCCTCCCACCTATTTCACACACGCATACTACGTATTACTGCCTGTTAAAGCACAACTTGTCAGAAGGTCTGCAGGCAGTGCTTAAATTCTAATAACTAATTCCCAAAGGGAATTTGGGTTTGCAGCTCCGGCTGATCTTTTCCTTGGTAAGACCAAGGAAATTGGTTATTCCACGGGCACTGAGGTGCAGACTGATGAGTATTTTGCCTTAAGTATTAAGAGAATCTGAAGCTGGAAGACACTGGGCTGGATTTTTCCTTTTCAATTTGAAGTTGCAGTCCCCTAACGCTCAGCACAACACTTACTCCCACAACCACGTGGATCCTTCTTCAGAAAAAAATAAATTTGAGACACAGAGAGCCTCCTAGCCTCAAGAGGAAAGGAATAAAATCATCAGGTCATTAATAGATACACTGATTCATAACAATAAAATAAAATTCCCAAAAGTCTGGCTGCGAAAGGTACATATTGGCTCACTTGTTTGCTCTCTATTTCTGGATGCTGCTTGACAGAGATGGTTCAGTTCTGCTCAGTGAGACATCAAGCTAAGAGATGTTCTGTACGCTCCACGTTCAAACACTGTGAACAAGAACAGGACATGCTCTCGATGCAATGAAAAGGGATGATACCAAAGTGTGACAGAGATAAATACAGCATAGCCAACAGGATGATTCATCCAACACACGTGCTTTTCCAGCAGGACTCCTTTATTACCTCGACCTTGACTCTTCTGTTGTATTTTATATGGAGGTGGAGAAACAAAGCAGCATGCTCAGTTCTAACTAGCTCAGGAGCTAAATACAGAACACTAAACCGTGTCTTCAGAACGACTTGAGTGGAACTGAAATTTGGTCACTGAGCAGAATCTGGACCACAAAGCCTTAGCATATAGAGCAGAGGTATCTTGGGACCTAAAAATATTGATAAACCACAGCAATACAATATCTGACAAGCAGGAATTAGAAAAAAAGACAGGAAATCTGATTTTAGTGAAAAACATGCTGAGAGTTAAAACTGCAACTTTTTAACTGGGCTTTGAAAACATTTGGCTGTCACTAACATGAAAAACATTTCTCTCTCCTCTCTTTTTTCTTTTTTTTAAGAAGGAAAAGAGTGGCTTTTTTTTTTTTTTTTTTTGTTAAAGACCCGACTTGAAGGAAAGAGCAATTAGATAATTTCCTTGCTCTACCAGTGATGTTCTCCTATGACAGAGTGAAGTCGGTAACTCCCTGCCTTGTGCAAAGAGGAATAAACATTTTTTCTGCATTTAGTGTCATTATGGAGAACGTGAGATCTTGGGCATTAAGGTCCAGATTCTGGCTTTGAGTAGCCTCTGACAAGAAAGAAGTCCCAACCTTCCCAGTAACAGCAGTGTAAATGGAAAGCCAGAGCCAAAGACAATGTGCTCAAAACCCCACCGGTTCCTGCAGGAGATGAGTTCCAGTTTGGCAAAACTAAAAGAATCAGACGTAGCTTCCAGGCCGCCAAGGTCTTGTCCAAACCTCTGTGTTCAGCAACAGAAGAAAAATCTGTTTTCTACTAGCAATGGAGGAAGGTTGCATTGGTTCGTTTTCATTTATATTAGAGAGCTCAGTCTGCCCGTCGGGTGTATAAAACAGAGCCAGCAATATGGACAGCTCGTATCCTTTACAGAAGCACCCACTGAGGGGTTCAGTAGTAGCCACGGAAGGTGCCTTTAAAGACTGCCAAACATTTTCAGCTCCTTGGTTATGTGCAGATACCTCCTATCCTACATCCCTCAGCCAGAGGAACGGTGACTGAATTTGTTACGCGTCCCAAGTCACACCTCCTCAAAGAAGATATAAACCTCATGTGTGCAGTTACATCCCCTCAGAGCTGCTTCACCACCGAATCAGAAACCCCAAACCACATTTAGTAGGCGATTACCATCCTGCCTTGTTCTTAAGGATGCCATTACAAAACTGAGGTATGGCAAAACAAAAGTGCTGGGGAAAGGACTATAAATCTTAACGCCTTGCACCAACCTGGGAAAGTCTGAGCAAGTCAGAATGAGCCTCGGCTTTCACAGATAGAAAGGCAGTAAGGACTAGGTGCTTGCCAGCAACACCCAGCTTTCTCTGGAGTGTTTCTGAAAAGTGTGGAGTGTTTTAGACAAGGACACAGGCTACCCAAAACAAAAGCATAGCAGACACAGGGGCCACCACTGGTTGCATTCCATACAGCTGGGTGTGTTTGCTTTGCTTACAAAAGCATTTGTTTCTGCACTGAAAGGTAAAGTGAAATTCTACAGCTCAAGCTATTGAGAAGATAAAAACCTGAAATACCCCCAGGTTGGTGTTTCATATGCCTTACTTGTAGAAACTTAGATCTTATAACTATCCCAGCTCAAGTCCTCCTGCTCCCATTCTTCCATGCAGAATTTGCCACACAATTCCAGCAGTGTGACTTCAGCACAACTTGGACTCACAGTTCCTTCCTATATATTGTCCTTCCTAGAAATACTTCTTCATAACTGCACCTTGTAAGAGGCAGAGCACAGAATAGTATTTCATACTCACACAGGAGATTGAAAGAGGAGCGATATGGGCTTTTTCCTGGCTGAAATCAAGAGCAAGACTAAGAGCAACTCAGAAGGAATCCACCCCAGAGCAACAGGAGCACTAAAACTATCCACAGGTGATACTGCTAGACAGCGACATAGCAACAGAAACACATCTTGCACACAGCAGAGACCAGTGAAGTGCACTCCCTGGCAGGGAAGGCAAAGATCTGAGGCAGGCAGAACAAACCCCACTGAGCCTTGAGAGACTTCTTCATTTTCACTAAACCAGCAGAGGAACAATTTTGTAAAGTTTACAATTTTGTAAAGTTCTCAAAAAATTCCCCAGGCAACAATGGGCTGGAAAGGAAGAAGGAAAACCCCAGTAAGCAAAGAACAGACCAGGGACTGAATTTCAATGAAAGGCATCTTCCTCCTGAAGGTGCAAAGGAACTCTTTCTTGGATCTATAGATAGATCTCGCTGATGATGCGGGAAGGTCAGATGCAGCACTGCTGACTGATCACTCACATAGGAGAACTCCGACGCAGTAATTAAGCGGATCCTGAATCACCCAAAACTAAAGACCTTGGCTACTGAACTGCAAAAGCGTGATGGATATGAATGCATTTGTGTGTATGCTTGGGAGCCTTAGGAAAAGTGCAGGGGCTGTAAGAATGCCTTGAATTTCTCAAAACATGTCAGGGTGGAAAAAGGGAGGAAAACAAACAAGTTGCTCTTGATGCTGATGTGCTGTAAATCCATGTCCCCTGCTTAAGCCCCAAGAACCAACCTCCCTTCTGCCCTTTCCCCGTGCTCTTCTTCTGGGCGGCAGAAGAGTGGCGCAGGTCTGATGATGCTGAGGGTGGCTGTGCCACCACGATGCTGCAGTGCCACGCAAGTACACGGGCAGACTGCACCACTGCAAAAATCCCAACTGCGGGGAAATGACCTGGGCCAAGGGAGAGGGCAGGGCGTATGTTCCTCCCAACCAAAACACACGGAACAATCTGTATTGCTGGACACACAAAAGCAGCTGCCTGGACACACAGAACATGGAAAGAAGACCACGTGTGTAATATATTCGCTTTCTCCACACACTTGTACCTTACCTTGATCACAACGCAGCGGAGATTTTTATCTGTAGGTTAAAACTGAGGCGGCCACAATTATTAAAAAAGATACTATACGAAGTGTGCTCCACCACTGACTGATTAATCTTTTTATTAAGTTCATTTGTAAGTTATTTTTTAATTTATGGGCAATTTCTTCATCTGGATGATGTCCTTTTAACATTTTAATTACATTTTCAGTTCAAAATAAGGCTGTTCTCCCATGGGGTTTTTTAACCTTGTAAATTTCTTCAATAATCCCACTTTTTTTTTTTTTTTTCTGGTTTCAGAGGAGAAGTTTAAAAGGAGCCATACAGGGTAAGTATCTAAGTGACATGATGGATTAGCACAGATGTCACAAGCCACCAGAGATTCTAGAAAAGTTCAGTTCATTGCACACTCCATAGCAACTCCTGTAAAGCTCGAGTGATTTACAGAATGGATGGAATGGGAAAGGGTGCAGAAAGGCCTCAGACCAGCCAAAGCCTGCAGTGAAGTACCATCCACCTTAAACAACAGACAACACATGTAGCGACTCTTTTCTACCAAAATTTATGAGCGGGCAGCTGGACTGAAAGCAAAAGAAGTTTTGATAGACAACTAATACTGGGATCATAATAAGAAACAACTTCCCCCCACCCCCTTCCTGGATCTATTTTCATTAAAGAATTCATAAATGGTCCGTCCTCCAAGCACTTTGTTTAAAACCAAACAAATGCACAAGCTGAGTATGATCTCCTCGGTCCTACACATTAGATTTCATTCAAAATTAGACACCATCAGGAAAGACAGACAGCTACTGCCTGGCCAGCACAAAGTGTTAAGAAATTGGCTGGAACTGCTGATGGCAAAATCGAGAGCTTTGAAATAGGAGTACAAGTGTATTAAATGCAAAGAAAACACAGGCACACGACTGAAGCCTTATGCTTTTTTAACTCACTGAAGCAGGATGGGGTTTTCAGAAGGACACAGCATTCCCCTAACTGCACTGAGTGAAATACAGAAGAGTTTTGCCAACTGTTCTGTTGGGAACAGAGGTCTTTTAAATATTATAGTCATAAAACCCTAAAATGCCACCTCTCTATTCAGTCTCGTCAGGGCTCCCATCCCCCAGCAAGGCACAGAGCTCTACAGACCCAAGCAGGTTTCCATCCTGGCCTCCCGCGCTGCTGAGCAGCCAGCTGAGTGCTGCTCATCAATCAGCTGATGAACTGCTGCGGTTTGCAGTCAGGAGTTTTAAGGCAAGGGAACAGCAGTGATGATTTACTTCAAAACACCACGCTGTAAACCAGGTGATTCAGCAGCTGATGCACGGTGGCTCAGCTGTCCAGGAACGGGGTGGACCTGAGATGTCATCCATGCTATGCCATCCCCACCAGTGAGTCAGAACCCTGGCACTCTGTCATTTCTGCAGCATGCTTTGTGCCTCCTGTGTACTTCAGACTGAAGAGATAGAAAATTGATGCTGTCAACAGAGAAAGGAGCAGTTTCCCCTACGCTATCATCGTAACAGTACCACTGGTTTCAATATCGTATTAAACTCCCACTAACCTTGGGGAATATGATCCATTTCGCCCTCTACAACTCCCTGAAAGGAGGGTGCAGAGAGGGGGGATGAGTCTCTTGAGCCAAGGAACCAGCGCCAGGACAAGAGGGAACGGCCTCAAGCTGCGCCAGGGCAGGGTCAGACTGGCTCTTAGGATATTATTCACAGAAGGGGTTGTTGGGCGTTGGGATGCTTGAAAGACAGGAGCCTCTGGCTACTACTTCTGCACACAAGCATACAAGGAGCATGTAAACCTGAGCTCCTTTGGCCAGGATTATTTTGGAGGCAGGCACACAACCCTACCTACCTGCCATTTCTTTAAATTCAGACTCTAGAAAGAAATGCTTTAAAAATTTACTTTCAAAATAATTGAGCTGGCAAGATAACAAATAGGTAAAGGGACCCCAGCACAAAGGGCCTTTGCCCACACAATTCCCTTTCTGGAACTGGGACTTAAAGGCTCATGTGATCTCACTGTGAATTTTAGAAATTACTTGCAAGGCTTCAAGATCTGGATTCGCACAAAAGCTCATTCTGTCCATCTGCACAGTGTCACATATAATGTGCAGTATAACCAAATGACATTGCAGTGTTATTTCTGGAGGAAGATGACACAATGCCGAGCCAGAAGCCACAGCCCTTACACACGTACCCTGGTGAAGTGCTAAGGCTTGGACAATAAGCCCAAGCGAGAGTTGACCTATAGATGAATCCTGTACATTTTATAACTGATAACCATTGTGCTAATAGGTATTATACTAAGTTATAGCAAACCAACTGTTCTGATGTAAAAGGTGGGAATACTGAAGCCTGAGCAACAGGCCCTGAACTGAAACTGCTAACTCTGTATGTAGTCATTAGTGAAATATGCATAGAAGATGTAGCTTAAACATCATAAAACATGTCTATGTTGAATGTATCTTTATCTTTTTCTTTATGTGTGAGCAAGATAACAAGGCCACGGAAACAGTTGTCTGGCCTTGTGACCTTGCTCATAAATTAACTAGATAAGCAGGGAAACTCCCTTAGCTTCTCCCTTAAGCCCTGGCCAGGCTCTGGGGGGAACCTAACTGAGATGAAAACCAGATATTTCCGCTTAAAACAAAGGTGTCAGCTATTCTGGCTTACTGATTTTTAGGTATATAAGGCTGGGCCCGCTCACAGCGACTTTGGAAGCCTCACCTACGGGTGGACGCACCGCGTAGGATTTCCCACTTGCAGGGAAAGGTTCTCCAAATCCTCGCTGTAACCGGGGCTCCCCAGCGACTGCGGATCTGGATGATGGTAAAGTGTGCAAGTGGTGATGTATCTTTCTTAATCACTATTCTCTCTCTCTCTCAAGTAGTAATGATTTGATGCATTACCCTGTATTTTCCTGTTTGTTTAAGTGCACTGTTCTGTCTTTTCTTACTGTATGTTTTCTGTATTATTCTGTTATATTATTTAGTTATTTCTAGTAAAATACGCCTGCTCTTTTCACTCTGGTGTCTGAGTTTAATTGATATCCCTGATCAGCAAAACATAAATTGGTGTCAGAAGTGGGATCCGACAAAAATGCCATTATTTAAAGTAACCGTTGGATGTTTTAAATTGTATGAAAAGGTACCTATTGAAAAAGGAAAAGAAACTACAAATTCAAGTAAACGAGGGTGGATTTTGTTAACTGCATGTAGAAAACACCACCAGAGTAAAGAGAGGCTGTTGTTAGAGCGCTCCCAGATGGAGCAACAGATGTGTGATTTGAAGAGTCAAATAGTGATGTTGCAATGCCAGAATAAGTTGCTTGCTGATATATAAGCTGGATACTTATCAGACAGTGGTGGAGAAAGCTGCGGTGCGAGTAGCACAATATGAGTATAGGAAAAGGAGAAAGTGTAAGAAAAGGCATGCAGTGATTGCAGAAGTGGGTGTGCAGTGGGATCCTGGTAGAGATCCTAATAGTGGGCAAGCTGTGAGGAAGGATATGATAGAGGATTATACACAGTATGAAGTAAATGATATAATTGAAAGATTTAAGCAGAGACCGGGGGAATCCTTGCTCTCTTGGATGGTGTGTTTGCAGGATCAGGGAGTGGCAGGGGTAACCCTAGACGCAGGAGATTCTAAAAGGTTTTTGATTTTAAGTTCAGATTCTTTTGTGCAGGATGCATTTCAAAACAACACTCAGGATATTAATTTGTTAACACTGGCTGCTCTGGGATGTAATACCAAATATCCTCCAGAGAATGATTGGCTGGCATCTGACCGTCAGTGGTATACTTTGCGAGATTGTATACAGCGAATGAAAGAGGAAGGGATGAAAGCAGCTATTTTTGTAGGAGACGCTGACTTTATGATGTGGCATCCTTTGTCGGTCACTATGAGAAACAGAGTGATTCAAACCGTTCCACTGACATATAAAAATGTAATTATGCCCCTTTGCATTAATGAAATGGGGGATCCCCTCGATGAAGTAATAGAAAAAGTGCAACAGTTACGTGACCTTGAAGAGTGGGGCCCCCGAGGGAGTGCAGGGAATCGAGATACTCGAGACAGCCCTAAAGGCAGCGAAAACAGGATTTCTCGTAAGGAAATGTTTACGGCTTTGTTAAAAGACAGCATGTCTCATGAAAAAATTTATGGTGTTCCAACTAACGAGCCGTGGCGAATATATACACAGAGAGGGCTGAATAAACCTAGCAAGAGAGTGCAGAGTGCTAAAACTAAGGATCCAGGGACAACTCAGCCTATGGTGGCACCCCTTCTCGAACCTCAACGGGACCCTCCATCTGCCCACGGGGGGCCCCCCGTGAGTGGATCACTGGTTCCGGGGGTGAAAGAGGATTGGGCAGCATTTTCTGACTTCCCTTTGCAGGAGGCAAGTGAGGTGAATCAATATTATAATCAGCACATATGAATTAATGGCCAAGTTCCAGGGCAGTGGGTGCAGAAGGACCGATGGCCCCATGTAGAACTTAAAGTTTTGGTTTGTTTTTTTTGTTTGTTTTGTTTTGTTTTGTTTTTTTCTTTCTTTTGTTGTTGTTTGTTTGTTTTTTATCTAGAACAACCAGTCCCCACAAACTATAAATACCCTAATTGAGACTGGAGCAGAGGCCTCCTTAATATATGGGAATCCCAGGAAATTTAAAAGACAACCTGTAATTATTACAGGTTTGAGGTTTGGGAGGAAAATAAATTAAAACTGTACAAACACAAATGGAAATGAAAACAGGAAACCTCCCAAAATTATTATATTCAGTCACGATTGTCCCCATTCCTGAATATAAAATCAATATAGACATTCTAAGAAGACTAACTTTAAATCTTTCTGATAGTCAGTATCAATTTGGAGTTAAACCCTGTATTAGTACCAGACCTGTTATGGTCAGCAAAGTAAAAAAAAAAAAAATGCCTCCTGAGCAGATCCTGGCTGCAACTAAGTTAGTTACAATGAGGCAATATAGAATTCTGGGAGGACATGAAGAGATATCACAGACAATTAGAGATTTATTAGATGTAGAAGTTTTGAGGTGGCAGTCCGGTGTGGCCTGTCAAGAAAAGTGATGGATCCTAGAGAATGACAGTGGATTTTAGAGAAGTAAACAAACATACTGCACTGCTTGCAGCAGCTGTGCCAGACACTGTCACTTTAATAGAAGAAGTTCAGAAACATCCAGGAACTGGATACGCTGTAATAAATTTAACTAGTGCATTTTTATTTTTTTTTTTTTACTATCCCAATTGCAGAAAAGCATTTGCTTTCACAAGGGTGGCTGCACAGCCCCACTATCTGTTATAGAATTGTAGCTGAACACTTAGATGAAATACAGCTGCCTCCTCACACACAATTAAGCCACTATATAGATATTTTGATTCAAGGAAATGATGAGGAGGAAATACAACAAGTTCTTGAATTAGTGGTAGATCATATGAAACAGAAGGGTTGGGAAATTAACTCTGCAAAAATCCAAGGACCGTCTCAGACAGTGAAGTTTCTGGGAATTCAGTGGCATTGCGGGCATCAAGCCAGCCCCACATGGCCCTGACCACCCCAGAAATCCATCTTATTTTCCAGGACAACCTGTCTTAGTCGAACTCCCCATGGTGGGAGCAGTACTATTGGTATTGGATACCCAAATAAACAAGTATATCTGGAAAGCAAAGATGCTCATGGAAAGGAGCACAAAATTAATACAAGGTGGATTATCCCATCTTTCTAATTATAACCCACTTCCGGTTCTCAAAATGAACCGAGAAGCTTTTCTTTCCTTTTTCTTGCAGGTAAACCCCCCGGAGAAAGATATCCTGAGTCACGACGGGGGATCCTTATGTGAATTTAAATTTTTGTATAGTGTTGATGTTCATTGTCTTATTAATATTTCTAAGATGTATTGTCTATCATTGCAAAAATTGCTTTGGGTGACTGTTCCCCTCTCCCTTGGTTCTGGGGGAAGCACCGGCTTCCTAAGTATTAACCAAGAATGGGAGGAAAACGAATTTGTGGATTTAAGTCAGTTACCAGTATTATGAGCAAACAACAGACACCAAATCAAGGGAAGGTCCCTTTGCTAATGGGGCCTGGGCTTTAAAAGGTCATTACTGGGCCCATGAAGGTGAGGTGGAGGTATCAAGACCTAAACCACACATGCACTCTGGGCTGGGAGCATGGAAATTCATTTTCCTGCTGCAAAGGCAGACCCCAGCTCCAGCGAGCCAGACCATCTTCAGCTCCACAATTGACAGCAACAACCAGAATATTTTCCCTTGTGATATGTATGTGTTAGTCTTATAAGTGTTCATGTAAAACATCCTGTAATTGTACTTGTTCATGTAGACAACCACCTTTCTCCCCCCCCAATCCCCAAGGACCGGGAGTACATCCATTAGGCCCAGTGTGGGACACATTTTAGTTAAATATGTTTGGTTAAAATATTGTTAATTGACATTGTTATTGTCACTGTTACCTTTATTATATGTTTGGTTAGGATGTTGTTAACCATTGTCAGTGTTAATATTGTTTTATTTATTATTTGTAGTGTTATTGCTCATTTACCTTTGTTTAAATCTGGGATAGAAGTTTCTAGGCCCAGATGACACATGCGCTTTAGGATAAAGGGGCGTGGAAAGAGATTTTCCTGCTGCGTATGCTGACCCCAACTTTGGCAGACCAGGGCAACAGACTGCGTGGGCTACCAGAGCCACAAACACTCAGTGATATATTACCAGAACCATAGAAAAATAATGGATAATATGTTAGTAATAATTTCAATTCACTTTATAGCCTTAGCCTTGATAATCATTTTCTTATTTGTTCTTATAATACATTTTTTTTTGTCCCTGTGAACGTCAATCATGTAAACTGCCGTTGTGTTCTTCTACTGATTCCTTGCAACCTTAAAATTGGTTTGTAGAATGTTTTGGTTTTGTAGAGTTAGTTCATTTTGAGCATGACATGTTTGTTAGAGATGTTGTTAGCTATATGCTTGTTAACTGAAGATATTCATATTTGTTAAATATATTGTTAGTTACATGTTTATTAACAGAAAATTTATATATCTGTTAAAGATGTTATTAGTTATATGTTAGTCAGAAATATCGTTAGTTGTCATGTTGCACGCTATTTCTGTCCTTTCTTTCTCTCTCTCTTTATATCTATATCCTTTGTGCCACCACGAGGACAGCAATGTCAAGCCATGGGGCAGTGTGAGAGACTGTATTGCCTCGACATTGCTGCTGCACCACTACCACTACCTGGCCTCAACATCCTGTCCCGTGAAGGAGTACGCTCTGAAGGAGATGAATTGTCCCCGAAGAAACCACTATATCTGCCTGAAGCCAGAACAACATCATCCTTGGCAGTGCCTGCCAAGCTGCGCTTGTGCACGAGCCAGGTGGAGGAAAAATCAGGGTGAGGAAGGCATGCAGAAGATGAAGACACCACAGGCCGACACCCCTTCTCCAGCACGACCACTGTGAACACCTGGACATGCGCACCTGGAGGAGCACGGAGCGGCACGTATGACAATGAGCTCCGTGGAAATGGGCGGACTCTTTGGAGAAATTGTGGGGACTTGGACAATAAAAAGACTGCGTACTCCTCTCTCAGGGCTCAGAGATGAGATTTCAGGAGAGACTGAACCAACAGGACATCACTGGATTCGTGGTGGTGACTGATTTTGCTGCATCTCTTCTGTTTGCTTGCTTAGGTATTCTGACTTTTTCTTTCTTCTTCCCTCTGTCCTATTGCTGTTATTGCTTGTTACAGGAAATAGAGTTTACAAGGTTGCATGGTATCTAACCTCGTTTGTGTCTTAAGATCACTACTAAGATCATTTAAGAACCCTCCCTGATATTGGATCGGGACATGCCTGACAAAACATCATCAACTGATGAACGAAAACTAATGTCACTAACCATAGAGATGGTTTGAGAGCCATGATTCACCTATAGGTCAAAGGACCGAATGAAGTGCTAAGGCTTGGACAATAAGCCCAAGCCAGAGTTGACCTATAGATGAATCCTGTACATTTTATAACTGATAACCATTGTGCTAATAGGTATTATACTAAGTTATAGCAAACCAACTATTCTGATGTAAAAGGTGGGAATACTGAAGCCTGAGCAACAGGCCCTGAACTGAAACTGCTAACTCTGTATGTAGTCATTAGTGAAATATGCATAGAAGATATAGCTTAAACATCATAAAACATGTCTATGTTGAATGTATCTTTATCTTTTTCTTTATGTGTGAGCAAGATAACAAGGCCACGGAAACAGTTGTCTGGCCTTGTGACCTTGCTCATAAATTAACTAGATAAGCAGGGAAACTCCCTTAGCTTCTCCCTTAAGCCCTGGCCAGGCTCTGGGGGGAACCTAACTGAGATGAAAACCAGATATTTCCGCTTAAAACAAAGGTGTCAGCTATTCTGGCTTACTGATTTTTAGGTATATAAGGCTGGGCCCGCTCACAGCGACTTTGGAAGCCTCACCTACGGGTGGACGCACCGCGTAGGATTTCCCACTTGCAGGGAAAGGTTCTCCAAATCCTCGCTGTAACCGGGGCTGCCCAGCGACTGCGGATCTGGATGATGGTAAAGTATGCAAGTGGTGATGTATCTTTCTTAATCACTATTCTCTCTCTCTCTCAAGTAGTAATGATTTGATGCATTACCCTGTATTTTCCTGTTTGTTTAAGTGCACTGTTCTGTCTTTTCTTACTGTATGTTTTCTGTATTATTCTGTTATATTATTTAGTTATTTCTAGTAAAATACGCCTGCTCTTTTCACTCTGGTGTCTGAGTTTAATTGATATCCCTGATCAGCAAAACACCTGGGCCTTTCCCACTGTGGTGGGTATGTCAGAGGATGGTGCGAAGTATCTTCCCCAGGCTCTGCTCTGTGATGTCTCCTCTCTGTGACAGGTATCCCAATGCAATAAACTATTTCACTCTATTGATTCCTGTTTACCCCTACGATTCTCTTCACCAGACAACTCTTGCCACCATACCTACAAGAAATCTACTAGAAAAAAGATTTAGACTTAATCCAGATAAAGTGTTTCCCCCTTTTCCTTTCGACCCTCTCAGATTCGAGGATAAACATGTTTTTCCCTCCCCGTGTCTCCCGTATTCTCAGACACAACCTTTGTTTAAAGCAGAAATATTTTCCTACAGTAAGTGCCTGTTATCCTGGTTTGTCCTGGTGCAGGCTGACAAGAGGGAGGGCAGCCTGTGTTCTCCTGGCAGAGCAGTGCCAGGCGTGCAGCGAACGGCACGCGGGGCGTGAATCAGCAGCGCTGCACTGCGGCAGGACTGGCACATGCTGCAGCTCAGGGCTGTAAGTCAAGGATCATGCTAAGCAAGCGAGGTAATTTGTGTGCTTGGCATTGCTCAGGCCTCGCTTGCAACAGTGCAAGCGGTTATGAATAACTTGGCAAGAGTTGAGAGGAGATCAAGAATTGTAAGGAGGTCAGAGGTATAGTTGTGAGCTAACGTTCCAAACGCAGAACGTGCCCAGTCTGCATTGCTCAGGTGCTTTGCTTATTTACCCTCCCCATTTCTGATATGGTAGTGCTCACAACAGCAATGCAGATTAAGGGAATTAAGCCCAAACAAAAACTAAAAAACTAGATGGGGGCTGATTAAACCAATTAGACTGATGTTCACTAAACAAGTTCTTTGTGGGCAGTGTTCTAAAATTCAGGCCCGGGTCCCATGGCTGGGTCTGCTGGCATGAAACCCAGCATCTAGGTTGGGCTTTAACACGGGACCCTCTCCTGTGGCAGAAACACAGACCCCAACCTTGGGCTGCAAACCAGCCCTCCGCTTTGCCTGCGGGTTTGAGCTGTGGGAAACTTCATCCACAGCCCCATGTTATCTCCATTATTACTGTAAAAGCTTTTTTTCATCCAAATATGAAAACTGAATGTGTTACTTCAAAACAAACTGGATTTTAGGAGAGAAGAGATTTTTGTATCTACAGACACAGGAAATCTGTGGGCCCACGTGTGCAACCAAACTACAGTTCTGGCTAATTGTAACCAGGCTCCTGGGCTTCCAGGCCCACTCCAGAAAAGGTGGGTTGAAACACCAATGCCAGTATTAACCGCTGAAGAAGCAGGAGTTTAACTCCCAAAATTTCAATATTTACATAGAAGGAAAATGTATTTTTTCAAGATATTTCTGTTTACTTTTCTGGTGACTGGCAGCTGAGCTGATAAGCTTCAAATCAACATATTCATACTATCCAGTGTTTCTGCAAGACATAAGAATCAGAAGTTATAAAAAATGGGGGTGAGAAGCATATTTAATGGCATCAGATGACTCGAGGAAATTAAGCTTTAGAAAAATCACCAAGCCTGGGAATACTAAGAATAGAGCTGTTAACTCTATGCAGCTTCCGTTGTGGATTAACTTCCCTTGCGTGGTTGAACAATCTGTCTACTGATAAAACAACCTCCCCCCTGCCCCCAGGCTCTGGGTTTATACTGATCCCATGCAGCATTGCTTGTGCTATGTGCCCCAGCCAAATACTCATCATTTCCAAGAGATAAACCAGAAACCACTTCCCTTGGTTTACCCAGTAATCTTTTACTTGTCAGATCATGCAAGCAGGGTCTGTACAACAGTTAAGTGATGCTGGATGTTAAGCATAAAGAGAGAACACACTTGTTTCAGCAAGTAACTGGACAGTTCTCCATCAGAGCAATGTGAAACAATTGCCTAAACTGGTTGCTCTCTGCCTCCTGTAACTCCAAAGAATCATCAAAGAAGAGTAATTAAGAGCAAATAGCCAATACCCATTCTTTTTTCATTCTAATACTCGATGCTGTGCAAATAAATCAAGCCTTACCCTGTGGTTTGTAGCACTTCCCTGCATAAAACAGAAAGACATGAGGTTTCCTTTAAGACCTATGTTTATTCATTTTGAACTTGAACTAGGATCGTATTAAAAATAGATTACAAATCATTTAAGAGCTATTAATGTTTGCCAAAACTAAGCTGTGGTTTTACATAACAGCAAAGTCAGACTAAATGACAAGTAGCATTTCACTGAGAAACGGGAGAAGTCCCGTTACACAAAAAGCACACAACGTATCTGGCGTTTCAAAAAGTACCCAGCAGAATCCCACACACAAAGAGCACTCGATACAAACAGATGGAAAGGAAGGATTTAGAGTTTGAAGTTAATTCTCTGAAATTCAGAAATAAGCATTGGTCTGGCAATATTAGCACATTTAAACCTCTGCACAGGACTGCTGAAATCACTGAGACACCTGCACAGGGGCAATTATTTGCAGAACCAGATACCAAAACCCTTGAGCACTTTGAATTTTCAAAAAACTGCTTCAAATTCAATTTACACTGTAAACATTTAGATTAGAGGGATCAGTCCAGCAGATTGCTTAAACCTCGCCTTAGCTTCAAGTTGGAAATTAAGAGCGTACTTCAGTGATTTGGCAGAGGATGCAAGCAGTCTTCAGTGTTTCGATGGAGGGCTATGACAGGGAATGATTCTGTGTGGAGATGAAGGGATGTACAAGCACTCAGGGCACTCGACTGGTAAGCAGACAGCACTTCCTGTAATAGATTTTTTGTAACGAGACTTTGATTTTAGCTGTTTACAGCTTTGTCAGAATTCAAGCAATCAGAGCTGAAAGTGTTGATGGCAGGTGTCTGCTTCAGGCTAGGGCAAAATTCAGATAAAACTATTTATACTCTTCTGAAAAGGGGGTGGACAAAAACCTACTGTTATTGCTCATGTTCCTGTGTTGACTACATCTTTTTTATTTGTTACTGTCACCTATTGAAGGAAAACATTCTGTGACAAAGCCCTGGACAGGGGCTTGAAAATTGAAAAGAATATGCTCCCTGTAATTTACCTTTAATGCCCCAATTCAGACAAGCTCTTAATTTCTGAAAGCTGTTTGCCTTACAAGCACATGTGAGAATTAGCAAAACTCTCACAGACCTTCTCATGACTGCCAGCCTCGGGCAGGAGCTGAGCTGGACTTGCACCGAAGTGATGCCCCTCTGCGCAGCGGGCTCCAGAGCCGAGAAGATGGAGAGAGTCTTCTATATTCTCAGGGCCCTCCGTGTTAACACCAAGACAGTGGGAAAAGGAGGGAAAAATTGACAAAACTGTGGAAGGATCAAATACTATACGTTGGGGAGAAACAAGGTGGGATAAGGAAATTGTGTAT
Organism: Strix uralensis; assembly: GCF_047716275.1. Classification (NCBI taxonomy): domain Eukaryota; kingdom Metazoa; phylum Chordata; class Aves; order Strigiformes; family Strigidae; genus Strix; species Strix uralensis. The sequence goes on along the minus strand of NC_133983.1, from coordinate 540,291 downwards.
TGTGATAATATATAGTTAAGGAGGAACCTCACAGAAGAAATTAAAACTGTAGGTGACATCTCTCACATGGAGGTATCTCCACTGGAGCTCAAGACCCCTTGCCAAGGAGGTAAGCACTGCCCAGATGAGCAAAGCAAAGCACAGAAGTATCAAATTCTGTGTCATCTGGCAGGCCAGCAAGAGGAACATGCAACTTCTGAATCCCCGCCCATACACCAGTGCTTCAGAGACAGAGAACGCTGACAGGAGGACGGACTCCATTGAGTCATTCCACACACCTGAGCTCCACAGGGCATCGTTTACGTGGGTGACAACCAATGTGTAAAAATAGACATTGAATCTTTAAAGCCACTGACATCGGAGAACGACAAGGCCAAGCGCTGGTGTGGGTGGGGAACAGAGGGGAAAGACAGCCATCCTGGAATAGTGTTATTTTCTCTCCCAAATGACAAAGCAAGCCAGTCTGAGCCATTGCTCACGTGTCCTGAGGCTGTCCTCTGTAAGCTGTCACACAGCCCTGCCTTCTCTCCTGTGAAGCCCCTGTGTGAGGCAAGCACATACCAATGGCTTAGCACAGGCTGGCCTAAGGAGGACACCAGCTTCAGTTTCTCTTTCATCTCATCTAACTGGGGATTATCTTGACCCTTCCCCAGGTCTGGCCAGCATGAGAGTGAAGTTGCATAAATCAAGCCAGATAAGGCTGAAGTTATGTTGGAAAAGCATCTTTAAGCTCTCAAGGACAAGCAGCAACTCTTTCATTTACGACAGTTTATAGGCTGCTGCTTACTTGAGAGTCTCACTGAACCCTTCAATGTCATTGTGGAACCACTAGCCATGATGAAACGTGTCAGCATTTGGCCTACCTTAAAAATGTATTTTTGTAAGGAGCAAATGGCTGTGTCCTTTTGAGTAAATATAACTCTGCCAGTACTATTGGGGCACTTTACAAGTTCAAAACCATCAAAAGAAGTGCAGCTCCATGCGTGATGTTTCACTGGCTCCTGACGTCCCTTACAAGCTGGGAGATACAGTAAAGCTGAACCCAACTCAGTATGGCTTAATCCTGACTTTTATCTCTAAGAGATGTTGTTGATTCATTGCAATCACTTGCATTATTGATGGCCTCTGTTTAACTGTCCCCAAAGGAATAAACTGTCCAGAGCACAATAATTAAGTTTCCTGTTTATTTACATAAAACTTCCCCAAAGTATTCAAACTAATAAATCTTTACAGCTACCTGCAAATTTGAAAAATATTCCACATTGTCTTAAAGACAAAGATGAGGCATTTTCAAAGGCAGATGATGTAGCACATGAGCAGCCAGCCCCAAGAACAGAGCTGAACCCTGATTCCCAAGCCCTCTGTGCCCTGGGAGGTCAGAGCGCTGGCGATGGGAAGTAGCCTCACTGCAAACCAGACTGTCCAGAAGAAATAACAGCCCTGCACAATTACTGGCTTTAACTACGGGTAAAAGCTCTCATTTGGGACCTCGACTGATGATGTGCATGTGACGTACAACTACAGGAGAACTGATGAACGTGATCTGGCTTCTGCAGCTGGTGGGGAACTGCAAATGCTTTAGACTGTGTCGGGGCCCCGTGCCTTAAGCTTTAACAGCCCTGAACTCCTCCTTTAGTAGCACCATTCCAGAGCTGGCTGTCGGGATCTTTATTTCTGTTTAGTTATTGATTTACAGTTGCTATTGCTGGAGGCTTCTTCCTCACCCCCTCAAGACAAGGAAACATTTACAACTTCTCCTGCAGCCCTGTTCTCCTTTCAGCCTGCCATCCTCTCAAAGCTTCCTGCCAGCCTGCAGCAATCCCCCTGGGAATGGCAGCTGATGTCCTTACTGACAGCCGCCCTGTACTCTGCCATCTGCCAGCACTTGATGGCAGTTGAATAAGCATTAAGACATTAACAGTCTGGCACAGGTTTAAGGTTTAATAATTAATAATTTAATAATTAAGTTAATAATGTTCTGTGGACTCACTACACCCACACAGGCAGCCAAAAAAACCCTTGTGCACTGAATTTTGCCATGCCTGGGGCTGGGCAAGACTGCAGCGACAGATTAGCTGTGGGGGTGAATGCCACCTTTTGCTGTTCCAGACAACAAGGCCTGAGCTCTGGCCAGTGAGGCTTTGAAGGTCTTTCGCTGTACTGCAATTGTATATTGGGATCTGGGCTACCAGAAACAGACTCACTGGTTTGGGGAAATAACAGGAAAGAGTAGACAGAAACAAAGGGAGTCTTCAGGAAAAAAAAAAACAAAACCACCAAAACCAAAAAATGCAACAAACAAAACAAAGCTCCAAATGAAAACAAACAAACCACCTCCTCCCAGAGCCAAACCAACCCTTCTTCTGAATTTTCTAATGTTCATAAACCCTCCCTGAACTGCTGAACTGGAATTCGAGAGCTCTGAACTGCCTTTGGAGCGCAGAGTCTTGTACCACAAGTATCACGAGGGCACAACAGTCCCCATTTGAATGGATTATCAAAATGAGAAAATGATCCTACTATGTTTGCTTAAAGTTTATACTAGTCCTTGGTTTATTTCTCTTGTGTGTATGCCTAGCATGTAGCCAGTCTGGCGCTCTGGTGTAACGGATGATCCATTAGCTTGACAGACATTCCCTTCTGTCACTTCTAACCATACCAACCCCGTCAGGCGATGTCATGGAGGAAATTCATCCTTTTAACCTGCAGCAGTGATGGCTCTTAGACAAACCTCAAAGCACTGGTTATAGTAAGAAGCTTCTGTACCAGATGACTTGCAGGAAACTTGGTACGCCTCCCAGATGTTTAATAAACTTGGCAGTGATCTCTCAAAATCTTTGGCTAGAGTTCAGACATCTCTACCCACAACCAGTACACAAAGGATTAAAAGACTTCAAAACCAACAAATGTTGTTTTGAAGTATGGATAGAGTATGCACACACATTTCTCTATGCTTGCTATTTTGTGAAGGGATCTGGCATTCTTTCCACTGTTATGTGGTGCAAAATAGGCTTATAGGTCAACAGAAAAGGCAAGGGAAATGAAAAGATGTCCTGAAAATGAAGAAAATAATGCCTTTATTACTTTTAAGGTGTTAGTTCAGTTGCAGGTCAGTGAAGAAAAAGGAAGATTTGTTATGAATGAAAGCAGTTTGACAGTCTACGTGAAAAGAATCTGGTGTGTGACCTCTCTCAAGTTCCAGGGAATGATCCACATTTTCAAAACTGTCACCACAGCACCCAGCAGCTGCATGAGGAATAGCCTTCCTATGCAAGTATGTGTGAGATGTTGAAAATCCCTCCCAAAAGATGTTGAAATCGCCCCAAAAAATGCATGTTCATGAACCAACAATCTCAAACGTAGTTCAGACTGAAAATTTATATATTTTTTAAAAGACTAAATTTCAAATTCAAAATTTTGTATTATTTAAAACCTTATTTAATAAATTAACCAATGTGTGAAAACAAAGGTCGGCTTGAATAAAAAACCCCAATTTTTGAAATTCAGAAATAACTAAGTAGAAAATCTCAAAGTTTTTTCAATTCTCCCCCTGTGAGAAGGTTATCAGATTGTTTTTTCAAAAACTACCCTTTTTCCTGATGGTTTTCAGTTTTGAAAATTTGTCTGGTCATGAGGGGAAAAAAGTGTCCCTGGGAAATTTCATACTCTCTCCACTTAGTTGAAAGGTCGCCTGTGTGTCCCCAGCTGCCCCTTCCAGCTTCCAGTGCAGAGGATTACAAAGGTCTGCAGAATAAAACCTGCCTGGAGCCCTCGACTCCACACACACACACACATATAATGGAGCAGCTACTACACCCAAAGCAAGAAAACCAGCTGGTGCTCAGCCTTCAGCCCCTTTTTTAGCATGGTGTATGTCTCCCAAAAGTCCTGGAACAACAGTTCCTGAGCTCATAGACCGCCACAGGTACTGTCCTCCTGGCAGGACATGCAAGGCAGAAAACAACCCAAAACCTTCTCCAGCTGCAGGGTAGAAGCCCTGGCTGTGTATCTCCCTATTGGGATGGGCATCTCTTTGCAGAAATATGCTAAGGCTTTTCTTTCCTGAAAAAAAAGTGGTGGGGTAGAGGATAGGAACGGTTACTACTGATGTTTTTTCTGCTGTTACTCTCTGTCACTGCAAAGACTTGCCATCGAGTCAATGCTTCTGATGGGCAGAAAGCGAACACACAAAAGTCTCAAGGGAAACAAGGCAGGTTTAGCAGCTTGTCCTGTCACCGTGTGACTCTCCAGTGTTTCATTCTATTAAGCAAGTAACAGACATTTGAAAACTGTTTAAATGTTACTTCACGCAACAGAAATGGCTTCAAAACAGCCATTCCTGAAACGGAATAAATAGTGAACGCTTCAATTCTTGTCTAAATATGGTTTAGCAGGCAGAGTTTTACACCCATGATAGGCTGAAACTCTTGTCTGCTGTGCCAGTTCACCAGCTCTCAATGGCAGTTGGCTTCTTCACCTTCCTACAACACAATGGAAAGGAAAGGCACTCTGCCAGAAACCAAGATTCAGATTCTGCAAACCCTTATGCACATGCTCAACATTAAGAGGAGCTGACCCGAGAGAGAGAGAGTCTCATTAAACATTCACACAGTACTTCAGACAGAGCACATGAGCGCAGGTATGTAGGAGACAGGCTGAGAGGAAGGATGTTTACACTAAAGAGTGCAATTTCCTCCTCAGATTTACAGCAGTGTTTAAATATGATTGTTTTATTGTCATCAGTACTACTTTGTGAGAGCATCACCTCAGCCAAGTAAGATATTTCTCATCACCTCTAACGCTGGGATGAACACCACAACAGGCAATTAGGAGAAATTAATCAGAAGACTAATTAAAAAAAAAAAAAAAAAGAGGCTTTGAGTCTAGTTTGGGGTTTTTTTACATAAACTCCTGCCTCTTTCTTGCGCCTAAACAATGATACAGCCACAGTGTCAGAATTCAGAAACACAACAGTAGTAAAATGCAGAAGTGATTATGAACGTATCTGAAAACAAGTCTCTGGAAATCAGCAGTGCCACAGTTTCAGCCTTCTGGGTTACTGGAGTAACACTGTGCTCATTTTTCATATTGCAACAAAAGCCAGAATTGTCCTGCCATTTTTCAGCAATTCAGTTCAATTGGCCAGCTCCAAATATTTTATCAGAAATGTTTTGGCATGAAGATATTTGCTTCCTTGCATTGAAAGAAATTTTTATAAAGCAAAAAATCTGTTTCCTTTGTTTGGTTTTACCTAAATTTCATGGCCATGGGAAGAAGCATGCATGTATGACCCAAATGTATTTTTAAGGCTCAAAAAGCCATGTAAAAATAACCCTGTTTTTACCTCAAGGTATTCCAGCTCATCTGTCAATTGTCTGGGAGAAAGCAAAGGCAGAGGGGGAGGTTCTAGGTATTATCCATGGCACCCTCACACCTCTCACAACCTCTGTAGTAGGCCTCGGTTTGGGCATGGGAAAGCACAGCCAGCAAAACACATCTACTCTGGTTTGGTCTGGAACATGTAGGAAAAAGATTGAGTGATTTCTTTAAAAGTGATTTCTATTTCATATTTTGAAGTAAATAAAATATTTTCACAAAATTATTTCCATTTGCTTCCAGCTGGAGAATTTCAATACAACATTGATTTTTACCCATGAGTCAAACAGTCAACTATATCCCAGCATAGATCTCTATTTCTGAAGAATAAACATGAATTATCGTCTTCATCAAGAGCCTGGCCTATCCCTTCCTTTTTCCAGCACAGGGGAGAATGTACCTAAATTCAGATTAAGAAATACGTACAGACTGCTGAGGATAATCTGGGTAAGAGAGTACCTCCTCCTGCAAATTTAACAAGCATTCTTTGAGGACAGGATTAATTTTAAGTAGGCTTAGACGCAATTCGTAATGCCAAATGAGCAGGTGGCATTCCACATGGTCATGCACAATTCTGACTCTCTTGGCAAACACAAATGTTTGATGTGATCAAAGCCAAAAGGGTTTTTGCTTTTGAGTAAGAGTCAACACTGGCTCCCAATTCCAAGGTCTCCTTCCCTTTCCTCCCCTCTCTGTGTCTGGCCAAGGACATATGGGCCTTGTTTCACGCCACTTGCTCACACAGATCAGAGGTTATCCTGACAAGTATTCTGACTAGGGCAGCACAAAGCTCTAAGAAGGTTCCCACCTCTTAAGAAATTCCCTCAAATGCTATGCTTTGGAGAAGGGAAAGAGGGGGCACATTTGGATAAACAAAGGTGGACTGGCTAAAAAAGAAGTCCAACCACAAAAGCAATAACAAAACTCCGTGCTGCAGAAGATAATTAAGAGGGATTGTGGTTCCTAAGAGGAAATCAGAGGTTGTTATGTGCAGTTTTCACTAAACCATTTTGTTGCAGTTTAAGATCTGTGCAGCCGTGCTGTAATCAAACGGGAAGAACAGCAGCAAGGAACAGTGTGACATCGATGTGCGGGAAAGCCTGCTAAAGGTGTCTTGGTTGTCCACACAGAGAAACCCCAAGCCTGTACCAAGCATCTTCAAAAGCAAAGGCAATAGGTGATTGCATGCTGCTTTCCTGGAGCATACGACAGATTAGTGGACTCTACTTTTATAAACGTCACGGGCCTTGTCCAGCCTGCAGAGGGTATAAATCAGAACGGCAGAAAACCACAACTGAATAGGTGTCAGGAAACAGCCAAAGGAAAAGATGTTTCATGAAACCTTGGAGATAATGTTGCCAACAGGCATTGATGGCTCCAATGAACTAGAGAGCAAAGAGCAAAGTTATTCTCTGGGTTCTGTCACCGATGATTTCTGTAGCTGTACGTGCATCACTTCCCTTCTATGCCCCTGTTTCTCTTTTTCTGTTTCCTACAGGATGAGACCTTCAGTGCAAAACTGGGTCATTTCCATGGAGCTGTCAGACAGTCCACAGCTCCAGAGTAAGAGCATCACCATGCACACGGAGTTTGGTGTGCTTTCAAAAAGAAGAATGAGAAATGAAAAGCACTTCCCAAACCAGTTTCTAACAATTAGGAGAATGTTTACGAGCATCCTTTACAACTGCAACCACCAGACTTCACGGAATCAAGAGCAGCTGCAGAGCACCAGTAGGACGCTGCCTCTTGAAATAAAAACAGTGCTAGCAAAGCAGGGTGGTGGTTATATCATCAGTGAATGACACCCCAATGGTTTTAATTATTTAACTTGATTAGAGAAGGAACTTACTCTGGATTCTGGTATTCTACAATGCCGTGGATTTTGAGGTGAAAACCATGGAACTCATATTTCAGTAAACATCATGGAGAAGAATATAGCATGACCATAACAAAATGAACCTACTGGCTTGAGCCCTATGGGATTTCCTTCCAGAAGTGTTTACCAATAGACCTGCCCTGCACTCTGCAGAATAGATTCTGCTTTCATTTACCTGCACACAACCTCTGCTACAACACTTACTGCTTTCCCATCGTGAGTCTTGAAGGCATGCAGGTGATGCACATAAAGGTGAACAGCACTTGTCCTTCTGTATTGCTGCATGACATAATATGGGCCCATTTGGACTGAGGTATCAGTCGTTGAAGGGTGAACTCCTGGTGACACTCATTTTTAGAGGCCATTTCAAAGAAGTCAGAGGTGTGAAGATTTCCAATAACCTGGAAGGTAGGATCAGTAGTAAGATGTAAAGAAATTCAACTGGTGTTAAAACTGATATTATAACTGAGTCTTGGGGGTGAAATAATATTTCATTCTTCTTTCCCTTCCATAATTCTTCTAGCACTAGTATCACCCTGAGTGGAAGAGAAACTGCAAACTTGAAAATCTTGACAAGCAGAAGAGCCTTTTGTTGTAGGAATAGTGGCCAGTGCTGCAACAAATCACCCATCTGCAGGGTTGATATAAAAATTACTTCAGAGAGCCAGTATGTGGACAATTTAATGTGGTTGCCAGAAAGCTCTTCATAAAAATTCATGACTCTAGCAGTTGGTCCTAGCTGCCATGAGACTCCTTGTGTGTTCTTCTATGGAAGGCAGAAAAACCAAACCCATACTCCACGTTTCATCTAAAGAGCTGTGCCTGGTTTTAACTAAATTGAACATGGAAAGGCTCCCATCATCACCCGTTACAGAGGTGGCTTTTCCATCACCTGTGGCTCAGGAGCATCACTCCAATCTGCTCTACTCTCCGTAGGATCAGGCAGCAATGGGCTCTAAACATTATGATCAGACCCAGCAGAAGCAACCCAGAAAGCTTTAGGGGTTTTGCTTCAGCCAAAGGAACAAAACCCTCAAAGGGGCACTGCTACTCATATTGATGTCTTTAAAATTATTCAAAATTTTTACTCAACAGTAATCACAAATCTTTACTGGGGAATATAAAAATCATGTCATATCATGGTATGCAAACAGTTCCTTTCTGGTCAAGGCCTTACAAACATTTCTTTTTATACCCCCCTGAAATTATCCGATTGTCTGCTTTAAAGAGGAGATAAAAATACCCAGGTGAAGCAGAGGGACATAACTTCCCAGATTGCCCTACTCAAACAATGAGAAATAGGTGATAAAGTTTAATTAAAGTTTAATCCAGCACATTAACCAGCCCAACTCTCCAAACACTCTAGAGATTACAACTCACTGTTAACACAGTCAGAAACTAATAATCCACAGGGGGAATGAAGCCCACGGCTCCCACACCCTTCTCCTCCAGGGGTGGTTGGTTTGGTCCTGGCAGCAGCAGTCACTGAGGGTCCCAGCTGCTTCTTCAGAAACACCCTGCTCAAGAGATCATTGCTCAGGTAAGACACTCTCCTAGCTGGAGCTCTCAGAGCTGGGTATCTGTATCAGGAAAACACCTTCCCGTGACTCATTTAAGCACTTTTAAGCTCTGGTCTCCTAACGCTAAGGCTGACTTGCTAATGACAAGGTCATCTTCCCTTGGGGTCACAGACCACAAAGTGCTGAACAGGAAAGCCTAGGTCAACACAAGAAGCATTGGTTTCTACATCACCACCTGATAACGGGTAACTTAGTGCTCACAGAAGGCAGGCCAAATGCCTGGGAGTTTTCCTTCTGCCTCATTTCCAAATCTGGCTTGCATCCAGTATGTGAGTTTACAATCCTGCCTTGGATAATGTGCTACCCTTCCCCACCCCTTAACCACTGTGGGTTATCAATGTACATCTTTGGAAGAGCTACCAGTGCATTTCTGAAAATCACTTTCCGGCCACTTCATTGTTTCATTGGAAAGTACAACTGAAGCAGAAAGAAAAATGATGCAACACCACACGACAACTCTTCATTTTCAGTTCAGTAGCTGGCAGGCCAAAAAAGTTGCTGAGAGCAGTAGGGCTTTCCTAGCTGAGAACTGGCTCCTGCCTGGAAGCTGTGTTGCTGAGTACAGAAGGTCTGGAAGCCCAGAATAGTTTTGTTTTGCCGTCCCAAACTGCCTTTTCCTCTGTGGTTCTTGTGTGCCGCTTTAATAGGAGAGATCTGTAACCCATGGAGAACAATTGACTCCTGTTCATGCCAGCATTAAAGTTCAAGAGGACACTTTCAGGGAAGGCTTGCTATAATTACAAGATCACTTTCTTCCCCTCTGGTTTGTGGCATTGCTGTAACAATGACTATTACTTTTAATACAGAGATACTGAACAGTAAATGTGTAAATTTTCCATCTCTCAAAGTGCTTTCAACAGACGAAAAGTACTAATTTGAAGAATTTACCATGCTGGGATTTAGAAAACAACACAGGAGAAGAAATCATCCTTTTAATTGATATTTCACCACTTGTTAAGTCCAGAATAGCTATACTGATGAGAGATTCAGCATAATATTAATGATTATTATTTTACTGATGTCAGTGTTTCTGATTTTTAGGACCTTCGTGGTCATTCAGCTTCTGTTTCAGAAACAAGAAAAATCTTCAGAAAAAAATTCTGCAGAAAATATACACAACTACATGTGGTGGACTTCATATGGAGTTATTTTCATTGAAACACAATAGCCTATTCAAAAGCAATTTTTTTAAAATAATCTGCTGGCTAGGATTTTTCAAAGCTTTCTTTAACTGACTGTACTTATAAACATTTTCATTTCCAGGGGTTTTTTTTGGAGAAAATGGTAATAAGGACAATGAAATTTCAAGTTACACAGATGTTCTGAGTTTAAAAATCGTGCAGCACATGAACAAATAATGCTATTCAAATTGTTCAAGAATAATAGAAGCAACTTCCAAACCTGCAATATTTTCCTCTGTGGTACTTTTCAGTAGCTCTAAATGGAGCTAACTGGTTTTCTGTGATACACGCAACTAGGCAGAGAGAGGTGCAGGGGCTTGTGAAATGCAACATTCTTTGGGGTGTATTTTTCATTAATATACACTAACAACGTAAAAGTTGGCCTCTACTCCACCAAGTATCAGCAAAGTGAATTAAGTAGCATTTTTCTGAGAAAGCTCCACAATGAAACCAAATTCCCAACCCCCTTCTGCCTCATGCCTTACAAAGTCATTGCTGCCTTTGCAAAGCAGACAAACCGCTCCTTAAGCACAAAAAAGTGTGGATGAGATTCTGAAGCTGTTTTGCTGATCAGGGATATCAATTAAACTCAGACACCAGAGTGAAAAGAGCAGGCGTATTTTACTAGAAATAACTAAATAATGTAACAGAATAATACAGAAAACATACAGTAAGAAAAGACAGAACAGTGCACTTAAACAAATAGGAAAATACAGGGTAATGCATCAAATCATTACTACCTGAGAGAGAGACAACAGTGATTAAGAAAGATCCATCACCACTTGCACACTTTACCATCATCCAGATCCGCAGTCGCTGGGCAGCCCCGGTTACAGCGAGGATTTGGAGAACCTTTCCCTGCAAGTGGGAAATCCTACGCGGTGCGTCCACCCGTAGGTGAGGCTTCCAAAGACGCTGTGAGCGGGCCCAGCCTTATATACCTAAAAATCAGTAAGCCAGAATAGCTGGCACCTTTGTTTTAAGCAGAAACATCTGGTTTTCATCTCACATTAGGTTCCCCCCAGAGCCTGGCCAGGGCTTAAGGGAGAAGCTAAGGGAGTTTCCCTGCTGGTCTAACTAATTTATGAGCAAGGTCACAAGGTCAGATAACTGTTTCTGTGGCCTTGTTATCTTGCTCACACATAAAGAAATATAAGGATACATTCAGGATAGACATGTTTTATGATGTTTAAGCTACATCTTCTATGCATATTTCACTAATGACTACATACGGAGTTAGCAGTTTCAGTTCAGGGCCTGTTGCTCAGGCCTCAGTATTCCCACCTTTTACATCAGAATAGTTGGTTTGCTATAACTTAGTATAATACCTATTAGCACAATGGTTATCAGTTATAAAATGTACAGGATTCATCTATAGGTCAGCTCTGGCCTGGGCTTATTGTCCAAGCCTTAGCACTTCAGAAGCTGCAACCAAAAGTTACATCTCCTTATAAATCTGTAGGGTACGGCGCAACAGAATGCTGAGTCATTCACAAAATCTCTCTCTGATGTGCAGGAAGGGAACTCTCTGATTCCTGGCTAAAAGTGTTCCACGGAGCAGGAAAGGGGATTTCTCTGCTTCTAATGGGCTCATGCTCTCCAGCCACTTTCGGAGACCATGTGTAGCCCTGAAGAAGTAATGAGAGAGAAAAAGTAAGGAAGGAAAAGCCACAACAGGAAGGAGCTGAACCCTGACTAGAAGTGAGGTGTTTACAGTCTGTGGCAATCAGCTATTTCTCCCCAACTCAAAGGGCCTGTAATCTGCAGAACACCCTGGGGAAGGCTTCCGGTGAAGGGATTCTATGAAGGCTTCAGAGCAGTTACAGGGAGCTCCTAGAGAGATGGAGCTGAACTCCTGCTTCTGAGGGATGAGGATCTGTGTGGAAGACATGCTGGGTCTCCCTAACGCTGCAGCTCAATCTGCCCACATTTAAGCAGATTTCTTTCTCTCACTCTTTGTTGTGACATGTGGGTCCAATCAGTGTCCTGATCCCTTCTGGATATCACATACTTGCTTTGCTGGAGTTCTACCGTCCCACCACACACTTCCTTTGAAAGCCTGCCTCCCTCTCCATCGCTCACTTCCTGCAGTTTAATAGTTCCCAAACTCTGGCTGCGCTCTGGGCACAAAGGGAAAGTTTTATTCCTGCAGCCCAGATCCAGACTGAACAGACAACACACTCTGTCACTGCGATGCTGCAACATCAGTCGGTTCCCAGGATGTGAGATACGGTGGGGCTTAACGGCTCCAAGTCCTGGCGTTAACGCTTTATAGATTTTACACTCAGCTTCAGGCATGAATACTGTCCTTTAGCTACGGCTGGTTACTTCAGCAATGCCAAGGGCCAGTCTGGACGTGCAAGAAATGGAACAACACCTGGAGATGAACCTGCTGCTGTAGGAGTCACGCCCAGAGCTGTAAGCTCTGAGGGGTTCTGCTCTGCTCAGTCTCAACACCTTTGAGCCCTGCTTAGGGGTGGACATGGAAAGCTGCTCTGTTAGTGACAGGGCACGTATGTCAGCACCCAGGTGAACTGTGCTTTGTCCCAAAGTACCAGCTCAGTTTCTCTCCAGCCTTCACTCCGTGATTGCCTCCCAATAACCCCGGCAAGTCCCGTGCCAGCTGCCTGCGCCACAAGTGACTGCCGCTGCTATTCACAGCAGAAGGAGGAACTGGTGAACCAGCACACTGGTTACAAAAGACACTTACTCATAGAAAAATTTGCTAGACAGCACAAAGGCAACTTCCAAAATTTTACCAGGCAAAGAACACCCTCCCCCCCCGCACGCAATTACCTCATTTCCCCCTGTGAGCTTAAAGCTGTATCTGCCAACATACGGGCTGGATACAGATCGTCACAGGTAGGCTTAAAGTGCTTCACCAGCTAGGAACACCTTCAACTAACATATGGGCTTCAAAGAAAATTCAGCAGCTTGCAGACCTCACTCTTGTAGCTCTGTCCAGTCAGACACTATAGGGAAACCCATCTGTGCCAACTCCCAGGTTCCCTTTGTTCTGTACTATCGTTGTGACAGTAACTACCACAGTGCAGACTAGAGCTCCTGTTTTGAAGTTCATGTAGGCTCCATCTATCCACAGGACTCTTGAAATGTAGTAAGGCATCCAGAAAGTTAAAGAGTGAATTTGGGAATTAACTGCTTTGCATACATCCAAAACTCTTCAATGCTGTTTGGGATTGAAGTGCAACAACACATTCTCACACTCTTCACTCCTCACCTTATTTTGCAGAGTTCAACTACGACAGCTAACTGGATTTGTGCACATAAGTGTCTGAGGATGCTTCATAAACCTCTGCATGATGTGTGAGCTGATGGCAGCTGGATTATGGATCCCCACCTCCCAAGGAAGGGTTTCAAACTGGGAAAGCGCAACCTGAAGAATGAAACTCGGACCTACAGCCTATCTGATCCTGTCAGATCCAGCTGGCTTACAGGCATGTAAATCCAGTGATCAAATGAAAAATAACCAGTCTGCAAAGAGTATTCTTTAGTTCTCATTCCTTCTGTACTGAGTGGTTCCTAGGCTCTCTCCTAGCACATCTGCTGGGCAGGTAGTCTTTCTCATCTATGTATTTTTCACCTACATATTATTCCTGCCTTTGGAAGGAAAAGAGACAAGAGGTTTGATTCTCTTCCCTCCAAGCAGAGACCACTAAACATATTGTAAATAATGCAAAGTTTATCAGAAAATTAAATTTAATCAAATGTGAGTGGTCTAAACTCCCAAATAAACTAAGCTATATAACTCAAAAAATTACATTCTGCATCCTTACCACAGGGACGTTTTTATCTCTTTCCCATCACTTGCATGCTGACATTCATTGCATTACAACTATCATCAGAGAGCTTCTCTATCTATACAGTTCTTTGCTGTCCATATTTTCTTTCTTGAGTAGACCCAGGTCAGTCCAGCGATCAACAAGATCATCGGAATGAGTTCGCTCCAATAATTTCATGGGCAAAAGTCCTGGATGAGTCTCCTCACCAGGAAATCATTCTTCGTTTTGTGTCATCTGCTCTATATTGAACAACCACATAAGAGACAGTACTGAAAGACCTTTATCTCTGTAGGTCTTCTCACCAATTACAAATTGGGATGAAAGGTCATCTAGTCCAGCAGATCTTCAACTAGATCAGGTTGCTCAAAGCCCCGTCCAACCTGACCATGAACACTTCCAGGGATGGGGCATCTACCACCTCTGTGGGCAACCTGTGCCAGTGTTTCATCACCTTACTCATGGTGGTAAATGAACTGTAAGTCACAAGAAGAACCTCCCAAGAAAAGAACTGCTGGCAAACAGAGCCACTGTGGGCCTGTGCTCACATGTTACGGGCAGCAGGTGAACCTCCTCCTTACCTATCTTGCCTTCCTAGGTGCCTCTGTACTACAGGTATGAGGCTTTGGATGTGGAAGGCCAGTCAACAGATGATGTGGATGATGGTCCATCTACACCAGAGGTGTTGCCAAGGTCAGAAAGGCCTACCCCATGTATCAAGACCACCTCCACGAGGAAGAAAAGACGGCTTATAGTTGTAGGCGGCTCCCTTCTGAGGGAAACAGAGGGTCTGATATGCTGGACAGACCCTCCCCTTAGGGAAGTCTGCTGCCTCGCTGCAGCCCAGGTTAAGGACATCACTAGGAAACTTCTTAGACTGGTATGGCCCTCAGACTACCACCTATTATTGCTCTTCCATGTGGGTGGCAATGAAGCCGCAAAGAGTAGTTGAAGGGCAATCAGAAGAGACTTCAGGCCTTGAGATGGTTGGTAAGGGAATCTGGAGCACAATTCATTTTTTCCCCTCTGTTCTTCCAGTTACAGGCAGTGATACAGGAAGAAACAGATGGACCTGGTCTATTAATACATGGCTCTGTGGCTGGTGCCATTGCCACAATTTTGGGTTTTTTGATAATGGGATGGTCTACATGGCACCAGGCCTGCTGGCAGCAAATGGGATTCACCTTTCTCAAAGGGGGAAGAGATTCTTTGCTCATGAGCTAGTGGGGCTCATTGACAGAGCTTTAAACTAGACTTGAAGTGGGAAGAGGATAATATCAGGCCTGTTCATGACAAGCTGTGGGATGACACACCAAGGTTAGAGGACCCTCAGCCTGTTGCTCTGAGATGTGCTGGGTACACTGGAGCACACCTGAAGTCTTACAGAGATGAGCCAGGGGCTCCTTAGGTAATAGGACCCAACAGGGAAACACTGGTGAAGTACCTCAAATGAATTAAGGTGTGTTCCTCTAAGAAGGTGACACGGCCAACAGCTCAGCTGAAGTGCCTCTACACCAACGCATGCAGCATGGGCAACAAATAGGAGGAGTTGGAAGACAGCATGCTGTTAGAATGCTACAACCTAGCTGCCATTACTGAAACCTGGTTGGACAAATCCCATGAATGAAGTGTGGCTATTGATGGCTACAGGTTGTCCAGAAGGGACAGGCAAGGAAGGAGGGGCAGAGGGGTTGCCCTCTATGTCAAGAAAGGGATAGATTGTGAAGAACTGTCTCTGAAGAATAGCCACAAGCAGGTTGAAAGATAACGGGTAAGAATTAGAGACCAAGGCAACAAAGGGAACCTTGTGGTTGGTGTTTACTACAGGCTGCCCAAGCAAGGGGAGCCTATTGACAAAGCATTCTTACTCCAGCTACAGGAGGCATTGCACTTGCAGGCACTCATACTGCTGGGGGACTTGAACCACCCCAACATCTGGTGGAAAAGTAGCACAGCAAGCTGTAGGCAATCCAGGAGACTCCTAGGGTGCATTGAGGACAACTTCTTAAGCCAGGTAAGAGACAGCCCTACCAGAGGGGATGCAATACTGGACCTGACGGTCACCAATGCAGGTGAGCTAATCCATGACGTCAAGATTGGAGGTAGTCTGGGCTGCAGTGATCATGCACTGGTGGATTTCATAGTCCTGAGGGATATGGGTCAGATGAAGAGTAAGGTCAGGACCCTGAATTTTAGGAAATACAACTTCGAGTTGTTCAAGGAGTTAGTCTACAGGACCCCCTGGGAAACTGCCCTCAGGGACAAGGAAACAGAACAGAGCTGGTAGATCTTTAAGGATGCTTTCCATAGGGTGCAAGAGCTCTCAATCCCCAGGTGTAAGAAATCAGGAGAAGAAGGCAAGAGACTGGCATGGATGAGTCGAGACCTGCTGGTCAAACTGAAGAGCAAGAAGAAAATGCACAGGCAGTGGAGGCAGGGACAGGTGTCCCAGGAAGAGTATAGGCATGTTGCCCGGTTGTGTAGGAATGGGGTCAGGAAGGCCAAGGTGAGGCTGGAGCTGAACTTGGCAAGGGACGCAAAGAATGATAAGAAGGGCTTCTATAGGTATGTCAGCCAGAAAAGGAAGGTCAAATAAAGTGTACCTCCCCTGATGAATATAACTGGCAAACTGATAACAACGGATGAGGAGAAGGCTGAGGTACTCAACAACATTTTTGCCTCAGTCTTCACTGACAACCTCTCTTTCTACACCTCTTGAGTGGATGGACCACAAGACAGGGACTGGGGGAGCAAAGTCCTTCCAATTTCAGAGAAGGTGGTTCATGACCACCTGAGGAACCTGAACATACATAAGTCTACGGGACCTGACGAGATGTATCCCAGAGTCCTGAGGGAACTGGTTGACATAGTTGCCAAAACACTCTTCATGATATTTGAAAAGTCATGGCAGTCAGGTGAAGTCCCCAGTGACTGGAAAAAGGGAAACACTGCACCCATTTTTAAAAAGAGTAGAAAGAAGGACCCTGAGAACTACCGACCTGTCAGCCTCACCTCTGTGCCTGGGAAGATCATGGAACAGATCCTCCTAGAAGCTATGCTAAGGCACATGGAGGACAGGGAGGTGATTCAAGACAGTCAGCATGGCTTCACCAAGGGTAAGTCTTGCCTGACCAACCTAGTGGCCTTCTGTGATGGAATGACTGCATCAGTTGACAAGGGAAGAGCTACGGATATGATCTGTCTGGGCTTCTGTAATGCCTTTGACATAGTCCCCCACAATAAATATCCTTCTCTCTAAATTTGAGAGAGATGGATTTGATGGATGGATGGCTCAGTAGATGAGGAACTGGCTGGATGGTTGCATCCAGAGGGTAGTGGTCAATGGCTCAATGCCCAGACGGAGATCAGAGATGAATGGTGACCCGCAGGGTCTGTTTTGGGACCACTACTGTTTAATGTCTTCATCAGTGACATAGACAGTGGGATTGAGTGCACCCTCAGCAATTTTGCAGACCAAACCAAGCTGAGTGGTGCCACTGACACACCTGAGAGATGGGATGCCATCCAGAGGGACCTGGACGAACTTGAGAAGTGGGCCCATGTGAACCTCATGAGGTTCAACAAGGCCAAGTGCAAGGTCCTGCACATGGGTCAGGGCAACCCTCGGTATCAGTAAAGGCTGGAGGATGAAGGGATTGAGAGCAGCCCTGTGGAGAAGGACTTGGGGGTACTCGTGGATGAAAAGCTGGACATAAGCCGGCAGTGTGCACTCACAGCGCAGAAAGCCAACCGTATCCTGAGCTGTATAAGAGCAAGTGTGGCCAGCAGGTCGAGAGAAGTGATTCTGCCCCTCTGCTTCACCCTCGTGAGACCCCACCTGTGTCCAACTCTGGAGTCCTCAGTAAAGGAAAGACATGTACCTGTTGGAGCAGGTCCAGAGGAGGGCCACAAAATGATCAGAGGGATGGAACACCTCTCCTATGAGGACAGGCTGAGAGAGTTGGGGTTGTTCAGCCTGGAGAAGAGAAGGCTCTGGGGAGATCTTATTGCAGCCTTCCAGTACTTAAAGGGAGCTTATAAGAAAGATGGGAACAGACTTTTTAGTAGGGCCTGTTGTGATAAGACAAGAGGTAATGGTTTTAAACTAAAAGAGTGTAGATTTAGACTAGATATAAGGAATAAATTTTTTATGATGAAGGTGGTAAAATACTGGAATAGGTTGCCCAGAGAGGTGGTAGATGCCCCCTCCCTGGAAACATTCAAGTTCAGGTTGGATGGGGCTCTGAGCAACCTGATCTAGGTGAAGATCGTGTTGGACTAGATGAGGTTTAAAGGTCCCTTCCAACCCAAACTATTCTATGATTCTATGTCATGCGGTCTCCTCTACCAAGAGGATAAATGCAAACAGAAGTCACCCAGCTGGTTTAATATGACTGCCTTCACCTTTCAGAGCACCACCTTATCTGTAACTCTTCACATGACTATTGGAATATCCATTACTAATTTTCTTTAATAAGATTTTATTAATTGTCCTCTCCAAGTATAGAATTTGGCAGGCCCTTTTGCAATAGCTGAAATGAAGGAGACTGTTCCAAAGGTATCAGTGTTTCCACATGAATTTAGCCCCGAGCCTCTAAAGACACTGTTGCTAGCTTTTATGGAATGGGGCCATGATATGTCCTTTTGCATTTCAAAGAGAAGCTAAATGCTTACCAGAAAGTTCAAATACGTTTTGAATTTGATGACATCTAGAACTGTGTTGCGACAAATAAAGAAATGCTCTCAAGCAATCTTCAGATTGCTCAGAGCAGTGTCCTTGCAGTACATACACACCCATGCATGTGTGAGGGAACTGTACCACCAAGTAAGATAGCCTGCAGAGTTCTCCACTTGTTATTCCACAATAATGCTTGTGGACAAAAGGTAAGGAGCTTTACATCAGCCCCCATGATCAGGAGATTCTGGAGACCAGAACTTAGAAATAACAGTCAAGTCTAGCTGTATGCAGCGTTTGTGGAAAAACAGGTTTGAAAACTCCTTGGAGTACCAAAAGCTGAACTGAGCGCAGGAATGCTAACCATGAGCGGGTCTTGCTGCTCAAATCCTGAATCTGAGAGACCCTCCTTTTTTATTTATACTTGTTTCAGAGAGCTCAGGATCAAGTTTCTGAAGGGAATCCATTTGCATAGGTGTGCTCTGATATGTATCTTCAGAGCGTGGAAAACAGTCACATTTCATAAATGGAGAGTAATTCTTTGCTATGAGGCATCTGGCAAATAAAAGAGTTTCTCAGAGACAATCCAGCCTCTGATGCCTTCTGGGACAGGATGTTCCCCTCTTACCAATCTTTTAGCTCCTCTTCAAGGGTACAGTCGTTAACAAGGCCTGCATCATTTATACCAAGTATCAGGCTTACACAACAGAGCCAATGCTTAGTGGTCCTCCTTAGAAGACCAGTGCAATACATTCGATCCTAAATTAAAGTGTCACTTGAGCTTAGGCATTAACCCAAACAGATGGTTTTACTCAGTCTACAAACATATAAACACATTCTTAATACTAGAGTGGGGAAAAAAATGCACATCTCTGCTCCATATCCTTCTCTGGTTATTTTCCCCAATAAAAATTCTCTTTCTTCTTGGCAGGCATTCTATTTTTATGTTTTGAAGTCTGTATTTCAAAGGGAAGGATTTTCTTTGACAACATACAAGAGAAGCAAACTGACAGAGAAAACACATGGGTCACTAGGACCAGTACTGACATACGCTTTCAAATGAACCTGTCTTAGCGTTGTTTCATCCTTTATACAGGAATTTAGTTTTATTTTTCAAAAAGTGTCTTTGGGCAACTACACAAATCCCATTCCTTCAGTGTAATTGTACTAATTTTAATCACAAGCATCTTGTAATCTCTGAAATACCTTCAGACTAAAACTATTAAAGCATTTGACAGTGATGAATGCAAAAGAGCATCCTGTGATTAGGCTGTGTCATTAGTGGGAGATGTTTCACTTCATATGATGATTAAATCTTCTTGACAGTTGGTATCACATTTACTGTGGCTGTTTGATCATGCACTCTCACAAATGACAGTGAATCTGCACTCATTCAGATGAGCTCGGTGGTAGTCAGCACAGAAATGCTGTAAACAATATAACAAGCAGCCTTGTATTTATGCACGTGCAGCAGGTACAGAGAAAATGTCTTGAAGCTCATGAAAAGAGCCAAAAGCCTTGCTGCTGTGGCCACTTCTCTCAGTGTAAGCACCAGCTTGAAGACTTTCTGCCCCCAACAGCTCACTCCCCGCTCATCCCTGGGCTGCAGTTGTACCAGTACAGCTTGTCTGGGAAGCTGCTGTGGGAACACGGCTCGGACATGGAAGAGAACTGAGAGGAAAACTTCTGGGTCAGCCGCCCAAGCCTTTTCACCCTTTTGTCTCACGAACAGTTGTACTGCCACAGCTGAGGATGAACAACCAGCCTGAAGCCACTTAAGCTGGCAGAGCCACTGAGAGCTCCAGAACTACATCCAGACTAATTTAAGGCAGCCATGAAAGCACATTTGTACTTAAAACGGTGGCACGGACGTGGGGACAATTTGTTCTGGGCATGTTCTCCCTGATATCCAGTAAGCTGCAAACTGCCATTTACATCTCCCCAATGTCTGACCAGCATCCTGGTACAGCTGGCTACTCTACACATCTCTGCCAGTACAGCTAAATTACCCAAGCTGTGTGGTGGTGACACCCCCACTCAGTAGAGAGAAACCCCTATTTAGGCACAGTTATACTGTCAGAAGAGAAGTTTTAGCAGCACAGACTGCACTGGCAGAGGATGGAGTGAATGGAATTGGTTCAAAGCACAGGTTTACTTTTCTCTGAGCGTACCAGTCTAGTTAAAGCACTTTTGTTAAATTCCCACTGCATACAGGGCACATAACTCCAGCAGGAGCAGGATTTTCCCCTCAAAACCATAAGATCTGGCACAAGAAACTGCTCAGTTCATTCCCACTGGGAAGCAACTGTGATTTGAGAAGCCTTTCGTATCATCAGTTTATTCTGAGGAAGAAACACACAGCCAAAAAGTCTCTACACGCAACTCCACTGCACACGCTGTCATTCTGGAGGATGCAAAGCTGTTACCAACAGGTAGGTGACAGATATGTTCTGTTTATTTGCACTCAGGGGAAACTTTCAACTGTATGTATGACCCCAGAAACTCTTTTTTCCCCAGCAGTAATACCTTAGCAGAAACATGCAACTGACAGTGAACTAAAGGCAAATTTTGCTCTCAGGGGTTTCACGTGAAGTGAAAAGTAACATGACCACAGTAAGCATCCTTGGATTAAAGGTAAAGATCCTGAGAAGACTGCTATAGGCAGGTCAGTCTCCTCAAACCTTTTCTCATCCTAAAGCAATTAATTCCAATTTCATTTGGTTTCAGCCAAGAGACAGCATTGACCTATAAGTATTTAATTTAATTCAGACCTTTACATCAAGTATGTTAAAATGCATGCTGACAGTATTTACTCACCCAGAAGGTTCTCCCTCCTCCTTTTCACTCTGTATCTAGCACTCCTCTGTCCATTTTTTAAAAATTTTTTTTTAAAGGAAAAGCAGATAGACCAACCAGGGTGAACCAGCTCACAAGAGGATCAGATGAGCACCAGAGCCAAAGCAATGGAATCAGGCAGAGAAGGAGCACGGTGGGGATGAGTGCTTCGATTGACTCATTCTTTCTCTCTGAGCAGGGAAAAATGAGTCTTCAACACTTCAGCTCACTGCTCAAGGGCCTTTTTGGCACTGAGCTGCAGCATTAAGTATCCAAGTGCCTCTAAAAATTCCATTTAAAAAAATCCTTATTCCACCCTTATTCAACTGGACTTGAAGTTGTTCTTCTGCCTTTTCTCTGTGCATGTAAATAAAATGAATCAATGTTTTGTCCTCCAAGTCATTCAGCATTCAAGCTTCAATCCAGCCAAGGATATCCTTCTAACCTAGAAGTACAGTTTCTCTCTGTAATGAGATCTCTTGGGTATTTTGTGTATTCCTGGAGTGCTTTGATGGATGGAGGCCAGAACATCCAGCACCTAGCGGGACTGATCCTGACACAATCGTTCCTGGGCAATGGCTCCTTTTGCCTGGTCAGATCCTGCAATGCCAAGCTTCCTTGAGACGACTCACAGCAAAGACGGCCTGTCCCATTCATTCCAGCCCAGTAGTATCCACCCCTCAAAGCTGAATAGTATTGAACACCTAATATTCAAAATGTAGAACCAAAGTGCATTTTAGGTTGCAGAAACTTTCCCCTATAGTCAGAAAACAGCATAGCACCAGAGAACACAGGGAAGGAAAAAAACCCAGCAACTGCTTTATGTTCTTGTGGAACAAGATTTTGGTTTGCCCTTTGCTTCTCTTTGCTCAAAGGGTGATAACAGATGGTGCCATAATAATATTTCACTATTATTTCCAAGCACAGAAATGTTAGTTAAATTGTCAAGTTAAATATCGAGGAGGCAGACAGGGAACTTAACCAAACAGGTGTTTTCCACTACGTGCTGTGGTTCTGCTGTAACCCTGATATTCAGTCCAGATTCAATGAAATCACCTCAAAACCTGAGCCCAATTCCACATGAATTTTTACTGAGTTTCAGATAAACCTTAGATTAATGTTTTTGACTAGAAACCATGGGAAATATGTTAACTTCATGTGATCAAACCACAAAAAGGATGAAAATGAGCAGTTTAATCTGAGTTTTGTTTCGAAAGGTTTGGTTTCATCCAAACGCAAAACAAAGCTCAACTACTGGGAGTTCACATGATTCAAAACCAGAAATAAAGCCTACACAAAGTTCCTAAGAAATGTAACAGCAGTATTTTACACAGCGTTCCTACTTCCCTTTACGAGTTTCTAAGTGGAATTATAGTCTTGTGAACTCTGTTTTCTATGCTTCTTTTTCCAAGTTTATACATGAAAACTCGGCTCTCCCTCAAACATCTACCCCTCTGCTGAGAGATGATGGTGAATAAGCATTGGTTTGGATTTATCTATTTCTTGCTTGGGTCTGTTCTTTGATTTTTTTTTTTATGTAAAAAACACTAGAGGGTTTGTTTTACAATCAAGTGCTTGTTTTTGGCAATTTTAAGTTAAAAACTGAATACAGGGACTCACCAAGCCAATCTTACCATAACCAATACTCCTGATCGTAAGTACAGACAGAAAACAGTTACGTAGTTCCCACCGCTCGTACCCAGAATCTGCAACACAAGCAAACCAACATGGACCCAGCGCTGTGTGTCCTACCCTGGGACACGGCAACGTGCCACATGTAGAGGGGGCAGAGACTCCTGCATTTAAAAGAACGGCCATCCAAGCCAGACTGCAAGGGGGTGCCTTGCCCAAGCTATCAATCAGGTGGAAGCTTGATCATGTTTGATCACATCCAAGTCTCAGAAATGAGCTGCATTAATTCATTCTTGTTTCTGGCATTTAGTCTTACAGATGATATAAATATTGATAGAGACATGATGATCAGTTCAAGGGATACACGCACTGTTTGTATATTCCTGAGAGTAGGTGTGGGGGTAAAACAGAGAGTTTAACCCCTTGTGGAGCCAGAAAGTTCTTAATACATACAGAAAGTGATAGATGACATCCCAGTGAACTATCTAGATTTCCCGGGAGGTATCACAGTCATCAGCTGCCAGGAGTGAACAAGGTCTGCTGAAAAAGGACTGAATGTGAATGGAACCTCTGGAAAACTTCTGAAAGGCAGAAGGACTACAAAGCAAATATGCTGCACCAGGAAACAGTCTTCTCTGAGAAATCTAACTAGGCTACCGCCAGGCCATCGGCTTCCAGGGATGTCGGACCAGAAAGCACCTGCAACACAACAGCCAAATACAGGAGGGACAGTTTTTAGGTGTTATCTTGGTATCAGCAGATAAAACTTGCCTTTTATTTCTTTGCTTTTTTTTTCCAGTAGGCTTTCTACACTTTAATTAAATACTTTTAATCTGTATTTGGTCTAGTTTGAATTAAGATCACGGCAAGGTCATTGGTAATATCAAAACATTACTCAAGGGAAGGCCTTGAACTACATCTGTGAGCGAGGCTGGCTGAAAGCTCCTGCAATGCTGCACTTCCAAACAGCCAAGGAGTAACAGGACGTGGCATGGTGCCAACTGCACAGCCCTGGTGGGTAGCTAGTATTGCTGGAGATGGGCCGAGAAGAAATGCTTCCATAGAGGCCAGAGATCTCTGGCATGTACCAAGTCTTCGGGGATATGCTGAAATCCTGAGGCCCAAAGGAATTTTTGACAGAATACAATCTACTGCATGGAGAGTGACTCGGGAGCTAAACATCTCCTTGGCTGCGATTCCAACACAAACTGGGCTGTCCCTGCCTTTTGCAGCATTTCAAATGTTTCCTCAACATCACGTGATGGCGCTATCTATAGCGGAGATCATCTTAAAACTTAGATGCCAAGAGTGCCTTGGGGTCTTACAAGTTCCTACAGAGATCCAGGCTGAGACTCAGAGGTCCCCTGGGACCTTTTCCTGTATCGGAACAAACCAGCACTCAAAATGCCACCTTCTCCTCAAACACGACCACTCCACTTCGTGCATCTTCTCAGTCACTTCCATGTGCTGAATGCAGCGTGCTCCGAAATCCTGTTAGAACGAGGTTTAGTGAAAAAGCACATTTCAAATGCACACCCATTAGGAGTTATGCTTGATGTCTCCTTTTGTGACGTATTTACTTGGCTCTGTAAATACCCAGTGCCCAAGACTAACCCTCGGCTAATGATAAAACTGACCGATACAGTCGGTACACTCAAGTTTACTGACAAGAGGCTGGAACAGTCTGATGCTGTGGAAAAGCAGAAGCCAGGCACCAGCTATGCCAGTACTTCCACTTCAGAGCCGCTTGCTGCCACACAGTATCTTTTACTCAGCAGTCACCCAGGGGGGATTATAAATACAACTTGTCAGAAAGACCCCGTGCTCCTTTTATCCCTTAAGGAATTCTTTAGAGACCCATTATGCTCCAGGTCTCCAAGTCAAAATTTGCAGAGACCTTTCAGACAGAATGACGTATGCTAGAAATCAATTTAAATGGTGTTACCAAAATCTGAGGAGTTAAAAGCCCATCCTGACATTGAATAATTTTTAAAGCACTCAAGAGACTGCAGCTCCTTCTGACTGTGTCATTAAATACCATCATTTCTGAACTAGCAACGAATTCAGGAAGCTCTGTCCTTCAGAGTTTTAGCTTTGGCCCGTTTGCTGGTTATTTACTGTACATTAGCTCTCCTCACTAGGAAGCTCCCAGCCAGGTCAATAAACTCACCATATGGTTGATGGTTGGACTGGATGATCTTCAAGGTCTTTTCCAACCGAGACGATTCTGTGATTCTGTGAACAACAACTGCAAGGCCATAAAGGGCTACATCAGCCCCCCAACAACTCCCAGAGGATCTGGCCCCAAATTAGTGTGACAAGACACTTCCAGGGCTGGAAGGACCCTGCCAGGCCACCGAGGCACATCCCACGGGGGCTCTGGAGGGGGGGCTTTCCCCAGGCCAGCGAAGCACCACTCCCCAGGCCAGGGCTGCAGCCGACAGCAGAAAGGTTCACTGCTGTGAGGGGAGACCTCGGGGTCATTATGGCCCGGGTGCTTGGCAGACATACAACAGGAAAATACAGCAAAGGGATGAAAAAAACCAGCAGCAGGTGAGTGTTTGGCATCAAACCAGGTGTGGTTTTGCCTGAGCCAGTCATGTACATGGTCTGCTGGTGCACGGCCCTGTTCACATGAAAACTTCTCACACCGAACTGAGGCTTCGGAGTTGTTATCAGTGGTAAGAGGTGAACATCAGATTCACTCAGTTCTGGGGGGACTATGGTTGCAGAACATCTTGCGATTTTCCAGTAAGGCTACCACAGTGCTAAGAGCCTACTTCGCACCACAAGTTAACTCATTTTAAATTGTTAAGCAAGAAAGTACAAGTGATAAAAAGAATTGTGTGTTTGAATGGGAATTTCTACAGAAGCTAGAGGATCTGTCTCAGCTCTCTCATAGAGCAGGCTGGAGCTCTGCCACTCACTTCAGTAGAATCCAAACTGGGTTCTCTCGAAATTCCCCGAAAACCACAGGATTAATCTTGTAAAAATTATGGGAGAGGGATTACCACAGAGAAAATGAGAGTAGTACCTTTTCTCCAGAAATGCCTACAAACAGGGGGGGAAAGAAAATCCCAGAAACTTCATTCTGCTCCAGTAGACACACTGTAAATACAGTATAGCTCACCAGCTTAATCAACTGAGTAGCCGTGCCCTCCTTAATCCAGAAAACAAAACCACCTAACCAAACCTAAGCCTTCTGGGCTGGGGCGCTTCACATTCCTGGTGTCAGGGAAACTTTGACACAATCTTTACCTAAAGACACACACACACAGACCAAGAATTTGTGTAAGCTAGCCAAAAGTTTCCCTAACCAGCTGAGCTAGCAGCAGTCCAAATTCTTTTTTCTTGTTTTACTCCTACATTAGGGCTGTGTTTTGATATTTGCCAGTGCTCCAAAGGACAACATTTGCTCCCTATCAGTGACCAGTAATGCTAAAGACCCTTTTCAGAGTAGCACCAGACTGGTCAGAGCACAAGATCTGCCAACTGTGCCAGCTCCTCAGCTAACTGCCAAATCCCACCTACAGACAATCCTGGTGCAGGAAAGTCCAGCCCTTTATGTCCTTCCAAAGGGACTGACACGGCTTTTTCCAGGTGGTTGCTCAGGACTTCTTGTGTCTACTTCTCAAGCAGCTCCATTTCTGCTGGGTACTATCCACTTCAGGGTATGTATAATACCATTAATGCAAGTAATATTGTTGGGGATATGCTCTGATTTGAGAGAGTGCAAGCATTTCTCTGTATTTCTACATCAGTGAGAAAGGAAACAGCTTGTTTTCACCTAGTATGAATACCTTCAGAAGCCGGGGGAGGAGAGCTGGAGGAGTGCTTCTGTTACAGCTCACCACTGTGAAGTCTCACAAGAGTAACATCAAGTCCTTCAGCCCATAAATATCCCACTCAACATCTGAATTACCTCAAAAAAATATGAGAAGTGCACTCACTGGCTTTATACTTCATAGCATAGAACAACAAGATGATAACGAAGACTGAGAGATTAATACTCAAAGGCAGCACCACCAACAGCCACTTCTGCCATCAGGAAAGATGAAGTTTTTCTGTTCTCTCTCACGGAGAATTTAAAGCAAGTTAATCGTAAGTGAAGTCAAATAGGATCTATGTGCAAACCATGCAGGAACTGCACCTCAGCTGTTGGCTTGCTCACAGTAAATTCAAAATAAAGAAATTTGGGCTCAGAATGAACCTAGTGCTAACAGTCCATGTGGGAGGCACCCTGAGAACTTTGTACCATATTTTCCACATCTTGTTTTTCAGTTTGGGGTTTGTTTTTTTCTTTTTTGAGGCAGCTAATTTTATGATATCCCATCATGTTCTTCCCCATCCTACAGTGACAAAGCTTCCTGCTGGTGGGGTGAAATTGTTGAGAAATTCTTTTACCAAACAATGTTTAACTTTGTAGTTAACGAGGCCTGAGTGATTAAAGTGCACAGAGAAGATATCCTAACCTTGAGAAGAGACACATCCTGGCAGAACTGCTCAAACAAGGTGGATAAGAACAACTTGGCCAGACAACAGAGTTGGGACATATCCAAGGAGAAGAAATTGTCCTCAAAAGACTCATGACCGTAAAAGGGAAAAAGGAGCATGGGGGTAACTCCCCAACCGACCATCGAGGACCACGTGAGACCCCCGCGCACGCGTGGTGTAGCTTTGCAATGCCAACATTATGTAAATGTAGTAGATAGGCACAAAGGTGGAGACTTCTTGGAAAATGTATGAATATTCATGTCTTTAAAGTATTAAAGGATGAACTTTTATTTTATTGTAAACACGTTAGGTGGAGCGATCCCCTGTGCATCCAGTGCTGTAATAAAGAGAAGGCCTGCTTCGTAATGCTACATTGCTGTTAAGAGGTTTATTCCCTGTTTTGGTGACAAAATGAAGATACTTCTCTGAAGAATGTGATCATTTTGGGGGCTTTCTTTTTCTGGCTAAGGCAGATCTGAGGGGAACCTAGGAAGAATGTCCCTGCAGTCACCAATCTGCATGTGAAATGAGAGCACCTGCAGTCAATTCTCAGCAAATTTAACCCCACTAACAATAGCTCCTGATCAACAAAACAGGAAGAATAACACACAGATTTCCCATCCTTTGTCTCATCTTGTCTACCAAAAATAGTATTTTGTTGTGGCACACCATCTTCTCCTCTGTCCTTGAAGAGCTTTGACCATGGACGAGGTGGTCTACAACAGAAATTCTGACCAATGCCACCTCCCCCTGCCCAGGCTGCAGGACACAGAAGTGAAGAAAAAGCATCTCTAGAAAAGTCTAAGGCTACTACTGAGGATAATGACAGACGGGGAGCCACACAAAACTGAGAAAAGGAAATGGAATCTCTGAAAATTACTAATAACTATTTTTCCTTTTGAGATTAATCAGCCATGGGAAGTAAGAGGTATCACAGGAAAATAGGGCTGGACAACCTCCTGGTAAGTCGAGAGCCACCCTGTTTCTGTGGCAGTGGGCAGACAGTGCTCTTCTGTATCAGCCTCTGGAGTGACATAGTTCTGCTTCACAATTTTTTCCTATTATTTCTCCAGTTTCCTATGGATGGAGGCAAATTTCTTCTCACTCTGTTTAGCTGTCTGAAGTGCTAAGGCTTGGACAATAGGCCCAAGCCAGAGTTGACCTATAGATGAATCCTGTACATTTTATAACTGATAACCATTGTGCTAACAGGTATTATACTAAGTTATAGCAAACCAACTGTTCTGATGTAAAAGGTGGGAATACTGAAGCCTGAGCAACAGGCCCTGAACTGAAACTGCTAACCCAGTGTGTAGTCATTAGTGAAATATGCATAGAAGATGTAGCTTAAACAGCATAAAACATGTCTATCCTGAATGTATCCTTATATTTCTTTATGTGTGAGCAAGATAACAAGGCCACAGAAACAGTTGTCTGGCCTTGTGACCTTGCTCATAAATTAACTAGATAAGCAGGGAAACTCCCTTAGCTTCTCCCTTAAGCCCTGGCCAGGCTCTGGGGGGAACCTAACGTGAGATGAAAACCAGACGTTTCCGCTTAAAACAAAGGTGCCAGCTATTCTGGCTTACTGATTTTTAGGTATATAAGGCTGGGCCCGCTCACAGCGACTTTGGAAGCCTCACCTACGGGTGGACGCACCGCGTAGGATTTCCCACTTGCAGGGAAAGGTTCTCCAAATCCTCGCTGTAACCGGGGCTGCCCAGCGACTGCGGATCTGGATGATGGTAAAGTGTGCAAGTGGTGATGGATCTTTCTTAATCACTGTTCTCTCTCTCTCAGGTAGCAATGATGTGATGCATTACCCTGGATTTGCCTGTTTGTTTAAGTGCACTATTCTGTCTTTTCTTACTGTATGTTTTCTGTATTATTCTGTTATATTATTTAGTTATTTCTAGTAAAATACACCTGCTCTTTTCACTCTGGTGTCTGAGTTTAATTGATATCCCTAATCAGCAAAACATTGTCTAAGTGACCTTCTGCTACATGCAGATGGCCTTTTTTATGGAGAAACAAAGGAAAAATAGCTCTCCATGTGGTTTTTTTCCTGCTGAATGGCCTTTCTGTTCACCAGTTCATCTCATCAATCATGAGGCACACGGGAGTTTGTCTGATCATCTTCTTTCTTTAAGCATGCTTGGTCAAAACTTGCAGCTTCAGTTCCAGCCTGTGAGAACTTCCCATAATACTTTCCAAATTCGCAGTTCTTTCAGGCTGCAGCTCTCAAGCGGGCCAGTACACCTGCATTGGTGACAGCCAACTACTGCTCCCAAGCCACTCCAGTCACACTTCTTTTGCATCACAGTTGAGGCTCAAGGTCAAATGTCATGGTAGCTTTGACACTGCAGTGATATTTCACTTCTCTCAGGGTTAGGCTGTTCTTGGCTGAGCAGCACAGACAGAGGAGCCTGCTTACCTCCCTCTGCTTGGTCCCACCGTGAGCATCTACAGCAGGGAGCACTTCCCTATATCTTACTGCAATGAGTGAAGGCAGGTGTGTGTCCCCCCCCAACTCCTTGTTGCCCCAGGTACCCTGGGCAGTGATTGTGCAATGATGGGGAAGTTACTTCTACGTGCGGACAAAGGGTAAGCAAAGGAGAAATGGTGGCTGTGACTCAAGTTCACTTTTGTCCTGCTACTGCTGCAGTAGTGTAACAACACACTTGTGCCTTTCTTGCTTAGGTAGAACCCACCGCTCTGTTCAGTTTAGCATTAGGCTATGCTAGTTGTGTAGGGTTTGTGTGGCGGGGTTTTGGTAGCAGGGGAGGGGGTTACAGTGGTGGCCCTGGTGAGGAGCTTCTCGCAGCTCCCCCAGCTCCCAGTCAGACTCACCTCTGGCCAAGGCTGAGCCAATTAGCGACGGTGGCTGCACCTCTGCCATAACGTGTTTAAGAAGGGGAACCGGAGAGGAGAAGGAGTTGTGAGGGAAATACCTCTGCAAACACCGAGGTCAGTGGAAGAAAGGAGGAGGACGGGGAGGTGTGCCGGAGCAGAGACCCCTGCAGCCCATGGTGAGAGGGCAGGCTGTGCCCTGCGCCCATGGAGGTCACCGGGGGAGCAGATGCCACCTGCAGCCCATGGAGGACCCCACGCGGGAGCAGGGGGCTGCGCCCGGAGAAGGGCAGGACTCTGAGGGCAGCCCACGCTGGGGCAGTCAGTTGCTGGGAGGGCTGCAGGCCATGGCGGGGACCCACGCTGGAGCAGTTTGGGAAGAGCTGCAGCCCGTGGGAAGGACTCATGTTGAAGAAACTTTGTGGAGGACTGTTCCTCGTGAGAGAGAGCCCACGCTGGAGCAGGGCAAGAGCGTGAGGAGTCCTCCCCCTGAGGAGGAAGGAGTGGCAGAAACAAGGGGTGATGAACTGACCACAACCCCCATTTCCTGCCCCCTGCGCCACTGTGGGGCAGAAGGTAGAGAAATCGTGAGCAAAGCTGAGCCTGGGAATTAGGAAGAGGTGGGGGGAAGGTGTTTTTAAGATGTGGTTATACTTCTCACTGTCCTACTCTGTTTGACTGTTAGATTAAGTGTTGTTGGTGTGGTGTTTAAATCAAATTGTTGTTCTTTTTCTCCCCCTAACAAGTCTGTCTTTTGCACATGACCATAATGGGGGAGTCATCCCTCCCTGTTCTTGTCTTGATTCCCAAGCCTTTTTTTTTTATTTTCTTCTCCCCATCCCTGAGGGGGAAGGAGTGAGTGAGTGGCTGTGTTGTTGGTGCTCAGTTGCCCTCTGGGCTTAAACTACGACACTAGTATGCCTCTGTCTTACAGATTACTACCTCCTCCTTTTAGGATCTATGCTATTAAATTCTCAGGGCAGACACAGAATTCTCTCATCCCCTTAGAACCAAAAGCTGTGTTATTTTCTCTAACGGTCACATACAAACTAGCCAGTTACACTCATTCATTTTCAGCAATGGCTAATTTCTCACAAAGTATTCCTCTGCAAGTGATTCTGCCTAACAATCTATTTGCTTACTTGATTTAAATCCTCCATTTGCAGGTTTGATTCAAGACCTTTTGCTTTCTGAAAACATCTAGCCTGCAGATAGCAGGTCGCTAGGTATCCCTGGCTTTTCAGGCCAGCTTTCTTATGTGGAAGAGCAGCAACAGCATCATTACAAATCTGATAGATAAAATACAGCCTGTCACGCTGAATGAAATCCATCTTCCCTGTTTGTTTCCATTTACACTCCCCTCCAAGCCCACTGTTCAGCATCCCTGACATGAACAGCTGAAGCTCCTCATCTGTATTCTGTCAATGGTGCCCTCTTTTACCATGTCTTTGTCTATCACAATAAACTGTGATGAAGCTGTTACCACGCAAGCTCCTTTACACTCTCTAACTGCACTTACAGAATCCCAGAGCTTGTTCCATTTTTCAGGCTGCAGAGCCATCAGGTCGAGGGACTTGCCTCCCAGCAATATGCTTTTGTGGCAAGCAACCCACTCCAACAGAAGGTTACCTTATGCTGTGTAGCAGAGAATAAACTCCCTCCTGCTTGTCACTAGTTTTTCAGGTTGTCACTAAAATAAATAAAATGAAAGTGACCCCACTAGCATCAGTAAGAATGTATTACTGATATGTACAGGAAAATGTTTTCACCAGATTTTTGTTTGAAGAACAACAGCTGAAACACAGCCTGACATTTAAAGACTCCCTTACTTCCACTGTGGGCCTGCAACTTCAGTAAGGATTCACTTCAAAGTCCTAATTTGCTCTCCTCTGACTTGGCAGCACAATCCTCTCATAAAACCATCACCTCTGCTAAAGCTGTCCACAACCCAGAGGGATGCTTAGGGTATGCTATTTTGTAAAACTAAGTTCCTTCATACTCTGACAGACAATATGCATCCTTCGTATAGCTTCAGCAGTACAAGCTTAACCATATACAAAGATAAAGCAGCACCGCTACCTGATAGCACAAACCCAATTAAACCACAGAGCTTTTTCACTTGGATTTTAGGAGAAGAAACTTATGGCAATATAAGATACATCCATATCATTCTGCCTAAAGCCATTCTCGAAAAGCTAATGGAAACAGCAGCAGGGATGGGGAAATCAGAAATAATTATACCCCCAGAGAAGTTATGGGGAAAGTAAATCTGCTTACAATTTCCAAAGTAGGCACCCTGCTGTCTGGAAAGATTGCTGTTTATCTAATAAGGGGCATTAACCCAGATTTCTTGGTTATATCTGATGGGAACAGTTAGATTAGCAAACAATAGCATTTCATCTTTTGGCTAAGGCATCACAAGCTTTAGGAAAGATCATACAGGATGAAGAATTAATGATCTCCCCTCCATTACACTCGATCTGATGGGTCTCCCACTCATGCTACCCGAGCATAAGATGCTGTCACAGCATCTTTCAAATGCTCTGCTCTGCAGCCATTCCCAGACATCGCAGACACAACCACACGCAGGCTGCGCTAACAGGGCTGTGGCCTTTGTAACTTGTGTTACACAAGCCCACACCTCCCAGTCCTCCAGGCAGGAGACTAACCACCAGGGAAAACAGGATTTCACCTGGGCCATTTGTTTTTGTTTAACAGCAGTGACTCAGATCTTTGCGAGTTATCTCTTTCCAACAGGATACCCATTCCTGTTGGGAAGGGAACTCAACTGATGCTCTGAAGGAGAAGCAGCAGCTCCAGTACACACCTTTCCTTTCTATCACCGCGGGATTAGCAGTCACGTGCCCAGCTGTGCGTGTGCCCAGTGCCTGCTGCCCATTCTTCTCTCCAGTGGTTTCTTGCTAGCTTTATCTATTTGCATTTCAAGAGCCTTCCTCAGTGGCAGGGGAGCAGGTTTTCCTGCCAAGAACTTTGACGGGGAGAGAGAAAGAGGGAAGAAAGCAAAACATGCAGCTGTAGTGACAAAAGCAGAGGCTGTCTTCTCTGAACCATCGTATTGGGTTATCCAATACAGATACAAACTTCACAAGGTTGGTTGTTGCTTCATTTTTTTCATATGAAGTATGTGAAACTGGCCCAAAATAACCTGTTACATAAGTAGATGCGCTTCCCTAAGTTAAAATAGCAGAGATCTATGCTGAGTAGAGCTAAATACACATGCTGCCTTTCAGTTAATGTGTCTCTTCTTTATGTAATTAAGAAAGGCAGTGTATGGAAAGTGAAGAACCCATTCAGAAGAATAAATGTTCCCAAAAAACCTTCTTCAGCTTCCTCCAGGAGAAAACAACAGCTTTCCAGAGAAGAGCTTTTTCAACCCAAAGTGATACTCGGACACTATCCCATGAAACACGGTGTCTTACAAGTACGTTAAAGAGTTTCTCTGGAGAACAGGGACTAAATACGTGATGAATTCTGACCGCTCCATCCAGAACAGAAGTGTGCTGAGGTACAACTTCAGCAGTGGCAGATGCAGCGCCAGCAGTTCACAGCAAGGGCTGCCGCACCCAGCTTGCTGAGAGAGGCAATTACCTGCTTTCTGCTGCACTGGACAATGCAGGGTCTGTGCATCCTGGATACCACATTTATTATTATGGTCTAGGAACAAAGCTTATCTCAATATGGACACCTGTGGACGAAGGAGGATGAAAATCCAGGTAGGGTTTTCAGAGGCAGCAATGATATGTGGATTTCTGCAAAGCCATGGAACTACTGGGCTTGGAAAAGCCAAGTCCTTTCTCTTTCTTCCACCAGTCCGCACTGGAATTCATCCTAACTGACAGTCACAGAAGGATGAGGCTGTAGTGTCTGTAATGCATTAGAAAGCAGGGTCTCACCCCTCTCTCCTCTGAACTTGCCTGTCTGAAGGAAAAATCCCAAACTGCTCATCTTGAGGACGCCAGCTCCTCTCCTCTGGGGAGCAGCCTGCACAGGTGCTCAACACTTCCATTCCCACTGAAGAACAAGGGGATCAGCCCCTGCACACCAGACACACACCCACAGCTCACGGAGTATGGCTGGTCCTTGGCAGAAACGGCTCTCTTCCAAGTACAAAACCTCAGTCACACTTATCTTACCACCTTAATTATCTTTCCTATAACCAGCTAATAGGTGAGAACACAAGAAGGCCAAGACACACATCGGTGCACTTGTGTCCACATCCGTTCAGAGAAATCAAAAGCATTACTCATTTTACATAAAAGCTGAGTTTTAATTTGCTTGATTATGAAAAACAAATCATCCTTACAGCCTCTGACGATCAGGCAGATTCTGAAATGGGCTCGTCATACCAAATACCCTTACTTCCCAGTGCTCATCTGTGGCAGCAGATACTGGCACAGCACCGGTCACACACAGATCCTCACCACCTCCTCTCAGACCCAAGTCCTGAAGGGCTACACCGAGACACCAGAGACAAAGGGAAAGTAAAGGAAGGCCTGACAGCCAAGGAGGGCTCTTTGTCCTTGACATGCAACGAAGAGCAACACACTGAAATATCATGGGTAGTGTCTGCACTCTGCTCTGAGGATGGCTCTCTGGAAACAACAGCACACACCGTGGAAAGAGTAGGTGAGATGCTTTACACAAAGCTCTGCCGGTGCCTCTCAAGTCCAACCTACAGTACCTCAGGGATTAGCTTTAACAAGCACACAGTCACTTCTTAGAGGGTGTGAGGAGGCCTCGGAGCTCCAGGCAAGAGCAGCCAGAAAAAATACGTTTGACCACTAACTTTATTACCAGCACTGCTCGCACAGTAGCCTCATCTTTCACATCAATTTATGTAGCTTAAGCGTGTGCAGGTCCCTTCCACTTTCATTTTGACTCAATCACTTGAGACTGCTAGAACTGATTGAAAGTAATTGTAACATGCATTCTGAAAATCTCAAGGCAGGCTGTTGGGATGGTAATACTGAGAAACAATTCAGACAAGGGAGGCTGCGAGGCACCTGTGCACGTCCACAGCACTGTACATGCACTCACATGATGGAGAACCTCTGGTTAGTTTTTTGACATAAGCATCTGGGAAAGCATCCTGGGGGCAGACATGTAATTTAAAGTCTAGACCAGAAACTGGGAAAGGAAGACTATTCACCTTATGGAAGGCACTGGGATTTGGACAAGGGACATCTTTCCTGCTCTACAGAACTACTGCAAGGATTAGCCAGCACTTGGATAATTACGTTTAAGAACAGTCCTAAAAATAACTTGCACTGCATGCAGAATGAAAAAAAAAAAAATAAAAAAGTGACACATTCAGTTTACATAACACCATAACAAACCCCTCAACTTGCTACAATTCAAAACTGAAAGAAAAAAATCGATAAGGACATAAATGGCTTCTGGCTACCCCACTATAGCCACTTCAGCATCTTCTGCAGCTTTAATTATACTTTGGTTCAAAACCTTCAGCACACCTCAGTAATATACAAATAAATAATAGCAATGACCACATCTGTCCCTTTGTAAACACAAGAGAAAAACACCTATACAGCACTTTACCTATTATTTCAATAAAATGTTTTGAAGAACAATACATGAAGAAAGGTCATTTAAAAAACAAAGTCAAACCACAGCATTTGAAAACTGAATACACTTCTATTTGGCTGAACTGATTTATCTTTTTTCATACCTGAAACATTTGTACTGCCATTTGAAAACGCCTCCATTGAAATCTGCTGTACAATTCCACGTGTGCAGGCACTACGTAGGCACCCCCCCCTCACCCACACGGTGATGTGCTGTCATGCAGGTGTGGGCACAGACACACTCACACAGCATCAGCCACACTCTCTCAGCCTCTGTTGCAGGCAAACAAAGCAAAGGTCAATTGTTTTCTCTATCAGGAGTCCACTTTAGCCGTTAGCACAGAACCTTCCTTTACAAGGCTTCTCGTTTGAAAGCTCCTTTCATTCAATACCAATTCTAGTTGCTGCTGCTTTTTCAGCTGGGTCACCTTTTATTTGATCCATTATACAACAAAATAAATTTATGTAAGCCAAAAATGATCTGTTTCAATACCACTAGTTTGCTTCTCTTTCTCTCTCTAAAGAATCTACAGATCCAGCTTACTCCTCTTCCTCTGCTATGAGGAAAGTCTTTTCTCTTTCAGCACTCCAACCTTTGAAATGCACGGTAGCAACATACTGATTTTTCTAGGGTTTAATGCTGAGTCTTTTTGTACTAAGATAGCATAATGCCTCTGTTCTTCCACTCCAAATGGCAGAACAGAATAGTAGTAAGTGACAAAACCTGATGATTAAAATCACTTGAAAGTAGTACAAAATTACTTCTCAAACTCCACTACCACATGCAGTACTCCTCCTATCCTCTTCTACTCGGAATGATCTGGTTCCTAGAGTATGAAATTCCATCTGTCTTGCCCATTCACAGCAATCCTGGCAAAGGTTTTCTTGAGAGACTGATGTTCTTGTGCTCTTTAGCTTTTGATAGTCACTACGTGGTACCTTCCAAGAGATGTCCAGAAAGCATTGCACTGTAACCTCCTTAAATCTAACCCCCTTTGTGATGTACAAGGTGAGAGCTCAACACCTGAAATAGTGAAAAGACCGTGACATTCCTAGCTTGGCCATTTTGTTCCAGGTCTGTCCTTCTGGTGCGTGAAGGTCCTTGAGGTTTAAAAGCAGTGCACTGAAGGAAGGAGCTTCCAAGAGAGATTGCTCTCCCCCTGGCCTCAGCATAGCTGTTTGCACCTGAGCACAGAGACTCTGAAATGGTTTACAAATATACATAATTTGCATAGAGAAAAACTGGGCAAAGCAAGAAGAAAATCAGGTGTTTGAATCAGAAAGCACTCTGAAAAACTAACTGCCAGCACCACATCTATCAGACTTCAGTTCCTTTTGAACGGACTTGCACACAGACCGTGTTCATTTCCGACAACACACACAGTTGTCTCAAGCTCAGAACAGCCACACTTGAAGCTTACATTTGGCCCCAAAGGGCATGCTGAATTCACAAAAAAGGCTTTTTTCATCCAAGCTAACTTGACTGACATATTATCAGCATCCTAAAGAAATAACTCCTTGAGAAAACTGCTCCTTAACTAGTCACTACACATGTTTATTCCCTATGGAAAACAAAGGGTTTCCTGAGTTGTATGTCCTGTATATGTCAATTTTAGGCAAATTTACATGCCAAGAGCATAAAATAGGCTTTTAAAAGTTAAAAAAGGGCTCTGCTCAGAAATTTATGGTTCATATGAACTTCCACTCTCAGCAGCTGTGTTTGAGGTCTACAAAGCAATCTCAAAGGACCGAGCCACAAATGAAGCAGAGGGTTTTTTAGGTACACAGCTTCCTCACTCACTGTCATGCTTTTGGGCCTGGCTGAGCATCACGACTTGCAAGCCAGGGTTTCGAAACAGAAGAAAAAAAATCAAAAAGTAAGAGCTTTAGAAATGAGAAAAGAACAACTCAGTTCAAGCGACAGAACAGGGAGATTCCCAAGACTGCGCCTCACTGCTGAAATGAAGTAGGATTCCTCTCACCTAAACATAAACATGTTCCATATGAATGCTGGAGCTCATCTTTGAGACTCCCCTGGTCGTCCATGGAGAGACATGCACTCCTCAGGTGTGAGCAACTGCCTTTGAAGGCAGACTTCTAAAATAGATGAGACAAATGGCACCTTGAAAGTGCCCCTTCACCAAACGCAGGGGTGGTCTAGACACTAGCTAAGGTATGGATTGCTGCGTTATAGCCACAGAACACAGGTAAAGGGAGTGAAGTCTGCTTTCCTGCCAAGTGGCACCAGCACACATCAAGAGTAATTGCTGTGAAGTGGCTCACAAATAAAAGAGTGCATTCAAATCTGACACTGCTTTGAGAAGTTAATCTCTGATAATCATGCAATTTAGATCAAGAAAGGGAAAAACAGTTTCCTATCCAGTTCCCTAAAGCTGTATTTCAGAAACCAATTCCTTTTATTAAAGAAAATTTCAAATACTTACTTTAGTTAGGGGTTAAAACAGAACTGGAGTTTTTCAAACATGCTTGCCTTTTCTTTTCCAAATTCTATCTCTAATTTATTCTGTGCCAGGTGCTTGCATTCTCTTTCTTCCTCCTTGCTTATTTGGGTATTTCTCCTCAAATACTTGCACTCTCTCTTGCATGAGTTGCAGCATTGGAACAGTAGTTTCCAAAGAAACTTTTTCTAGTCTCTAGGGCCTTCCTCTTCTCCATCCTGTGCTTCAGAGAGTAGAGCTAAATCTCACCTGCTCTGGATTTCCCACTGTCAGAGATGACAACCCACTGAGGAAGCACGTGGAACACCACTCATGCAGAACACGTACAGTGAG
This sequence comes from Strix uralensis, assembly GCF_047716275.1. Taxonomy (NCBI): domain Eukaryota; kingdom Metazoa; phylum Chordata; class Aves; order Strigiformes; family Strigidae; genus Strix; species Strix uralensis. Next base: position 501,600 of record NC_133983.1, on the reverse strand, counting down.
CTGACACAAACCCTGTGATCACTGCGTCCTAACAGAGACGTCATCAAGCCCTGGGATCTGTCTGCATGTTTTATGTGCTGGGAGAGATCCTGGCGCCAGTCCCTGCTGAACATGCCACTAAGTGACGTTTGTATCTGAGCCAGGGAAAAGGCACAGGTCTGCACCATTACTGACCAAGCAGCAGTACTGCTGGGGGAGAAATGGTCGTTATTTTTAGTCTACAATTACAACGCAGACCTTAAATATACACGGAGTAAGTGTGCACTACCTGCACAGCCTCTTTGCCTGAAAAGCTTTTGTTTGTATGCCGCTTTATTCATCCAGTCCACAAGCAAATGACATCTGCAAATCAAACAACTTCAACAGGTAGGCTTGAGACCAACACCCCCAAGGGCAACTTCTCTTCCTGAAAACGCACATCAAAAGCAGGACTACAATTCTGGTAACAAATCAAATGTCTGGGAAGTATTTGCTTTACCTCTTCCTGATGGCGAGAAATGTGGTTTTTGTTGCTCCTACCTCCAAATTTCCAAAAATCTATTCCAATGAAATCTGCAGAAAGACCTGGAAAAAGACTACGTAATTTCTCACAGGGTTCTCTTGTCGTAATGCTGCTGAACCTGTGGCAGAGAAGAGTAAACACAGGGCTTTCAGGATAACTCTAATCCATAACAATCGTCTCACATTTCCTCCCAGCAGCCAGATGTATACCCTACCACAGAAGGGGACAACTATAGCAGGGACCTCTACAGATACAACTCTTCTTCACATGATTTCAGTAATAGCATTCATTATTATTAAGCACGTAACTAAAGTCAGGGAGCAACACTGCACCCAGTGTACTCTAAGAAAAACCAGTTTCAGGAGTCCATTGTCTTCTAACCCTACAGTGCAGGAGTAGGCTTATTTCTAATCATCATCAGGAGATGAGAGATATATTTAGAATCCTCTTGTAAACAAAACCACAGATGGGGAGAATTATTTCCTTGCTGAAGAGGCTGCCAGCACATTTTGTGCCCTTGGAAGGGCTTGGTTTGTTATTTATATCAACTCCAGATGATCTGCTCTTCAACAGCGCTCTAAGTAAATACCCCAAAGTGCAGACACTCACTGCTCAGAGCACAAAAACCAGTGCCAAGGCAGCTTTGCCATTACACGTGCAAAGTGTCAACAGCCTTGACAGGAGAGGGCCTGAGATTTCTCTCTCCCATGGACACATGCATTCACCTACACAGACACTCCTCCTGTGAAATCCCGGCTCAGGCAGTGCACCTGACAGTGAGCCAAAAAAGCAAGAAGGGTCTTCAATAGCAGCTAAGAAGTGCTCATTAGCTCTGGTCTTTACGAGGTGTACTGTAAGCAGCAATTCCTGCTGCTGCAACAAACATCGTCCCTAAAGACGACAAATGACCACATTTTTTGGCCTTGCTAATTTTAGCGAAAATATAAGTAAAACCCCAACCATGATTAAAAATAGCTCTTCACATGTTGATCTTGCAGGTCTGGAGAAAAACATAGAAACCTCAAGAGGGATAGAGCAAAAGTGTAAGCCATTTTGGATTTGAGCCTTTCCAGAGATTCCAGGATTTTCAGAATCAATATTTAAATCCTTGGTCAGAATATGTACTCAAAGTGAGTAATCATAGAAGCCTAAAAAATACCCTTAAAACAGATGGATTCTCCATTCAGGTCAGCTGCAGGCTGCCAAGTCCCCTTCCCCAAGCTTGCTCTGCAGCTGCTGTGTGTCCCCCACACGAGAGGGCACAGGAGGCTGCGGAGCTGTGACAAGCAGTGTCTGCCACAACAGGGTTGCCTCAGGCTCACAAAGTCCTCTGGTCATTTTGGAGTGTTTTACAGTTGATTGTAAGAGTAACTGGTATTTTAGAATTAGGATACTGAAAATCAAATAAATGGGGACCTTTCCATTGGCATGTTTTTGCTCAAATGAAGAAGGTGGAAGAGGTGTTACCAGTTCTTGGCTTTTCACTGATACAGAAATTAGTCCCTTAGAGCTCTGATCCAGCAAATCAATTAATCTACAAACAGCCCCAGCAAGGCATGCTGCTTTGGATCTAAATAGCAGATATAAACCTAGCTAGATAGTTATCAGTAAGATTAAAGTGGGTTTACAGCTTCAGACTCTCTAGGACCTCGGAACACCACAGTACTGACCTGAAGCTGAAAAGCTCCATCTTCCTCACAAACCTCCTGAGCCATCCCTAAATGACAATAACACCCCAAAAACCCACACTTTGGGCTGAGGAAGGGATTGTGCTAGCTTATTTCTTTCAACTTGTTTCATAAAAGCAGTTAAACCTTCCTTGAATGAGGGCCTAAAATAAACCTGTGAAGGTTTTAATTAATGAAGTGTTTAATTAATCTCTAAAAGAGAAAAGGCTTTGTCCATCCCATCCCAAAAGAAACAGAGTATCAGCTGCATGAGGTACTTTATTCCTTGAGGGCTTGTGTATATTCTCCACAGCCCTGTTCCTTGCAACTACGGTGAATGTTGGCAAAGCAGAACCTTGGGCACGGGTTTGGGAGGAGAAGAAGGATAAACAAACTCCTCCTGTGACTTTCATTAAACAACATCTTCTGATAGGATGATGCATTGCAGAATGTTTGTTTTAAACTAAACACACTTGAAGTCCTTGGGTAAATTAAGACTAAATAAAGCACCCATTTAAGAAAGTTTGGGTTTTTGTTCCAAACTGTTCACATGCAGGAAAAAAAATTATTTCCTCTATCAGTTGGTTAACAAGAGGCTGAGAGGGTCACACCGGGCACACAAACAAAAATTCAAAGCTGCTTCTTAAAAATAGGAAAACCTCAGTCTTGCCCAAAGCTTTCTGGGCATTTTAGCAAGCAGCACCAAGAGATGACTATAGCCAATAGACATTACAAGCCTGCAAATAGCCTTGAAAGACAGGAGACTGACGGCATCCATGTCAGGAAACAACACAACAGGAGCCATCGAGCAAGCAGAAATCTAAAGGAAATACATATGACTTGAGCTGTTTCTGGAAAGATGCCACAAAGTCTTTCTAGTGTGGATTAAAAATCATGAAGCACTACCATGAAACTAATTGTTTCTGATTTAAAGAGGCATGTAACTAAAAGCGTTCTGCTTTTTTCCCCTCAATACGTTGAGCAGAGTTAGCTCTCCTTAGACAATATGGAAAACTATACAAGCTTAGAATCACTGTAAAGTCAGTCTTTTTTTTTTTTTTTCTTTTGCCACTGTACTCCAGCTCTTAGCACCCAGGCTTAATTATTTTAACTACACGTTTAGTTGGAATTCATACTTACTTTCATCAGCAGAGGAATGTAATATTTCCATACTGCAAGTATCTTGTTGCTTGAAACATGCTCTGAAAAATACTTCATGAAGTGAAATGTAAAGTAGATGACAAGACACTAACTTTGGACCCACACCACTGCTCGAGACCAGATTGCATTTCTAACTGCATTTCGTGGTGGGGGTGGTGAAATATAATTATAAATCTGTAGCGAGGCTCCCATTGAATGAAGTAACTCTCCCTTCAAATCAGAGGGTAGAAGGTGACCCTTAGAGAGAACATTCTCTGAAGAAACTAAAAGCACCGTGCTGAGGGTACAGGTAAGAACGGGGCGATTATCTTACAGAATAAACTCACGCTTAAAGCAAAGGGCATCTAAATGCAGGTAAACATGCAGGACGTGTTCAAAGGGGGCCCTGGGGAACCTGAAGGCAGGAGTGCAGGGGAGGCAGCGTGCTCAGACCTGGACATTAGTGTTTAGTTTGCTAACACCCAAGGTGAGTGACCCTGCTGTCACAAAGCAGCCTCGGGAGGGGCCACCTTCACTGCTTCGAGGAATGCTCTGCAGCCTCAGTGCAAAATATGACCATTTTGACATAAAAGAATTCCAGATTATGAGCGAGGGTAATTTGCTCAGGCTAATTTCACACATATCCCCAGCCTCAGCCTATTTATCTCACAGCAGACACTCCTTGAAAACCCCCAGTCCATCACTGACTTACCCACAAACCGTTCCACGCGGTCTCAAAGCGCTGAGAGGGTGCCCAGGGCCACACGTCACCGGGTCATCGCCCTGCTCCTCGCAGCCTCCCCTCAGCATGGTACCAACCGCTGCCAGGAACACAGAGACGGGGACTGCTGCACCTTGAGCCTCACCCAGGGCGGCTACTCGTGTACACCTGGGGTGCACCGCGCTCATCCTACATGGACACTCGTGTTCGCTTGGGAATTTGAAATAATTATATTTATGAAAAAGAGAGTAAAGTCTTTAGACTGTGACAGCTGATGAAAAGCCATGTGATGGACGGTTTAAGGAAAATGGCAAGTTCTCTCAAGGGAAGAGAACATGCTTGCCAGAGGCTGGTCACCAAGCAAAATATGCTTTTATATGGTTAAAACTGTAACTTGGCCAGGCAGAGCAGAAATTCATGTTAGGCTTTGAAGTTGGTAGCACTCAAAATATTCATGAGTCAAAAGGGCTCTTCCTTCAGAGCCAAGATTGTCTGCTGACATCTGAACTAAGCAAAATATGTACAACAAAAATCAGTGACTAAACAAACCTCAGCTGGGTTTGAACTCCTAACCCTGAACAACAGTCAAGACCGTAAGATTTCCTCAAACTTGCTACTTACACACTGAACCAGTAAGGCCCTGCAGTCAGGGATGTTGTCTTCCCTTGGGATGATTCTGCTGCCCCGTAAATAACAACTGGAACCAGAATCAAGCATAAACCAGCTTTAACTGATTATGCTAGAGGTTTAGGTCCTACACTCATTTCAAAAGCCTCTTGAAGGAACCCAAGTGTAACTTCTCTGCATTACCCGAATGTTTGCATAGGCACACTCTCCTGAATCTCAGGCTGTTCATATATTTTGAAAAACAGAAGATCAAGTGCAAACTACCAACACTAGTCTGAGCCTGGATCCAATTCTACCATTTTTATTTGGATTTCTCTCTTTTATTTTTTTTTAATCAAAAGGCCTGAAATACTTGGTGAAAAACAGTTCCGTGTGAATCTAATGCATCTCAAACTGATGGCTCAGTTCTTTTCTTAGTGTAGCAACATGCTGCATTACTACTAAAACCTACTGAAAGACCAAGCCAGTCTACACCACAAACCAGCTTTTCAGCAACCACAGCTAGGCACGACTCCATACTCTCTAGGTTAGCACCATCTTCTGGCACGTTTCACTGGGAAGAGGTGTCGAAGCGACAGAAGCAGAATTTTTTTTTGTGTGTCAGAGTTGCTGAAAAAACACACCAATTGGTTTCTCCTCGCTGCCACAAAGCACCCTCGCCACAGGGACACTGAAACAGAGCCCTGGCACTCTGTAAGCACGATGGGGAGGTGTGGGGACTGGTACTGCTTGGAACAAACAAACAGCAGGGGCTTAACAACTATAAACGGTGAAAGGGAGCCCGTCCGACATAGGCAAATGCTGCAAGGAGTTAACCACAGGTAAGAGAGAAGCTTCATCTCCCTACCAGCCCTGGAGAGGAAAAGAGCCAAGTACCAAGAGGGGCTGGAACAGAAAGGCAAGGTTGGCGGGGTGATCAGGGAGCTGCTGGAAAATCTTCTATGGGGGGACAGACTCCGAAAGAAACGAGCCCAGCGTGATAAGAACTCCTTACTACAGGGCAAGAAATACTAAAAGGAAAGGCAAAAGGGACAGAGGGGGCAACAGACACTCTCTATAGCTGCCTGTGTGTGCCAGGGTTTGTGCTGATGTTGGTGCTTCCATCTTGGCCTCTCTGGTAGAGTTTGCAACTCTACAAGCCAGGCAGAGGGAAGGAGAGGAAAAGGGGGAATCCGTAGGCAAAGAAAGCAAGATGGGAGAGTAGCACAGCCCTGAATCACCCAGCTGTCAATAGACATGTTGTTCTTTCCACTGCCACGCGGAGTGACCAGCTTTTCTGGACAGAGACACTTGCACTATATAGCTGCTTGTATGACCTCTCCCACCCCACACAAGGTGTAAGAACACACTCACGCATGGCAATCCCAGTCATGCTATTTCTCTGCAGAACACACTACCTACTTGCTTAAAACCACCACCTTTAACACAATCTCTTATTCCGGTCTGTTAAAACCCTTCAAGTAGCACAGTAGACCACTATAAATACACTGTGGCTATAACTCTCTGTATAGGTTTTTCTGTTGTTTTATAGCTGCTTGCATGTTTCTTGTGCTGGATTCAGCAATTCCTTTGGTTTTCCGTAGCCCTTGCAGAAAACCCCACAACTCAACTCCCTTACAACAGTAGAGTTCAAAAGAAATTAATAATATCCCTGTGGTCAGTAGTGTTTGGGACTCTCAGAAGTAAATTGCATCCAGCTTACCCATAAAATTTCTTACGGAAACGTACCGAGTTCTGCAGCTGTAAGTACACGTTATACTGCAACACAAAAACCCCTTTGGTTTCTCCCCTTCCTTCTCTTGCTGTCATTGCTTCAGCTTCCCCTTTCCTTTTTATTTTCCTGACCTCATTAAACTAGACTGAGATTTTTCACCACTGTGAAGGACCAATTTCACTTTAAGCTGTTTTATGGTGCAGGCGCTATGTTATTTGGGCAGGCAATGAGCTAACGTGTTCACTGCACTGCAGCTGGGCTTCTGCTTTCATGTCTCTGGGGCAGAACCATCACTGACTTCGTTCTTGAGCCTGCCCTGATAAGTACTCTATGTAATTCAAAGAGTGAGCTAAATTTAGCTCATTTTTGAAAGTTAAAGCAAAAAGAGCAAAAAAAGGTCTTAATTTGCACTATCACCATTTTGGATCTCTCAATGTATCTCTTGAAATGGAATAAGGCAACAGAGTCTGCTTGGCCTGATCTCTGATTTTGAGAAACTCCATTTATAGCAGGGCCAGATGGAAGTCCCAGGGTTACTAATGTACTATCAGGTATGAACTTGATCGTATAAAAGGAGGTTTGAGGAACTTCAGCCTCTTTACTAACCCTGTCTAGTGTAGCAAGCAATTGCAGAAACCGTAGAGCTACATCTTCCATCCAACCCGTATTCCTCCTGATTTCCACAAGAAAACAGTACTTCTGTTTATAAAGGAAGGCCAAACACAATTAAGCTGATCTTTGAAAATAATTCCCTCTTAGGACTCTGCTATTATCATGTTTGTCTATCCAGGGCAAACAGGGCTCTGCCAGTCATACCCCATTACGAGCATGAGCCCCCTCAGAAAACTGGCAATGGATAAATGCCCACAACCACCACATGGGAGCTTTCTGGTAATCCTCTCTCCAAACCTCACAGCACCCTACCTATGCACTGCCAGTTTTTTCTTGCACTGCCTGTTACTGCCCTGGTGTCTTCCCTCTTACGGACACTCACTGTGTCTCCCTCTGCACTCAAGTCTGTGTCACATGCACTATTTAACAAATTAATCCAAACAGACAAATGACAGCCAAAGCACTTCAAAGACATCTTGAATCCCAGAACTGGCTGACAGCCTGCATGTGCTGGAAAACAAGCGTTTTAATTCATCTGACTCTGCTGTTGCTGAGATGTGTTTGTTATTGACCTGCTACATTACAACGCAAACACTTTACTCCTGCAGGCCAAGGTGTGCTATGAAATTCAAGAGAAAACCAAGTTCTGATGAGGCAAGAGATATACAAAGAGCACAACTTTATCCCTAGCTTTGATGAGAAGTAATGTCTCAAGTCCCAGAGGCATTTGGTGACTGGCCCTAGGCCCAGAATGAGTTTGGGGCATAATCAGAAGCTAAACCCACATGTCCTACATGCCATTTCTGCTAGTGTAGAAAACACAAAACCAAAACAGAAACTCAGAACTGAATGGTCTTCTCAGCTATGTCTTTGCAGAAGAGAACTGTCCCTTGCAAGAAGCTGTCCTGCCATGCAGTAAAGTAACTCTGAGCAGAGAACAAGTTACCTGAATTAATTTCAAGAGGCTGTGTTCCCATGGGGATCCTTTGATGTCTAATAAAAGGAGATATCATACCACAGCCTTTCCTTGTGGATTCTCTTCTCTTCAGCTGCTTTACTCATGCAGAAGCTGAATTTCCTTCAACCCTGTGTTCTACAAATTTGTAATGTCAACAGTGGCAACAGGGTGGGGAGAAAAATCACAAACACGTTATAAGCATGAAAAAAGCAAAAAGAAATCTCATTTCCCTAGAAAAACAGGCTGAAAGGAGACACCACCAGTACAGCTGTTACATAAAACATGTTCAAGTTTGCATAAAAGTTGCACCCAAATCCAGCAAGTCTTTGAAAGACTTTTCCTTAATAAAGAGACCAACCTGAAATCCTGAAAGAAATCACCCTTAACAACCAGAGCATACAGCAAACATTAGGGAAATTTATTTGAGTAATCAGGGCAAAGTCCTTCAAAAATACTGAGTACTGTAGGTAGCATCCATATCTTGAAAGATCACTACTCCCTAGATACACAGTGAACACGTTTACCCCACCAACCATTTCACAGCTGTCTGATGGGTAGAACTGCAGGACATCATTCAGGTGTACACAACTGGATGTCCTGGCAGGGGCAGGCACCAGAACCTGCCAACTGCTGTCTCTTGTGCCTGTGTGACTGAAATTAAATTTTAATCTGAGCTTTTATAAGCCACCGCCCCCACCACTGTGCCAAAACCAACCACATGTGAATTAGACACAGTCAGTAATGTCAGAGAACAGCAACTCTAAGACGCCTGCCCACTCGTCTGACAAGCTGGAGGACAACCTGCACCATTCAGGTATCTCCAAACTAACACATCCCCTGTGAACAGAGCTGGTGCTTTTGGAAACGGGCAGCTGTCACCTAACATCCAAGTCCAAGGGAGTAATCAATGTCACCAGTGAGGCCAATGCCAAGACTGATTCTGTAAGAACAACCATTTCCAGACCATCTTTGAAAAACCCTTTTTCTCATTCTTTCTTGGAGAGCCTTGCCATCAAACCCTATTATTGCCACAGTTAATCCTGTAACAGCCCACACACAGTATTTCCTGTAACAACTTGGGGACTTTCCAAAGCCAGTACAGCACAGAGTGTGGGTGTAACAACGAAAAACAATCACAGGCAGAGGAAGTAATAATACTGCATATACTCCCTGCCATTTTATGCCTAGAGAGAAGATCTGACAGAAAAAGGTAACTTCATCTGCACTAACCTAGACCATATTCTTTCCTCCAAAGAGGTGAACTAGTACTAGAACTGCAGGGTCAGAGCTATGAGTCAACAGTTGTAGATTAGACACTAATTTTAACTAGTATAGGGAATGTAACAAGAAAACTGAAAAGCAGTTGTAGACGTGTGTGGACTGAGAAAGTCTATGTCCTCTCAGTAGAGATTGTCCTGATACAAAAACGTGTCTGCAGTGTTGCAACTAGCATTCCTGAAATGGTCCTTGTTCTCCCAGACGCTGGGCTTCATGTGGAGCAGTCTAGGTGGAAGAGATCTTAACCAGTAAAAGAAGAGCTCCTGAGGCTGTTGGCCAGGTCAGCCTGTGAACTCTTAAAGGGTCTCAGTACCAAGAGAGGCTCGATTCCACTATAAATTCAGTTTTATTAGGCCAAATGCTCAGACAGTGCAGTACACAACCACCACCCTGACTTCAAAGGAAGTTGACAAGTTCTCATCATCTGTGAGCAACTGTCCCAAGAGGTTGTGTTTTATAGTTCTGGAGCAAGGGAGCATCCATGGAATAATGAACACACTGCTCTGTAGTCCTGGTATGGGATCGGAACTGACACGTAGGTATGAAGTCTGGGTAAAAGCAGTGACTGAATGCATACCACCCAAGGCAGCTTACTCTGTAATTATAAAGAAAGCATCAATCAGTACTTTTCTGGGGCAGTGGCTGCAGGAAAGTCCTTTTCACTACTGCCCAGTCATTACCTTTCAATATCTGCACAGCTTCACTTCACTGTTCACAGGAATGGTCTCTGAATAGTGCTGCCAGTGGCCAATGTCAGAGCTTTACAAGCCCATCAAGTGGTGCACAAAGCCCTTTGGAGCACCCTCAGCCCACCTTACGCCAGTCAGGCCTGTCTCCTGCTGTTCATTAAAGGCCAGATACTGAGACCTGCTGAGCACCTTCTCTTCAGTTTAGCACAAGACTCACATGCTTGTCAGCTTTCAGGATTTAGCTCCAAGCTAAACTCTGGTTTTGAACCCTCATTAGCACAGGAACTTTCTATCTTTCATGCCAGCAATGCTTTTCACAAGGATAAGCCTAGAGATGCTAATGCTGGCTGATTTAGAAGAAAAGGCTATTTTTTCTTTTTTGTAATTTCTATCAAAACATTACTCCTGTTAGAAAATGGAGTTGTGTCAGAAGTGACCTTTTCTGAGGGAAATGATCTGTTCAAGTGGACTTAATCATCTGGAAAATCACACAAGTTTTTCAGCTGGCAAAGCTCAGCACCACTGTACCAGAGTCAGCCACTGCAGTGTTGCTCTCCCCAAGCTCATGTTTTCTCTTGCAGGGCCCATTCCCTGCATGGAATATGTGTAACTCAACAGTGTCTCTCAGCTGAACTGCTGTGGAGTATCACTGAAGAGTAGAGTAGGTGCTACATGATAGATGGACTGTTCTAAGTCCTTTACAATCAATGACTTGATTTCAGGATGAGACTCAAGAGGGAATTAGTATGTTCTGTGCAGCTGCTGCTGAAGAGTAAAGCATGCAGGTTTATGTCATCCCTCTAGGCATTTTTGCCCTGTGAGAGCAATTCCATAGATCAAAGATAATACAAACAGCTTTATGTAACAGCTGTCACAAACTGTCAGGCTCCTGTCCCTATCCTTGGGAGCATTTGTGGCTGCTATAGCTTAGTTGCCATGCTGAAACAGCACTGAACGGGCTTCAGCTATGACCTGGGCTAACAAGGTGAGAGTTCACGGTCAGATTGCTGCTCTGCCATAGTCAGCAGGAAGCTTTCCACTCTATGCCATGTGATTTGGATGACCAGAGAGATCCCATATGGATCTGGAAAATGGCAGAAACCAGCTAAAATCAAGTAACACAAACTCTCCTCCTCTTACATAAACACAAATATTACGCTGCCTGGCTAAGATTGCACGTGTCACCTACTGACGACAAGCTCTGTGTTTTGCCCTTTTGGCACTTAAAATGCATGTCTTTCCACCCCAATTACAACCTCGGGGTCATCAAAGACAGAATATTCTCTTAGGCCCTGTTGTTCCACAAATCTCCTTCAGACCCATCCCTCTTTTTGACTGCAGATGTACACAGGACTTGACCTCTCTCCTGAGGGCCCCCGTGAACAGGAAAACATGACCAGGCAGCACGCTTGAGAAAACAGACCAACTCTTCTTGTCTTCTGCCTTACCCAACAAGGGAGGTTTCAACAAACCAACTCAACCACCACCCTTCACTACTCTACAACACACAGTGACATATGTCCCACAGCCCAGAAGTCTGGGAACTGTCATTTAGTTTATTTAAGAACCTCAGGGAAAAAGAAAAAAAGCTCCAGCAGCAGCAGCCAGATGTGACAGAGGGGACCTAAGCCTGCTGCCTGATGACCCAATCCTCCCACTCACTCTCATTTAAGCAGCAGCGTATCAATTACAGCATAAATTAACTGCCAGGGTGGGTTAGTTGGTTATTAAACACTGAGAAGCAGTCCGGCCTATAAAGCTGAGAGAGACAGAAACAACAGAGGAAACTTGGGCTGGGTTGGATCTTCAATGCCCTCTCTGACCAAAGGGCCACTTTCCTGCCTGGAGTGGCCAGGAGGCTGAGCTCTGCCATACAGAAGTCATCAGGGTGTGGTGAGGACACGCATGTGGCACAGTCACCTGGGAAACTTCTGCATCATCTTTCTTAAGTGAAAAATTACAAAATTAAATTGTCTGCTGAACTCCTGTTCACTCTTGAGCCTAATAAAAGAATGTTTTCAATATTCACTGTATTTATTGTACACAGAAATACAGTTCCATTTTACATTTCAAGTTATATTCACAAACTTCTATCACATTGTTGGTTATAAACCTATTGTCTTCCTCATTAGAGGTTAAAAAGGATCCACGAAGGGACATTCTGCACACCAAACCCAATCCAAATATGAAGGGTGTGAGATTGTTTAACTGGTTTCATTAAGGCATCTCAATGTTGGCCTATGTCCATAGGATGTGTCAGCATGGTTTAACTGAAACCATTTCCAAGTGACCTTCGGAGGATAACCATCTTTAATACTGTGCAAAATTCTGATGGATGAGGGCATATATGAAGACAGACAGACAAAATCCCCCAATTAAAAGATGTCTTTTGCAAGTCTTACACTTCAAGTCGCAGTTTAAAGCAGAAACACAGATCAGAAGCAAGTTCTCACCTGGTAAAAACTACTGCAGGCTTGAAAATAATGCTTGAGTTAGGCCTCAGAAATACATGCTTGACAGGCAATGCTCTGTCAAAGGCTCTTTGACGTGAAAGATTTCAGACTTTCACCTTGGTTTGAAGTACTGAAAGTGTGGAAATTTGTCTGAAAGGCTCTGTTCAGATCAAACTGAACAAATTAGCTGAATGACCATTCAAAATAAGAAGGTAAAGAAAACCTCTGGCATTGTTCGGAAGACAGCAACCTAAAATCAGATTAGAAACTTCTGGTTGTGAATTCAGTTCCCAAACTTTCTGGGAAGCACAGAAGTTAAAGCCTAACATGGAGAAGATAGATCATATACATAGAGCTCCAAAAACTTTGCAGAAAATACAAGTATGAGCATCGCCAGAGGAAGATAGAGCTAGAATTGGGAATTAAGGCAAGTACTCAATGAAGGACATGAAAATTCAGCAGATCTTCCATCGTTCACACTTTCCTACTTAATGCCTGCCTGTGGTCTCTTAACACATTCAGAAAAAAAAATCATGTAGACACGTAAGTAGTTTCACCAACTAGAGAGCCAGCAGGAAACTTTCTAGTAAATTGAGCTTATATGGATGTCGCAGATGAAAGTATTGACACGGTGATATTTAGTAAGAAATCTAGGTATATTAATAACTAACAGCAATTTATTATTATAAAATAATCCAGAAATACTAAAAGAAAGAAAAGCGACTTATTCAGATCTAAAATGACAAGATTCACACTAACTTACTTCACGGTACCTTTATATATACATGTGCATACACAAAACGGACAAACATACAGAAACAAAGGAGTTTGGATTCGGTAGAATGAACACAGAACAGAGATACACACACAGAAACAAGGGTACGTACCCACACACACACACACACACACACACACACACAGAGTAAAGAGAAGCTAGCTCAAAGAAAATTCCCTTCTCGAGTTTAGAGCAAATACTCCCAATGCCTTGGCATTCCTCAACGGGCGATAATTGAGACTCGAGTGGGGGACTTCGCCCTGGCCTTCCGTCTGGAGCAGACGACACCTTAAGGGTTTGGTACCTGAGAGGCTCCCAGCTCAGGGGAGATGCTGGTCACAGGCTGCTGCGATCCAGGAGAGCTCAAAGGGTCTCCCTTGTGGTCGCCATTTATAGGGTCCAAGATAATTGAATTTTGTCAAAAACCTTCTGGTGCCTTCCAGCAGTTACACAAGAATTTGATTAATGTGCGACTCTGTTATTGTTCCCATTTGACCACATCCCAGGCACAGGTGTGCCAGGCCCTGAGGAGTTGATGGGCTGTTATAGCTGTTTCCGAGCAATCGGGAGGGGCAGGAGCCAGGCTCGTTAACATTGTCAGTCCTTATCTCCACAGACTGGTGTATAGCTCCGGGGATGTGGGTGGAATCGCACCTAGCACCAGGCAGCCCAACAAAGAGGGGCGGCGGGGCGGGGTAAGAATTGCACCACCACAATGGAGGAGTTTGAGAAAAAAACTGTTCAGCTCGGAGCATCTAAGAGCTCTAAGTACATTTATGTGGCTTCATGGTACTCCTTGTAAAATTTCACTTTTATTCCATGACACAGTTTAGCAATGTGACACTAACACGGAATGTGTCACAAAGTGTGTGTTCAGGGCTTGATGTCCAAGCAGAGAGAAGTGATGAGTGGCATTCCTCAGGGGTCCATACTGGGACTGGTGCTGTTTAACATCTTTGTCAGTGACATGGACACTGGGATTGAGTGCACTCTCAGCAAGTTTGCCAACAACACCGAGCTGTGTGGTGTGGTCACACGCTGGAGGGAAGGGATGTGCCATCCAGAGGGACCTGGACAGGCTGGAGAGGTGGGGCTGGGCAAACCTCATGGAGTTCAACAAGGCCAAGTGCAAGGTCCTGCACGTGGGTCGGGGCAATCCCAAGCACAAATACAGGCTGGGCGAGGAGTGGATGGAGAGCAGCCCCAAGGAGAAGGACTTGGGGGGTGATGGTGAATGGAAAACTGACTGTGAGCCAGCAATGTGTGCTTGCAGCCCAAAAAGCCAACCGTGTCCTGGGCTGCATCCAGAGCAGCGTGGCCAGCAGGGTGAGGGAGGGGATTCTCCCCCTCTACTCTGCCCTCCTGAGACCCCCCTGCAAGTGCTGGGTCCAGCTCTGGGGGCACCAACATCAGAAGGACACGGACCTGTTCAAGCAGGTCCAGAGGAGGCCACGAAGATGCTCAGGGGGCTGGAGCAGCTCCCCTGTGAGGACAGGCTGAGAGAGTTGGGGGGGTTCAGCTGGAGAAGAGAAGGCTCCGGGGAGACCTTAGAGCGGCCTCCCAGTACTGAAAGGGGCTACAGGAAAGGTGGGGAGGGACACTTGATCAGGGGGGAAGGGATAGGATGAGGGATAATGGTTTTAAACTGAAAGAGGGAAGATTTAGATTAGATATAAGGAAGAAATTCTTTAATGTGAAGGTAATGTGAGACACTAGAACAACTTGCCCAGAGAAGTTGTTCCCTCCCTGGAAGGGTTCAAGGCCAGGCTGGACGGGCCTTTGAGCAACCTGGGCTAGTGGAAGGTGTCCCTGCCCATGGCAGGGAGGTTGGAACTAGAATTGGAGGGGTAAGAGTAAGGAGAGTTGTAGATTGAGATAAAAACAATTTAATAATTGAAATTAAAATAATAATGATAATAATAATAGTAATACTAGGAAATACAAACGAGTGATGCACCATGTGATTGCTCACCACCCACTGACCCATGCCCAGCCCTTTCCTGGCTAGTGATCCCAGAGAAGAGTGAATCCTGAAAGCACAACCCCAGAAGCCAGAGTGAGCTTCCTGATTAACCCTTATCTATACACTGACCGTGACGTTATATGACATGGAATATTCCATTGGCCAGCTTGGGTCTGTCACTTTGCTATGCTCTCTCCCAGCTTCTTGTGTACCTGTGCATTAGCAGGACATGGGAAGTTGAAAAGTCCTTGATTTCTTAGCTACAACTGAAAACATCAGTACATTAACATTCTTCTCATATCAAATCCCATACTGAATCCAAAACACAGCACTATTCTAGCTACTCAGAAGGAAAAAAAAAAATAGCTCTATCCCAGCTGAAACCAGGACACAACCCACCCCCCAATAAAAAAAAAAAAAATATATATGGTTACTCCTGTGCCTACGACCTACTTGAGTAAGACTGCTAGCATCCTGTATTCAGGAGTCAGGAATACAGCAGGGAGGGGAAAAACAGACCAACAGAGGAAGAGGATGAGAGTTTTGGTCTCCTTTCCAATCACTGCAGAATGAGGCTAAAACAGAAAGGAAGGTAGAGCAAAGATACAGTGTTGTTTGCCCTAAGAGCCTGGGGTATTATGCAGAGAGGGAAAACGGGGCTTCTGATCAATAAAGCAGAGAAAATGTGAAATGCCATTTGAGAAACACACACAGCCCATTCTGACAACCTCTGGAGAGGCCACAACTTCTCGTCCTCCGTGAAACTGATTACGTGTCCAAGAACAACTTCACCTTTTTTGTCTTCACAGGAGCCATTCCAAGCTGCAGACGTGAATGCAAGATATGAAATTCCTTCTCTGCATACTCCACATTTAAAAGGTCTGGGGCAATCTGAACCTTGACTGTGCTGCCTCAGGCCTACATGTCTGTGGGAAAACTCAGAACAGAGGAAACCACACCATCCCCAAACACGTGCCTTTTCACTCTGCTTACTGAACATCCCAAAGGACATTTAGTTGACAACAACTCTTACGCATTTTTCAGCTGTCCTAAGTCTATCGACCCCTCCTTGTTCCTGGCCTGATAAATCATTTTCTCCCCTTCCCACACGACCCCAGCAACATCCTGATAATTCTTAGTTGAACCCAACAAACATAACCCTACGTCTCCAAAAATCACACGTCCGTATTTGTGTGTTTGGGTAACAACCTATTCGTCTGTATTCCAGAGTATTCAGTTTCCAGGAAACTTCCTGAGCTAAATATCCCCATCAGTCTTCAACTCCATAAAGGACAGAATCCTGCTGCAGTCCATTCAAAACCATCATTCATTCACTGACCCTGTAGGAAAATCTCCAACTTTATCTTCATTAATATCTTATTTTAGAGGTCTTGAGATGTTCAAATGAAATTCAAGGCACACGCAGTTATTAAAAACTAGCGATAACTGCACAGAAATTAAGAAAGCAAATACAGCCTCTTGACAGCTGCAGCTGTCTCTGGGACCTGAGAGATACCAGGCATTTGAAACAACATTAAGAAGTTACTCTCCTGACAGGGTGACACTTACACAATGTATTCAAGAGATCTGAGCACCAGGAAGCTTCCTCTGATGTCAGCAGCAGCTGCCAGATGCATGGCCCTTCTGAAAACAAACCACTGTGATGCTTTGACCTCTGGTAACCTTCTCAAGTGGCCTGTTTGATTAAAAATTGTTATTGCAGAAAGGGGGTTCCACAGCTGAGTGACTGCTCAGATTTTTAGTATGAGCTCTCACATTACAAGACTATTGGCCATGAACAAAAAACCCAAACTGATTTGTCAGGTATTACTGAGACTAAGAGACACAATACTACTGCAGTACCGTAGCGGATGACTTGGTATCTGAACAACAGAGGTACTTCTGTGTTCACCACATAATTGTGCATTTCATGATGTTGGTCATAATGAGGGGTTACAAGAACTGAGGTTATTTCTTCAAGTCCATCACACAAACTCAGTGCTGTCCCACCTCTTTCCTCCCTCCTCTTTGTTAAGTGGGAGGTTTCTGTGACTGAGGTCACACTAAGATTCATGAGACTGGGGATCATCTCTTGGGTACCATAAAGAGGTTATGCATGAAGTTGGGAACCATGGATTGGATCCAAAGGCAACACGTTTATTTCACTGGGTTTGAATCAGGCTTTTACTTAACAGCCATCAGAAAGTAGAAAGGTCAGGTCATGCTCTCCACGTTCTGCCAAGCCAACACTGAGTACTACACCTGAACATACAATAAAGTTATCAGAGGACTAAAAAGCTGCAACTTCACAGAGATATTTTCAGAAAAGAGATGTACATTTACACTGAAACTTATCATTATCACATTTGGAGAGCAGGAAAAAATGTATTCGAATCAGATTTTTAGGAAAAAAAAAAATCAGAATTGCTGATTATGGAGTAAGAAAGAGCAGTTTGAAATGAGCCAAAGAGCCAGAGTGTATTTAAAGGCTCCTCCTACAAATCCACCCAGCTGAATGGACCCTTCCAAAACTGCATGCTCCCTCTAAGTCACTAGGTTTGTCCTCAAGAGACTGCCTGTACAGGTTTTGTGTGCAGGAACCTCAAGGATTACAGCTATGTGAGACAGCAGATCCAACCAGCAGATCTGGCTGGTTAGACTGTTCACAAACAAGGACTAGTGGGCTGTTAATCAAACTACCAGGAGCCAGGTTGAAAATCAATAGGAGAACATGACATGTGTGGAATTCACTGCAGAAGATGACTGTGGGTCCTAAAAGCTGACCTAAGTTCAAAAGGAGAGTGAACAATTTCATGGAAGAGAAATCCACATCTAGCTGAGAAAAAGCCACATACTGAATATACTTAAAGAGCAGAAAGCAGTTGGGGCAAGTCTCGCCTAAGCATGCCCCATTTTTATCACTCTCTATGTGTGTATATGTTGGCCACTAAATGGTTAGTGGACAGGTTGTGGACTACAGCCATCTTGGGTCTGCCCCTGTATGGAGAAAGACCATCCTGATCAGATACAATTTTTTGTACTGATCCAGACTCTACACCCATACCATGTGCTATGTCCATCACAGCTGCTCTTGTCTGCACGTACAATTCTTTCCTAGGCTTCCCTACAAGCAATGAAGATTCATGTAAAACAAGTGACTGTTCTGGACATATGCAAACATCCCAAATTACTCATAGAAGAAAGGGGCAAGGCTGCCTGTGTCACCACACAAACACAGGGGAACTTGAAATAAGAGAAAGGCCACATCTGCATGTTGCTAAACAATGGGTTATGCAAACAGAATAAAGTCAGACTTCAATGCACATTTTCCCGGTGTTCCTGAGAACACAGAGATATAATCTGGAAAGGCAATTTTCATGGTTCATGCATTCCCTGTTGGGTTGGCTTCAGCAGCCCCACAATCAGGACAGCTGTCATTTTGCTCCCGTGCAAAGTGTGTAGGTGTGCAATAGCTTTGCTACCAAAAACCATTCAGAAAGTAACTAGTGAAAGAAATGATTCCATTTCTTCTCACAGTGCACACAGAGCAAGGAGAAATCTCCAGGCCTCACTGCCATAGAATCTGAACATCAACACCTTGGAAGTGGTTTGCCTTGACTTTAACAGCTTCATATCACATTTAATATAATCACCAAAACTCTCTCTATAATATACCCTCAGGACATCTAGAAGGGAAAGAGGGTGGGGAGGGATGTCAGACCAATTGGGGAATGTAAATTCCATGCATGAAAGCGTGAAGGACATTGAATATGAGGAGCCACAACACTCAAACCCTACCTTTACCCATCAGCGGTGTTCACATGGATCTACAAAGTCAATCGGATGTTACAAAAGAAGAATTGTAGCCTCAGTACTGCCACAAAAGGTTATGAGCTGAATGTTTAAGCTATATTCCCTCCCTCTGCCTAGGCACTCCAACTGCTACAGAGATAACATCTAAGGTGGCAATCAGACCAACAGCTTCTGCAGCTCCAGCTGATCCAGGCCACCTGCCAGGAGGGAGCTCATACGTTTACTCAGAATGCGAAGGGTGAAACTAGAAACCTGTACTGTACCCGTATAAAACTGAACGTAAAACCTGAATATTTTCCTTTGAAACTTAACAGTTGAAAACCAATTCTAGCATTAATCAATGTATCAGCTGAAATGAACTTAGCAGGAATAAATATCAATTACAGTAAGAGCTCTAGGCATAAAACTATGGTATGTGATAAAAAGCAGCTGAAGTGGAAGTGTGCAGCATTTTGGGTTAAATGAGTGGACCTGGACCCTGGGCTACTGTACTAATGTTTTGCCAGTTTCCATTACTAGGTATATCTCTTTTCAATTGAAACACCAGATTTTTTTTACAATAAAAAAAATAATCATGAGTTCAGAGCTTTATGCTACGTGCACAGAACTGCCAACTCCTCAGAAGCAGACAATGGTTTCTAAGAGCTCCGCTAAATCTGCCAGAGAGTGTGGAAACCTGGCCTGGACTTGGGCTTGAAAGTCCATGTTTGAAAAGAGTTGGAGGAGGGGCCAAAAAAAACCCCAAACAATCAAATTTCCCCTCAACAGCCCCTTAGCCCTTCACCCTCGCAGAAGCTGCCTGAGCTCTGGGGCAGTCGGAGGCCAAGCAGAGCTGTGCCACAGCAATCTGCAGCTGTTCAAGAGAAGCCCAGCAGACACCACCAAACACACACGGCACTGGTAACACAGCAAAAAAGAGGATTCCCAAGCAAGCTGGGACTTTTCTTCATACAACCTGCCCTCTGGGTGGGGAATATATATCAGAACAGCAAGATAAATCAGCAAACACCTGCCACGTCAGTGTGGGAGGTCAGAAAGCCTGTTTCAGTCACCAGGGTTGTCTGGCTCTTTGGGAATCTGCCAGTTAATAAAACCCGGAGATGAATGGCAGCTCAGGACACCACGAAAGTTTAACTGAAAGTGTGATGCTTAGTAAGGGCAACCTAAGAGCTGTACTGAGGGGATTCTTCTTTTTCATGTAATGCATCTCCTGTCTCGCTCAGCCATCATTAACGTGCCTTGTCTTGGATTTTACTAGTCACCAGCTCCTATGTGCCCATAGCCTGGAGCTGGGCTACTGCGAGAGCAGGGCAGGGGAAGGCAGCGGTGGAAGCAAGGGGGTTCAGGGTAAGGAATGTGACTGGACAAGGAGCTACTGCCTTGGCTGGACAGGTCCTACCTCCCACCAGCCCTCCCTGCAGGTGGGAATGATCTTTGTGTCTCTCCTGAAGAGAGGTGACCTGAAGAGGGTCACAGCAATAAATACTCTCTAGTAAGAATATAAACTCATGTCAAGTATTTGCCACATTTCTAATTATTTTGCATTTCACATTCCTTATATGCTGCTCCTGTACATTCTCCCTTTCTGTTCTAATTCAGCTGCCTCTCTTCCTGTCTCCCCTTCTCCCCCCGTGTCCTAGTCTGATATACTTTGAACACAAACAACGCTCAGAGCTCCATCAGACCTCTCCCCTCTTCCCCATCTCCCTTGTTAATAGGCTGAACGGAAAAACTGGGATTTTATGCCTTTAAACACATGCTGCTGAACCACACACATGGCAGAGGATGGGTAGTTACTCTTTGGGAGCAAGGAGCAGTTTCACTGTTTACAAAAACAGTAGCTCATGCTACAAAACACTACAAACTCAGTTCTCTGAAGCTCAGCCCTACATTCCAAGGCCCCCTCCTCTCAGCAAGTTCAACAACAATCTCACCTAACACAGAAAACTTCCAAGACAAGATGCAGAAGTTTTAGAAGAGTTATTATGAATCCAAGGAAGCAGGAGGATGAAAACTGATCTTATACTTAAGAATTAGCTGGAAATCACCAATCAGTGAAGCAAGACATCAAGTCAAACAGGTATTTATTGCCTACATAATGCTTTTCTACTGGTTTGCCAGTGGAAGGATAACAACATCATCCACTACAGAAATTATACACGCTGATCCTCCAGAAATAGGCCTTAGCCACTATCTCATCCTGCACACACAGTACTGTGCACCAAAAGAGAAAGCAAGCATTGCACAATTTAGTCCAGTGACCCCAGTGCCTGATACATAGGTGGCGCTATACTGTCAATACTAGGAGAAAGAGTTTAAAACAAACCAACCAGGTCAACTGCAAAGTTTAGGATTCCCTCCTCTCTTCCTTTCACCTCAGCCATGTCCAGACCTCAGCTTGTTTGCATGTTGCTGCTCTAAACTTCAAGGAAGATGTTAACACTAAACTCTTTGCTCCTCTATTCAGAAACCAAATCTTTTCTTGCCACGATTCTGTCCTAACCATTGCAGGTAGCACCTCGTACGATTTCAGACGAAGACACAGGATTTGCCAACTCTGGGTCAGATGGTGATGCTCCCAGTCTGATGACCTTGTACTCTTGTCGTGTGTCAGAGGAATAATCTGCCCAAGTTAAGAAAGCACAACTGGGTCCCTAGAAGGATCTCTACTGCCAGAAACCTAAGTGCACAACTCCTTTACACATTCCTAGAGTACCTCATGCTTTGGAACTGGGGACCATCTTTTGAACTGTATAAATATGCAATTTTCTAACTCCTGCTATGCAATGAACATCTGTTTTCATTGAGCTGTTAACATTAAAACCTTGCTCTTCTTCCTGGCTGCTCACAATAAAGTCAACCACACCAGTGCTATAATTCTTACTTCCAACATGTGCTGCCTGGTACTGGTTTGAATTTAATCTCATCTGCTCTGATTCTTCAAATCTTTGCAGCTCCACAAGGTCCTGCCAATGCACTGCAAACTCTTTTCTAGTTTTTGCTAACATATAATGGCATGTCACTTGCAAATTCTGCCCCTTTGCGGTTGACCTCTTCTGTTTAGCAATACACTAGCAGATGAAGAGCAGTTCATTGTTTTGACTTCTAGTCCTAACTTTGATAGCTCATGTCAAAGAAAAAAATCTTTAGAATTTGGATTTCCTTCCCACTGCAACAGCAGAACACAAGATAAACAGGAAATCTGTGACATGTGGGAAGACAAACCAGACATGCAAAAGGCACTGCTTATAGGCAAGAAGCCAATAACTACTCAGAACTGTCTTCTCTGGTTAAAAAAAAGAGCAGGCAACGACCTTTACTCAAGAACATGCCAGACTAATCAAGAAAAATTAGTGGTTTATTTTCAAGTAGCTTTATTACTTTTGTAGCTTTAGTACTGTTCTCTGCTTATCTTACATTGAAGGAAAGCTCAAATCCTGTCTTTTGTGTGGGTGACACTGACCTTGTCAAACCTAAACTAGGGATCTCAAGTAATTCCCGTAGGTAACACGCAGTACTGCAGAGTATAACCTAGAAGCAAAATTGCAGCAGCGTTTTCAGAGCAAGGCTTTCCCATTACTTTCTTAAGGTGAGCAGTCAGAACCCTGTGGTCTTGTTTTTCCTTATTACTCACCCAATAACCATTCTCTAAAATACATCATTTAAAAATGGTAGTTACCAAGCCTCAGCATAAACTAGTACAAAAAAAGGTAATTTGAGTTCTTCAGTTTTGTGGTATCAGTGCCATGTACACAGACCCCACAGACCGTGCAGAAAGAATGGCATCAGCTTCCCCTAGACTGTAGCAGCTTTCTGCATTTCTTGTTAGCTAGGGAGACAGTAATTTAGAAGGGAATGGGCTTTAGAGGATTATCTTAATGGTTAAAACTGAAGAAGAGCTCAGCCCAAGGAGGATCTTTATGAAACTGGTGTGGTGGTGTTTTCAGAAGTGACATTCACAGGAAGGTACCTGACTGAACACCATTCTAAACACCCTCCCACCTCACCCCGGACGTGACAATAGTATCTCTGTTTGACAGGGTTACCCTCATTTCCCACATACTATTACTAAATCCTGGGATAAGCAGTGGTAGCTGTTAAGGCCTGTTAAAGCCCAAGAAACAAGCGTAAAGAAAAGTTACTTTCAAGCAGCAGAGACGGTCAAAAAAATCTTACATGAGACGTCTGAAATCAAAGTGCATTCTAAATGTGCTTGCAGTCCAGAAAGCCAACTGTATCCTGGGCTGCATGAAAAGAAGCATGACCATCAGGTCAGGCGAGGTGATGCACTCTTGTGAGACCCCACCCCTGCAGTGCTGGGCCCAGCTCTGGGGCCTCCACATCAGAAGGACACGGACCTGCTCGAGTGGGGCCAGAGGAGGCCACGAAGATGCTCGGGGGGCTGAAGCACCTCCCCTGTGAGGACAGGCTGAGAGAGTTGGGGGGGTTCATCTGGAGAAGAGAAGGCTCAGGGACACCTGATAGTGGCCTTCCAGTACTTAAATGGGCTACAGGAAAGATGGGGAGGGACTTTGTCAGGGAGTGTAGTGATAGGATGAGGGGTATCATATTTAAACTGAAAGAGGGCAGATTTAGATTAGATCTAAGGAAGAAATCCTTCCCTGTGAGGGCGGTGAGGCCCTGGCACAGGTTGCCCAGAGAAGCTGTGGCTGCCCCCTCCCTGGAAGGGTTCAAGGCCAGGTTGGACGGGGCTTTGGGCAACCTGGGCTAGTGGAAGGTGTCCCTGCCTGGGGCAGGGGGGTTGGAACTGGATGGTCTTTAAGGTCCCAGCCCAAACCATTCTATGATTCTATGACTTAACACCTGATAAATTACGAATAACACTGGGAAGATATGTCTGAGTAAAGGTTTACTTTATTATTTTACACAGAAGATTTTGCTGTATTGACTACTTCCTTTAGAGTCCAGTACCTAACACATGTACTTCATATCACTCTATAGATCTAAATCAGTCAATATGGTCTTCCTAGCTCTCAAACAGCTGTAAGCCCAGCTATGCTTTTAGTGCACGTTCCTTTCAGGCCTTCCAGATGCAGAGGGCAGTACACAAGCCAAGTTACCAGGAAAGCTACAGTACCTTACTCAAAAAAAGGACAGGGGTAACACTGGTCCTTCACTTTGGATATATAAACACCCTGTCAAGAGGCACACCTTTTCAATCCATTTATAAAATGCACAGAAGTTATGCTGATTTACAGAAACAAAGCTAAGTGCTGTACATGGCATCGTATATAGATACAAGGAACAGCATTAATGGGTGGAGGGAAGAGGAAGCTGTTTTAACTTGTTATGTTCTTCTGCTGTACCATGCCTCCACCATTTAACAGCCCACTGGGTCTGATTTATATCGCCTTTGGCACTCAGAAAGCGTAGTGCCTTCCCATCCAGAGAAATGGAACACACGTCTCCTGGAGTTCCTTATTAATCTCTTCAGTTTTCACATCAGCTTGACACGGTTTCTCAGTCTCATGGCAGTTCAGTACTCAAGGACTGCAAATTCAATCTGATCTTGGAAGAAGAGTACAACCTACTTCTTTCATGTTCCCAGATCAGGATTAGTGACACACTTGACACCACACTTCTAGCACTCAAACAGCATGGGCAGACTCCTTCCTCTTTCCCTTTCTTCCTTGTCCAGGGGAACATGTGAACTAGTTCAGGCCTTGGAACGGGTGAGTAACCCCAGGACACAAGGAGAATCCAGACAGAACCTGTAAATTGTTACTGTGCTCTAGGCCTCAGCGTTACCGTGAGGTAGGTAAAGCTCTGATGACATGTGCTACAATCAGAGACACGTTTCCCAAACCTAACTTTAGAGCTGTGCCACACAACCAAGAACCTAAGAAGCAGTTCAGGTAGGTGAATGCTTAATCCCACAGGGTTTCCAAGCAGAGACAATCCAATCAGGACCTCCGATTTAAAATTTATTTATAAAAATCAGATTATGTCTACAATGAGCATGTGTCAAAGCAAGCCATAAATAAGGATCTCAGAAGGAAAGAAGGGATGCCAAGACAAGACAGTTTCAAAATGGGTCATTTTCCAACTCCAATGCACTAAAACACCCTTGCCATGGCCATTAAAGAAACACGGAGGTCTCACCTCACCACTGCTGCACCTCACTATCACAGCAGTGTAATGGCATCCGGCAATGAGCTAGGCTGCTGTAAAGCTGCCAGTCCAAGCCAGACATCAGCAGAATGACAACAAAACAAGTAACTGTTGTAGTATCATATGCTGCTACTTCCCTCTCCAAAATGGTTATCCCCTTTTATACAGTCAATTCCATACCAGCCATTTACTTGCTGGCAGACATCAGTAAAGTAATTTTTGCCCTATTCTTGAATACACAATAAATAAGACTAATTGTTCACTGGGAATATTCGACTCTCTTTGGTTCAAAACACTTCTTTGGGCAAGTCAAGTCTAACACCTGCTTTGCTCTTCTGCATAATGAAGGTTTCAACTGCATTGCCAGTGCTGTCAGACACCTTGAAATAAAGAACAGCATTTGGAGACAGATGTGGTAGTTTGAGAAAGAGGGCAGTAATTGTTACTCATCAGCTATAAAGACAAGAAAAGGATGCTGGAATACACAAGAATACAGAGCTGCACCTCTTCTCCTTTCCTTAGTTTCCTGATACATCTGGAAAAGGCAGAACAGCACATCTTTTCCCATTCTGAATCTGAATTCAGAGCTAAATGCCCTGCCTCTTAAATAAACAGATTAAGCAGGGCCGCACCTTCAAAAGGGAGGAATCCGAGGCACAGGATTTTGAGTGAAAGGGTTGAAGGCAGGCAGCATTTCTGCCCTCAGACACATGTTGCTATCCATGAGGGCAGACACTGACCATGCGGAACCTGCGGCAGAAAATGCTTGCCCAGAGCACCCCGGGAAGCGAGCTGGAAAGCAACAGCAGTTGAAAGTTTCCATGTGACAGGTTGGAAAGCTCAACCAAGATACTTCTGTTGTCAGGCTGCAAGCTGATAGTTAAGTAACTGCTTTGAGAAACCATACTCTTTCTGTAGGTGAAAGCACTCATTTCATGAACTGCTAAGATGCTCTTCATTCATTGCTCTGATACCATCAGTAGCACAAATTAGGAAAAAAGCACGAGTTTTGTGACTTGCCATTTTAAATAGGTCTTTTTATGATTTTCCCAGAGAGTCCATCAGCAGAAATACATGTAAAAGATGACAAGCAGTTACCAAATTATTGAATTCAGTTACCCATTTCCTCAAGGAGACAATGCGGGCTGGTTTTGCTGCCCTTAGCACCTAGCACAGGAGTTTATTCACCCTGAGCTTGGTGGCGCTCCTGAGTAACACACTAGCCTCAATGCAGACTGTCCAGGACAACCAGGAGATGCACATTCAGTTCCTCAGTATGAAATAGTGCTGTCTGCAGACACGCAACCACCCAGTACAGCCAAACTCTTGGTCAGGTACCAACAGTGCATTTAGTTGTCTAACACTGGGCAACTCCTGGTAGCAAAGTTGGCAACACCATTGCCAGAGATGCAGCAGCCCACACGGTATCTCCAGCTGAGAACTTGATCTTCCTCTACACAGTGTCACTTCATGTGCTTAGAGACAGGTTCAGTGCTAGAGCACTGACTTCTCACCACTTTGGAGGAGGAGTCTATGCTGTCTTCCCTCTATAGAGAGCATTAAGAACTCAAGAAATACATTTGTCAGAAGTTTCTAAAGCTAGCCTAGGGTGACACACAAGACAGATCAAACCATATCCTCTCTCCAGGCTTTCAGCGCTGCTTATACTTCAATTTCTGTACAACTATTACATCAACAGCTGTTTTAGGATTGACCATTTCATCTCCACACCTACCATAAAGCCTCTGGTCCAGAGAGGTCAGCAAGCTCTGGCTTAGTCCGATTCACATGAATAGTTCCACTGAGACTAATAAGATAAGGCAGCATATAGACTTAAGTGCTTTGCTGAATCAGGGCCAAAGCCTCCTAAACCATTTTAACCACAAGAGAGACAGAAATCTGAGCCTTGGCATTTTACTCTTGAGCATTATATAATATTACGAAGCTCCCAGACTCCAGATCCCTTCCTTCTGAATTGGAGCCAAAAAGCAGATACAGGCTTGCCCAGGAAATTGCAAAGTTTATTACTTGTCCAGGGTTTTCCCACATCTTGTGCCATTTCACATCTTCTCTCCTTGTGTTTATATGATATTCTAACACCCAGAGAGCAGCCCCACTTCCTTAAAGAAAAAAAGCAGGAAACTAATGCCCTAGTGCCAGCATCAGCAACTTGTCCACAACCTACATCAAGCCAACTATAAATGCTTTCTAATGGTTTTTTAGAGAAGCATTAGCCCATGAACTTCAGTGCTCTTTCCTAGCACTGTATGCCACCAGCCCCTTACCCTGTCCATTTACATCAGAGAAACCTCTGTGGATCTACAGGGCATACTAAAAAGGCTCTGACAAATAAAACAGTATTTCCAAACCTGATCTCACTCATCCTAACAAGTTACTGCCTCCACAAAATTTGTACAGTGATCTTTAGAACTGTATGGATTTGGAATATGTGTACAAGTACAGGATCCCTGTCCCATTCTCTTTTCACTGTTGAACCTGCAGGATTTCCAAGCGAGATTATTATTTCAGGATTATTCCAAGCAATAATCACAGGAGAAGCTGAAGTTTTCAGAACCATACTTAATAGCCCGATTTTGTCAACACCATTCAGGAGGCTGCTGTTGTATGTAGGACTCCTCAGCTTTAAGCTCTTTTTCAAAAAAAAAAAAAAGCTGCTCAGGTTAACCTCTTCAGTGAGAAACACTGCTCAAGACAGCAACTCCTGCCCTGCTTTCAATGCCCTGATGAGCAAAAATAAAAGCAGGGCTTTAGCCAAGAATGGGGTGAAGAGGACTCCCGCTGTAAGTGGTCTTTTAAAGGAATATCACATGGGAGCAAAAATACTTGGGCTTTTCCATCATTTACTGCTGGCATCAAAAAGCTGTCCGAGAGACCACTGGTAAGAATCAGTGTCAACCACTGAAGAATGTATGAAGTCAGAAATGCACACGTGTAGGGAAACAGCCTGTCCCATGAGCCAGAGCGCTCCTCAGCACTAAAACCAGGATGCAGCCCTGTAACAGAAAGCTCAGAAGACTAAAGAGAGAACTCACTTCCCAGCATTCACAAGTGTTGTTTCAGAAACTCAGTTATATGTTGAACTGTAACAAGATGACACACCCAGAGGTCAGAGAGAGGCTGTAGCTCTGAGCTGAATCACAGTCTCCTTTTAACAAGGAGCCTGAGCAGGCTCCTCCTTTAGATGCCTCATAAACTGTACCTGGGATCAGCCCTTGGTGCTTAACCTGAATGGAGTATTCAGGTACATGAGTTCTGCTCCCTGAAATGCTGCCTAGGTGATCCAACCAGTGACACTGCTATTTGCCACTCGGGGGGAAGGCAGGGAGGTGGGGGAGTGTCAGAGAGATAAATCACAACTGAGGAAAAACCAAACACACGGGACAACCAGGAGCAGAGGACAAAACCATACAAGCTGCTTACAAAACAAAGTACCTGCCCCGTTCCTGCTTATCTGTGGTTCAACAGCATTGCTCAGGAGAAGGGAGAGATGGCATAAAGGGTTGAATCAAAGGAAGAAATGGACCTTCATTAGCACCTGACTACTTGCCTGCCCCAGCCCTTCTCAGTCAGGCTGCTGCACCTCACCTTAACCAGAGCATCCCTCCGTGGGTGCTCCCAATACACTGGAACCAGCAGTATTTGCAGTTGGGTTCTTCAGAGGCATCAGACCTTTCTATCAGTATTTTCACGGAGCACTTGAAAACAAGCACTTTTAAGACAACAGGCACCTCACAATGCAATCAAGCGTGTGCTGTGTGCTCATCTCGGAAGCAGACTGCACACCGATGGTTCAACGCAAAAGCCGGTCACAATCCAGGACGTCCCAAAAGTAAAAATAAGCAATATCCAAATCTAATTCACTGTACCCTGGGGTAAGTGCTTTGGCAGGAAGGACACAGAAGTCCGAGGAGAGCAGCCAAGAGCACAGAAATCAGGCCAGATTTCCCTGCGGTATGGCAGCGATTTTTCAACAGATGACTTCTGGGAACACTCTGCAACACCTGCTGTAAACAAACAAGTAACCAAGCAGAGTCTGTCTTGTCATTTGGGACAAAGGTTCAATAACTTTTCTATTAAAAACGTAAACCCTTCTACATTTCAGGTAGTGAGTGAGGTTTATATAACGGACCTTCTTATCCAGGGAGGAAATGTCTCTCTAATGTCTTCATGCTGAGACAATTTAATAAGTAGCACATACTTTATAAATCTCATTTGTGTAAAGAGGAATGGGAGCAATTTCAGTCACCTCTTCAATTAGTTTCCCTTTGAACAGCAGTTACAAAATGGAAAGCTCCAAGTGGCTGCATAGGAAATCATCTCTGGGCATTCAGAATGAATCTAGAGATTCTTAAAAATTAGACAAACAGCATTGTGTTAATTAACGTACTGATTTTTAAACTGCCGCAAAAGAGTTTAACATTTGCGAGCTGTTCAGATCACCCAACTTAGTGAACAATTTCATCTCCCTTATTTTTATAAATCACTGTTCATTCCGCCACTACTTCTCCAAAGAAGCACCTGTGACCCTTGACCTACAGCACTGCATAGAATATGACAGTACCTGACACAGGCCCTCAGATACCACTCAAGCACTACACAGAAACGATACTTAGAAGCTACAATAAATAAGAACAAAGACACAAAGTTAAACTCCCAGAGTTAGAAAATATAAATATGAAGATAATCTGGACATTTAGCAAGAAAAATTTCAGCCTTCCAATTTGCCAAGTTCAAAAGCAACTAAAGCCAGCCTCTGCTGAAAGTTGTTGTCTTATCTAAACTGAGGGCTAATTCTCCACCGTCCGTTTGGAGAACATGCCTGATCTCAGTCAGGGTTCATACATGCCCATTATATTACCAAATAAAAAATAGTAATAAGAATTACAAAGCCAGTAATAGTGATGCTGCAGTACCAGCTGCAGGACCAGCTGTTAGCTTGGTTCGCTGACCCATCCTCTATCACCAATGGCTCACGAGACAAGTCTCTAACATCAATACAAACCATTTTGGCCATATACACAGTGAAACAGCAGATGGAACAGAAAAGAATCATGCAGAAGCTTTTTTCCTTCCACCTTTCCTAACTGGTTCCATCAGGAAAATCTTATCTACAAAACACACTCCATAGCACAACACTACAGTGGGTTTAAGGGTGCAGCACCACCATCTCACCTAAGAGAGGGCAAGTAAAACTGCACCCTGGCTACCTCCCAATGTATGGCTGTCCAAATTCAGCACCTGAACTCATTCCTGAGTCTTGCAATCTCATAAATCCCCTTTAGCATATACCATCCCTTACCTCTTGGGTTACTCAAACAACATTCACTAAAACAAAGGGATGCCCCCAAGCAGAACTATGTTTTGCATAATAGAGACTACTGACCACACCAGGCAAGTTTGGCATTAATTGGCAATCTACTCCCTCTGCTGTAAGAAAATGCTCTGCATCTGGACTTGTTCAGCTCCGTTCAAAACCCAGAGGGCTGTCAGAGCATAAGGCTAGATTTCTCACTTGTAAGCCCACAAGCTTCCAAGCAGGGATAAAAGATCCAGGTAAAAACACATACAGGGGCTTGGGGCAGGGGAAGCAGCTTCAGTGACTCTAGTGCTGAACTTCAAGGCTCCATGCTTTGAACTTAAGTAGAAAACAAAATACACTTTTGTCCAAACTGAGCAAGAATTGACTGTTCAGATACTCACACATGCAATCAACTTAATTTTCAAGTTGATTCTCCCAAGCACCAATTCTAACACTGCCTATTCAACCAGGCACAATTTATTCTGCAAACAGATCGAAAAGATCCAGTAGTTGTGATTGCCACTGAAGCACCAGTTCCTGGTCACAACAGGAGTGAAATAATCTAAGTGATGCATTGAAACCAGACTGCTGAAAGAACAAAAAAAGAGCAGAGAACCAAAATGAACCCTCTTCTGCTCCCAACAACCTGCCCCACTTCACTGCTGGGAAGAAGCTGCAGCTTCACTAAGTTTGTGGGTTGTTTTTCAAAGACATCTTTCACATACCCCTTCTCCCCAGTAGCAATACAGTCACGAAGAGCGAGTGGAAAGCAGGGCACAAAGTGCTCATGAGGAGCTGGTTGAGCCAACAGAATTGTTTTGTTGGGGTTTTTTGTTTGTTTTTCTGTTTTTTTTTGGTTTTTTTTACCACCAGGCCCTCGCATGGCTCTCGACTATCGACCAAAGCGATGACTCCAAAGCTATGGATTGCCTTGCAACAGTTCAATAGCAAGCAGAAATAGTGCACAAAAGATCCGTTATTTTCTAAAGTTTGCCACCTTTATACCGTTCCCTTAATATGCCCAGAGCACATTTTGTTGCCATGATACTTATGTTACTGTCACGGTAGGATGTAAGTGGTATTTAACCACCACGTCCATATGAGCAACAAATTTTCCAGACACAAGGAAAAAAGTGAAGGTCACAAGGATTTCAGGTTTACTTCCTATATGCATTTTCACAGTATAACAGATGTTCACAGTTCTTAAAGCAGTTCAAGAAGAAAACCCCACACCATTGCCTAGAGGCAAACTGCACACAAACACTGAACATATTTCCCTGTGCAGCCCTGCAACATCAGTTGCCCACCACAGAAATCACATCACCACCACCCTTCTGGCAAAAGAAGCCACTGGTTTATCACAAACACAGCAATAACAACAAAGCCGTCAGTAAGAACAGAACCACATTTGCTTCTGTTCGTAGGTCCAAGTGCTCAAAGTCTCATACCTTTGGCCAGGAGACCAAAGATCCATCTAATTTTGCCCAATCTACCTGTGCCCAAGTTTTGTCACCATGAATTTCCTTGATGGACTTTGGAACTAAGACATACAAATGCCCTGGGTCTAGATTTCACTGGGTTTTCAGCAGCACAACTTAAAACTCAAGAAAATTAGCTTGAACGAGAATCAGCTGAGGGCTGCCCACCATTACTTTAATGATTTCTAACAGTGAAGAACTGAATGTTTGTTGTTTCCTGTAGTGCTCTGCACACACACCTATAACCACAGAATACCACTGTGACTAGAGATGCTGGAACAGGGTCTCACTGATGGAACGTTTCATGTTGTCTGTACTTGTGCAGTTCAACCTCCGCCTTCTGCACAGAAGAACAAGTCCCACCCATCATCAAGAACGTTTGCTCTCAAGCCATAGAAAGGACATCACTGCCAACACTCTGGGAACACACCAAGGTGACACCGTAACAGCTAATTCTTACGAGCCTGGAGAACACATTGAGTATGAAGTACAAAGAAAATATTCTCATTCATCTACAAGTATTTTGATGATCTTGTGATGTAAATTATTGAAGCTCCTGGCATATGCATGCTCATGGTATGCTCTGATCTGTCCTGAACTGATGGCCATCCAGGGAAAAGATCGCTTTATCTCCTAACACCTTTAGGCTGATCTTCTGCAAGGTAGGAATAGGGTCTTGTGTCTCATGCTAAGGTCTTTGTGACTGTAGTTTCATCATGCCTTTTGGTCAGACTTTCCATCTCTTGTCCACGTGACCAGATAACACACATCCCACCCTCCAGTCAGAGAGACATGTCTTAGAATCAGGCAAGCTCCTCTCCTCCAAGCTCCATTTTTTCACTTAATTTCTTAAGCTTGCATGTCATGTGAGCTTGTGCGATGATAATTCACCAGCTCCAGACAAACAGCCTTTCTGCTTTGAAACCGTCAGGACTAGTTTGAGAGCTGAAATTACAGGTAGACCTGTAATTAGCTTTAAATAAAGGTCCCTGCAACAGGAAATTAAATAGCAGGACCATTTAGCAATGACCACCACAGCAGACATGGCTGTCACTCCTTTGCCTCCAACACAAAACCAGCTTTGCTGCCAAGCACAACCCAAGCAGGATCCTGAAGCGCTACAGAAATGACCATTTACAAAAGGGTCCTCTTTCATCTCTGAAAGAGGACACTTAAGATCGGCATGATGCATTTTCATCTACAAATCAATTGTTCCCAAGTGGAGAACTGCATTAATTCCCTGCAATCACAACCACAGACGCGAGAAAGCCATTAGCAACGTAACCACATGACAAAGCCCGAGGCACCTGCAAACCTACATCCAAAGACTGACTTTTGAATGCACCAAAGGGCCAGATGTGGCTGCTGGCTGCGGGCTGCTCAGCCTGGCTCCCCAGAGCCAAATGCTGAGGCAGTGGGAAGTGGGTTGAGTGTATTTTTCCAAAGGAGTCCTCCAGTCAGAACAGACACCGGCAGGAACTACTCCACACAGTGACACCTGTAAGGACAGAGGGGAGCTCCCACCCTCACCCGAGGGACACATCCACTGTCATGGCTGCACCATGGGCAAGCACCAGCTCCACCTCTACCAGGGCTTATGACAGGAATATGAACCCTACTCAAGCTTCTCCTGACCTTCACAAGAAGCTGAGCCAAAGCATCCTACGATTTTTTCCCATTTTTCTATTTCTGAGAATTACTAAACTAGATTGGAAGCTTTCGTTCATCTAGAAGAGAATGAAGAGTGCTCACTGAAAGAGCTTTTAAAACTTACTTTCTTTAAAGGTTATATGACCTAAGGATAGTTAAAAAAAATTAATCAAGAGGCAGGCTGTCATTTCAATGCACACAACATTTAGCTGAAGGTAATATAACTTTTGCCTGCATTCTTAATTTCTTATATCTGGTTTGCTCTGTCTCATCCATTTGATAGTGCTGCAATCAAGTAATCAAAACATTGAATCCTCAGTCTTCATTTCTATGTATTAAGTTTCACAGAAGCAGCTGTGACAGTTTTTTCCTAGAAAACTATTTCTGGGTTTCATTCTAGTTATCTATACAGCCTGAGAGGTTTTTTTGAGCTACGACTGACTCAGTGCCCATAACTGATCTTGCTCTGGCATAAAGCTGAAAATTGAGAGAGTGTCTCTTGCTGTCTACTAGAAACAAAAATAGAGAGATAAAACCATCCAAATATATCTCGCTATAAAATCACTCAGGAAAATGTTACCAAAGCAATTCCTGAACCTGACATTCTCAGCTCAAGAGACAAATGCTTGACATGAAATTGCTACAATGAGAATGTCTGCTCAACACCCTTTGCAAGCCATACAATCACAAGAGGTAAAGTTGAGAACACACTGAAAAGTCATAGGCAAAATTGAAAGAACTGAAACTTGCCCTGAGGCCCATTCACTGTTATTGTCTGTATCTAATCTGGACAGTGCCCTTGGCCCCGCGGTTGAGGAAAAGCAATCTGTGACTGGGATTTCAGTGCTGCTTGCTGTGAGACTGATGGAGAAGGAGAGAAAGCCACAGGTGGAGCCAAAGACCTGGTGAGATTTAACCCTCTTATTTGCAAGTAGGATTATAGACTGAAAGGGACCACGCTTCTTCCCTTCCCTCCTAGACAGTCGAGCATATAAATGGTATTTCAAACCATGCACAGCACTGCAGCTTGTCTGAAGGGTGCATATGCAGTGAGTATTACAGAGGAGTATTGCACAGCTGGGAAGGAGCTGCATTCTACCCTTTGTACTGAAAAGCTGTTGAAAAACACCTCTCTGGGTAAGTGTGTAAAGAAACCACATCTGCAAGCAATGCCCCAAAGGAAACCATTTTCTAATGAACATAAGCAGTGCTGTGACCAGGTTGACTCCTGATGCTCTTTCTCTGACCTGACATTTGGAATTTTAGTTACCCACTCGGGATCAAGCAAGCACGGACATTTCTGGATAGCAGCTGCCTATGAGTTCAGTGCGACACAGACATTCCTTAGGGACTCTGTCTGCCCAGGATGAAGCCCTACTCTTTTCAGAACAGGGCAAGCTGTGTCAAATAAGCAAGCCCTCTGAGTGTCTCTGATACTTGACCACAACACGGAACCAAAACTTCCTCTCCTCTTTTTAACCAAGTGGTTTTCTTCAACCTCTTTTAAACTTCTGGGCGCCCTTTAAAATCTTTTGGAGAGTCAAGAAACCTGTGAACAGTGTCATTCAGGTGGGATGGGCAGCATTTGCTTGCTCATTTTAACAAACCACCGAGAAGCCAACAGACCACCAGGTGCCCATTAGTAAGAGACTAAAACCTGGGTTTCCAGGCTGGGGTAGAACAGTGGTGTATTATAATAAAGGGCTAATAACATATTTAGGCCTGAACTTGAATCCTCATGTTTGCTCTGTAAGAACACTGCCCAGACTAACAATGCAAACCCTGCAGGTCATGAAGGGATGGAAGGATACTGCTTTTACAGGCATGAAGGTGGGAAGACAAAAGGCTATGTTCGATTTGATTGGCCTGATAGCATTGTGTATCTGGAAGTGTGACTTCAAGAAAGCGTATATGCGTAAGACACTGCCACCCTTCTCACTGCCTTCCTGCACACAGCCATCTTGCGTTTCCAAGGCCACACTCTCAAGTTGCCTCAACTGAATTAGCAGTTTCAAAGCCAGTGTCAGTTGTCAGTGCCAGAACTCTGTGTGAAAGCTTCCAAGCCCATTGAAAAGAGTCAAGAAGCCAGTTAAACCAGTGAGGCTGTGAAGGTCCATCAAGGCTTGGTTTTGAGACTAAAATTTAATTTGGGAGTTCTGAGCAACTTAACAAATTCTCTATCACTGCTTCAAAATGATAGGTAACAACTAGAAACAGCAGTCCAAGCAACTTGGCCTAAGTTATCACACTCTTGCCAAAGAAGCAAATAATATCCTGTCAGCTTGCTTTTATCCATGGAGACAGCAGCAGGACAGTGCTGAGAGCTAAGTCACCGTGTAAATGTAAAGCAGTGATGGCAATTGAATTCAGGTTATCTTCTTGACTGTCACTTCCGTGTTCCCACCACAAAGCCACCCTCATCACAACCACACCGTGTGATGACAGATGACTTGCTGCAGTTCATTCCCCCTCCTTCAGAGCTTCCTCATTACTATTCCAAACCCTAAACCAGCCCTAGACCCATAACCAGCAGTCTCCTCTCTTCTCTTGCTCTGCTCTCCCATGCTTCTACCCCAAATGTAATTGATTACTTGCAAGACAGCTATCAAGAGCTATTGTAGTACTTACCTGCCCCCAAAAGGTACCTTCACCTTCAACCCTGAGGCTCTTATGGTTTGTTTCTCCTGTGTGTATCCCTCAAGTCCCTTTTTCTAACCCTGACTTCTCTTCTATACATCTCAGCACTTTCCCCTTAATTTCAGTCATACATAGAGGAATGTTCCTTCTCCCTTCTGACACACCTTTTCCCACTTCTTATAAAGCTACGACTTTCCACATTTTTACTGTTCCCTCCTTTCTTCAACAGCCCTTCCTACCCCAGGAAGGCATATGATTTGGTATGACAAGATGTTTGATTAAATTAGAACATAAAATGTGCAGTAAGGGTGGGATTCAGCTTCCAGGCTACCTTGTCTCCGCTTCTATACTTAGGAATAAGCTTCATTGTCCGTTACAGATCTCCACTGACTATAAACAGAGCCAAAATGCTGGGCTGTAGCTTACATGCCTACACATGAACACCTAAGTTTACGTGCCTTAAGCTACAACCTGCATCCCACGCAGTGTCTTAAACACTAGCTAAGAGAGCGTTCTCAGAACACAATTACAAACAGTAAAGAATCACTAGATGCATTTAATTCCGTAGCAGGGGTTCCACAGAAATCAGGTCTGGGCCTACAGTTTCCAAACACCAAAAAATCCCAAGGAAGCATAGGACTAAGGTATGATAAACTTGCAAACAAGTCAAATAACGTGAACTCCCATCACAGGCAAAAGATATGACGAAGATTAGAGGGCTTTCTAAACTAAAAATGCTACTGTAAAAACAAATTAATTTCCAGGTATCTTTTGGCCCACACACTCTACAGACTAGGTTACAGCCTTTCCAGTTTTATAGTGCATGAAGAACTCGTTTCACTGCTGAAAGTGAAGTAAATCTTCTTAGATTCCTCTCTTCAAAACTCTTCAGTACACAACTATTATCTTCACCTGCTCCTGTAATGACCTTCTAGGTAGAGTCACTTTCTACCCCTATTCCCTCCCTTCTTGGCACATGTCCTGCCTACTTTGGGGAGGACTTTGCTGAACTGAGTTCTCCATTAGCACTTCCTGCACCACTGTCATGTGCAGATTTCTCTTCTTCCCATCCTTGCACTAGGAAACTCCACAGGCCCTCTCATCCTGATCTTCATGGTCACACAACAGACTGAACAGGAGACACTTTGCATGTTGGCAAATTATCTATAAATACCTAGCTTTCTAGCATGCTTGCCTGCAGCATGACTCAAACCACACAACTCTTACACAGCAAGCAAACAGCCCTAAGAACAGGATTTACAACTGACAGACATCAGCATTTTCCTAGGCTTTAATTCCTTCAGAACTTCTTTTTGAACACAGCAAGTAAAACAAGCCTCATCATCAAAAAGAGTTTAACACACAGGACTCATTCGATTTCTGAGTTTGCTTCAGCAATACAAGCAATAATGACAATTAATAGCAACACCTCTCTCCCAAGTCTCCTTGATAAACTAATCCCTTACCTCTTCACCTCCTTTATTTTCTTAATGCATCTTCTGTTCTTAAAACTTCTTAGGAAAAGATGTACTTGAATAACTTGTTAGAAGCGTGCTGAGTGTTTGATGACAGCAGGCATCCTAAAGAATGTTTATACTTTTCCCTGTCAAACAGGGTAGCCAAAAGATTATTTCACCATAAACACTGAGTATGGACCTTCAAGAAATGCTTTCAATTCTAGGATACTTTTGTGCTTTGTGTAGAACATACAAACTTAAGTATTATTGAATATGGACCTTCAAGAAATACTTTAATGCTAGGGATAAGTTTGTATGCTCTACAAAAAGCACAAAAGTAAGTATTAACACTTGCCCAAAGTCAAACAGAAAAAAAGCCAGCACAGAAAAACCTTCTCTCTGTACCTGGTAGATGCCAACCCCAGGCAATTCCACTTGCAGGTGATTTGCTTGGCAAGAGATCAGCACAGCGGTGAGAGCTAAGTCACTGCAGAAATGTCATGTTCCCATGGCTGATGGGACAGGGTTTCACTGAAAAGGTGAATGCTTTCAGGTGAAAATGCTTTATCCAAAAAGAGAGGATGATGTTTCAAGTAGCCCATGGAGACTTTTTTCCCCCCAGATCTGAATTTGTTTTAGACATCCCAACACAGAAAAACAACATGATAGTATTCAGTTTCCCAGTGTCCCCACTTAAAGCACCGGTGAGCTCTGACCTGGCTGAGGTCCTGCAGCAAGCACAAAGCGCTCCAAGCCACTGGCTGGCAGGAGTTCCAACGGTCTGTTTGTCCAGGCCTCAGCAGCAGGAAGCACTGCTCAGCCCTCTGGCACTACGACTCACACAGCTACTGCTCCACATGGATCAGAAGCTCATTCCAAACTACCAGGCCCACAAAACTTTTAGCTAAAGAGCTGAAATGGAAGTCTGGCTGTTTCCTACTTACTTCTCTTTCCACAGTCCTCCCCCTCCCCCTCTTTTCTTCTGTGCCTTGCTCTAACAACTTACTAATGTGATGAGACTAAAAGCACAAGATAAACTTTGAGTAGGTACAAACAGCAGCCCCAATATCTTTTATAGCCAGAAAGATGCAGGCAACTCGCTTTTGATGCAGCCCTGTTAAAGCAGGGAGAACAAGGTCTGTCAGGAAGGCATCCATCCCTTCAAACCTGGGATACTGCTGTAACAGAGGTAAATGCCATCTAACAGCCAGCACAGCCACTGCTGCTCTTGGATCCCAACCTTCCTGTCACCACCCAGACAAACCTGCCAGCCCTACGCCTTGTATGCCAGCAGAGAAGTCCCTGAAGCTCAGCTCTGCAGTGCTCAGCTCCCTCCTGCTTTCTCAGCATTCCGTGTCGCTGCCTTGCCAAGCAGTGGAACACAGACCTTACAGCCTATTGACCCCACAAGAGAGATCCATTGCAGTACTCTTTCACTGCTACTATCCAGCTTCCTATTTCTGAGTCAGAAGACACAGGCAATCACAAAAAGCGTGTAGTTTTACAGTATCTGTATCTTGCACGCCTAACCAAAGTCTCGTTCCTTGCCTTAGTCTTTAACACCAATTCTGCTGCTGTTTACCAGAACTTGCACCAGTGGTTCCCGTATCACAACACCAGTAACAGTACGAGCTGCTCTTTATACTGAGCAGCATTCATATGCTGAGAAACACTGACAATAACATTTTGTCCGATAGCATGATCTGAATACTCCTACCAGAAGCATGTTTGTTACTCAGCATGCTATCTATCTTTTCCGTGTGTTCATCTTCGTGCTTAACCTTGGAGGTGAGTTGAGATCGAAACTAATGTACATAGGCCAGAGCATTGGCAGATCATGATTTATACTGATTGAGCATCAGAAAACAAGGATGCCTTGGATTTTTTTTCCCCTCCCATCCAAGGTGCAGTGCCTTCTCCACTTTTCCTTTCCGCCACCCAATCGTTCAAAGAGTTCAATGGAAGAAGGAGGAAACCCACTAATATGTGCATACAAACCTGTAAGCCTGCTTGTTTCAGACAGACATTCAAATGTACCCACTTGGCTTCACTGATAAGTGGAACCCTGTTCCTAGGCCTGGACTCATGGCTGTTCTTTGGCACAAACCAGCCTGCACCACCCACTGTGGGGATAACGCAGACCGAGGCATCACGCAGCAACTCCCCAACCTGCCCGCACAATTGCAGCAAGCAGAACTAAACCTCCTGGTAGTCACAGAGGCGGCCTCTGGGCAATGCTGCTTTGCATCCTTACAAGGCATTACTCCTGAGCCTGGGCAGCTAAAAAGAATCTAGAGGGACAAGGTGCATGAATCTGTGCAATTCTAGCAAAATCCTTTTATCTTCTGCTCTAGTGACTTTCAAGCAAGTATTTCTAAACACCTAATCATGTCCCTTAGCACTATAAGTCACTGCAGATGTGGCAACCAACCAGAGGCTTAACTGGATCAGACAACTTGTTTTATTTCCTGTGTGTGACCAGCTGTTCTTTACACAGTTATTGCAACACACTTTGCAGTATTTGTTCTTCCTTCCCTCTGTGTCTCCAACATTTTAAAGCATGAAGCTGATAAGCAGCCAAGGGCTGATACACTACAAATGAACCCAAGCAGTAACGTGATCCTGCAGCCATATCAGAGCGACATCTACTTCCAGGTTTCATGCCAACAGCAGCAGGTTGTGCTGCAAGGAGAACCTGCCACTGTTCCAGCCTCTCCAAAGCTTGCCAGCTCTGCTTTATGCCCCAGGGGAAAGTTGAGGGGTAAACTGGAAGGAAAAAAAGGAGGAAGAAGCTCTGTGATGACAGTTGCCATTAAATAGTTTGAATTTGGACAGGTCCCCAGGATGTTTAATGTATTAATCAAAGATGCTTTTGAAAGCTTGTGTATATACTAGAAACTAAGCTGCAGTTGGGAAGGTTAGAGCTATGCAGACACACAGATGGTTTGCCTTCAAAGCCTGCTCGTTTCAAAGCAGTCTAAACCCTCTCCCTCTTAGGCCAGTAACACTGTATCAGGTAGCACCCATTGTGAAATCCATGTAATCTCTTCAATGAGACTTTCTCCACAGCAATAGAAGGGCAACTGTGGGTAGATTGCCACAGACACCAGGCAAACCATCCCAGAGCCCATCCCTTCTAGGTCACTGGCCCAAGCTCACAGCAGATTAGAATGGCACAGAAGGCATCACCATCTGCTGTCTCTCTAGCATGCTGTGCAGAGTGAGCTTTGGAATCCTAGGCCAGATCCCAGAAGACAAGTATTCCCAAAGACACTAGCATTAACTGGAGACAATCCAGTACGTGTCAGAAGTCTTCCCCATCACTCCCAAATCCCACTTAAGCAGCTGCAGCAGATGGCACCTACCTCTCACCAGACAGAGCTGAGCATCAGCCTGGCAGGAGCAGAGAGGTCACACCGTCAGGCATATAAATCCACCGCTGGTCTCCAGTGTCCAGCACACTGTAAGGCTGGATGAAGTCTCCAGTGCAGAGCAGTCAAACAGGCCACGTGCCTTGGCAACATGAAACTCCACCGTAAAGAGGCAGACAGAGAGACAACGACTATTGTGGAAAAGAGGAACAGGTATTAAGAAAAATTTATACACACAAAACCCAGAACCTCATGAGTGTCAGTTCAGTGTACAAGACCCAAGCAACTGCAGACAAAGGAAAGGCAGGAAAGAAAGCAAGAAAATGAGGACACGTGTAGAACAACTTGGGGGTAGCTCTCTGTCTAGGGTGCCTTTGGGATAGACAGGGAATTTCCCCTACTTAAAAAGTAACTTCTCCTTCCAGAACTACCTGTCTGGCACCTTTCATCAGGACACAAATTAAAAGCAATTCAGTGCACTCCTAAGAGCAGCACTACAAAGCAAACACTGCAGCCCTGGCACAATGCATTATGTCAGGAAGGTGCAGGAAAGGAAAAGATACTAGAAAATGCAACCTTGAGGCAAATCACACCAAGTCTCCAACGTTCTAGACCCACTCCATGGTATTTCCTAACGGCCATACAAATGGCTGCAGCGGACCTCGAGCACCCTGTGATGATGTGACCTGCTAAAGGTTCAGCTCTCAGATTTTATATGCAACTTACATCATTCATCTGTGCCGCTGTTTCCTGCATATGTCATGTCTTCAGACATCTCTTCTATAGTTGACCCAAACACAAGAAAAATAAAACAGGCAGCCAAGCACTTAGCTCGAGGTGTAGTGGAATTCAGCAGCTGAAGTTGGTGAACGGCAGCTGAGCAAGACAAGCTGATGCTGCAAGCAAAGGAACAACAGCGTAGTGCAGGCATTTGAGTGTTTTCATAGTCTCCTAGTAACTCCTACAACACCAGCACAACTGATATTACCAAGTTCATAGCAGAGACTTGGTTTATAATTTTTCCATGCCCCATGCACTGTTAACTCCCAGTTCTGCCCAAAAACTGTCAGCAAGGGTTAAAAAGTCCACCAGCTCTCACCTGGCTAACTCTGACCGAAACAGCTTTCACATGAGGTCTCACCTCTAGTGTGAATAACGGTGTGATGCATGTAGCCTTCAGCAGTCACTCCTGCAGGCTGCTTTGATGTCACGCACATGCATGACATTCCCGAACATGAAGCTAAACTTGGAAAAGCAACTCCAGCAGCAGCTGTCACCAGCACACTGCAGTAAGGGCCAGCAAGAGGCCTGCTGTGCACTGCAGTACAATCCACAGGAACAGCTTTCCTCAGCTTCCGCAGCAAGACTCTGTTAATTAACAAGGACTTCCGAAGTTAGTGTGCCTATTACCTGGGGCTGATTGCCATGGGATACCACATCCCCTAATGCATTCCCATCCCAGAGAATAAGGTACGATACTATCAGAAGAAACCACCACTGACTACAAAAGAATAGAGTGCAAAAAGATTCCAGTAAAAAAAGATGTCATTTTAAATCATAATGAAGCTTCCAGCTGTCCTTAAGGTGAAATGGAACGGAATTTATTTCTGACATTACTCTTCCTGGTACTTTCTGCAAGATGAATGTCACTGGATGATGGATATTACTGTGATTCCCAGTTTCCAGTTGTGGTTCCCATCATCAGCTGCCCCAAAGGGACAAGATAGAAAGCAGAAGCAAAAAGCCAGCTAAAACAGGTTACCCACAGTCATACAAGCTATTTCCAGGTTCCAAGCTGAATTGATTCTTGACATTATCAGAAGTCGAAAAAAATTCAAAGCAGCAAGAACAGTCCCTTATCAATCCCAACAATAAATTTCTATTTCAAAATTGCCTAACGGCTCATAGGGCGTCACTTGGCATCAGTTGTAAAGAACTGTAGAGAGAAGAGATGGGCAGCTAAAAATGGAAAAGTGAAGTTTAAACAGTCTGGAGCACAGTATCACACCGATACCGAGACCTCGGGTTACTGTTTGGCAAATTATATTTGAGTATGATAAATACAAAGGACAGGAAATTCAGAGAGGAGTAGGTCATTCCAACCCAACTCCTCCTGCAGGAAGAAAGCTTTGGGAACTCCCCTTCATGTGAAAGTACTGACTGAAGACTTAACCTATCTGGTCCACCACTCTTTTCATCACTTACTCACACGACAGTCATCAAAACACAATCACAAGGCAGCCCAGCTCCAGGCATTTACAACCGATGCAGTTGTGGCCCCAGCTTGGCCATCGCTTTACACGCCTCCCTAAGCTGTGTTCATTTTAGCAGCGTTCAAACGAGTGACTGTGCCTTGTGCAGGGGCCCTAGCACAGCACTGCAGTGCTGGCTTTTACCTTGGTAACACCACACGGTAGGGATACACTGGCAAACTCAACTGAATACCAGACTGCTCCAGAAAACTGCCTTTACTAAAGAACACTTTTGCTAATTGTAAATTAAAGACAATCCTGTACTGTAACTATTCCGAGGGAATTACTTTATTTGCAGTTTCATGTTGCATTTTAAGTCTCAAGGGACATCAAATATCACTTTCTGCATTTTCCCATTAGAGCAAAACAAGTACCCATTGCTTCACTGAGCCTTCACAGCTGCTTCAAGGTATTTACAATTATATTCAAGACAATGATCAATATGGTTTTTGCTGGTAAGAAAGTTCAATTCCAACTGTGCTATTTTTGCTGCAATGGAAGTTGAATTTTGTCTAACAGCAGCTCCACCTTGTTCTCAATACAGTCTCTCTCACTCACAGATCAGTCTGAACAATCACATCAGCAGGGGTCGAGGGAGAAGAGCTCCCTATTCAGCTTGTGTCCCTCCTTCAACTGTCTGATTCTGGAACGTTACAGAACTGCTTTTTAGCAGTACCTGCTTTTAGGACATTATTTTCAAACAGACCACTGCTTGACCGACTAGGCCATTGCTTTACAGCCTCCAGACACGCTGTGGCTAAGACAGGCTAAGCATTAATACAGAATTCTTCAGCAGTGCCTCAGCTGTATCAGTTCCAAATGGATGTCTCTCTTGCTTTGGTGTGCACACGGCTGAACAGTGCTTTTCCTCAAAGATTAAAATGGCACAGCTGAGGCATCAGATTTAGCTTACAGATGATGCAAATCCAGCAAACGAAATGAATGCAACAGAAGTGGATTTCTATTTTTTAGTAATGCTTTGAGAAGGAAAGTGACTTTGACATGTCTGACAAAATATTAGCACTAATTAGATCAGCTGATACGTGCATATACCCCACCACTGCCGTAGCTTCATCCAAAATTCTGTTAAGCTTTCTTTGATTGAAGAACAATATACTCAGCGTTCACCCAGTCTGTACAAGTGGATTACATGTCCGCCATAGGTACAAAATGTTGCTAGGGCAGCTTTCCAAGCTGTTCTGACAAGCAGGCAGAGGCAGCGGAGCTGTGCTAAATGCATGCAAGCTGTCCAAGATCAGGAAAGCTTAAGCAGCTAAATAATATTGCTGCATTTACCTAGGTAACAAGTTCCTTCTCCTAGTGAAACCATTCCTCTGACATTGCCCAGTGTAACAGAGTCTCCATTTCTCAGTTCAGCCCTCTGGCATTAACACAGGAGCGCACTGTATCTGGGGCAGCTCTAGTCCCAACTGAAATGCCTCAGGGAGGTGGGATGGGTCTCAGCCCTTTTAACACAGCTATACCAAAAGCAGGCTCAAAAGAAATCATTTAGAGAAATCCAAGTAAAAGCCGTTGGAAAGCAATCAGGGCTTCTCCTAGTGCCTCTACTAGAGTAAGTAATAAAGATGTATCCTTGGCTCAGCAGGCAATTGCAAATGGCAATGCTCACTGACATCAAGCAAGCTGGCCTTCAAAGTGACATGCAAGTTCCCAGACATTCTTGTAAGTGAAAAGCCCTTTCAGGGCACTCAGAATCCCACAGCT
This sequence comes from Strix uralensis, assembly GCF_047716275.1. NCBI lineage: Eukaryota > Metazoa > Chordata > Aves > Strigiformes > Strigidae > Strix > Strix uralensis. The sequence continues at coordinate 456,666 of NC_133983.1, read as the reverse complement.
CCACTAGTATGAAAACATGAACTGAAATAGCCAAATGCATCAGGACTGGACTTGAAATAACATCAGTAAATGAGATTCGTCATCTCAGCCTTAACACCTGAGTTCAGAGCCATTTGCATCTCTTCTCAGGATCCATTTTCTGGGAGACTGCATCAGGAAGACAAGACAGAAAATCAAATGCCTAAACAGAATTAAGATCTCTTCTGCACCTTGTTAGTGAGAAAACATTGTCTGTACATTCGAATGCTTCATCCCTTGCTACATAGCCACAGCTCGATAATAGAGTAAGCGTCTGGTGGCTGACAGGCTGTCTGCCTTCTGCAGCCATCGGCCGCTTTTCAATTTTTCTAATCAGCTAAGCAAAGGAAGAAAGTACAGTTCTTAAATTCTGCAATTGTGAAGACACTATCGCCTGCACTACAAGAAAGACTGAACAGCACCAGGAATCTATAGTGAATCCATGTGATACTTCACTGCTCAGAGGGAAAAGTCCATCACCATCCCAAGCCTGTTTTGCAAAGTTGTCAGAATTCTTTATACAGGTCCAGGCATGAACATTTGTCTACGTGTGGCAGCAGAGGTGTAGGGGGAACCGCTATTTCTCCATCTGGTTAGAGTCACTTCCATGGGACTCCAAGCATGAGGAAGGAATAGGAAGACCTCTGCCTCAGTTCCTTCATTTAGGCCAGTTTTGGAGTACAAGAGAAAAGGATTTAAAGTACATAATTTTATCCCAAGAAAGAGGGGAGGTAACTAGGGACCAGATCCTTCTATGTCATATTTCAGAAGCCACTGTGTTCGAGTGTGGCATGAAGCACATATTGCCCTCTTCCTCTTGACAATGCCCCCCCCCCAAAAAATCAGTTCTGAGCCAAGAGATATTATTACTCATCAGTACGTACATGCTAAGCTCTTTTGGGCCATGCAATTATGTCTGCTTTTCTCCACAAGGGCATTAAAAACATGCTACATAATCATTACTGCACTTGAAGTAGCTGAAGAAAAAGCACACTGGGAAAAAAAGTCAGTGCCATCCTTCAACTCCCCAAAGGCAGCAAGCCAGCCATGCTCTGCAGGCAGTGCCGTGCACCACACTAGGTTGGCCCCATTTGTGCCCTGGGTGCTAGCTGTGCCATGGTTTTTTCCTCCATGCACAAATTTTACAACTAAGAAAACTGTGCCTCATGGTACCACAGGGGCTACATTATCTCTGCCACATCTTAAAACCAGGATCAGCTTGTACACAACATGAAGAATCAGGATAACAATTAATGAAGACTAAAAGGATATTTGCTAATTTCATCTCCTCATTCACCTCTCCATGGGCATCTAAACACACAGCTAAGAAGCCTTTTCCTGTTCACTGATGCCACAGAACTTAGAAAACCTGCATAAGATCTTAAGCTGCGAGTGTTAATTTTAAAATCTCAGTGATGTTCAAGAACATTTTCCTGTTGATTTCAGTGAACATAACATCTTCCTACCAGAAAAATCTTGGTAGCGTTAAGGGCTGTCCACAGCTAGAGCCTGCAAATACACACACAGATACAGACACACACACATACAACACACAAGGCATCCTGCTCCCGTACGGATCTCACAGGGGAATCACCTCAGGGAACCTCAGCACAGCAGGTTCTCCGCTGTCATCACAGGAGCCAGACTCTCTCTCAAACATCAGTCCCGCTGATTAGTGAAGATGTACCACACACTATTACTGTTTAAACTTTGATGCACAAAGTAAAGCAGGTCATGTACTCTGTGCGCTGGAATGCAAAAGGAGGTGGTAACAGAAACCACCAAATCGCTGCAGTTCCATTGTGTTACAGAGTCCTTGGGGCTCGGGAGACACCACAGTGCAACAGGAACCACCCCACAGATCTGAGTGCAAAGGGTCTCACTCTTGTTGTGCATTCTTAACTGCAAAGCCTTCCTATGAGGCAGAGCTCAACGCCAGCCTGGTCCTACCTGTGCCCCATGGCAGATGCCCGAGCAGTTGGTGCTTCAGAACTTCTCCAAGCCTGCGCAGTCCTGGGAACAGCTCGCACCAAAGAATGGAGCCACGGACGGCCTGCTTGGATGAGCTGGTGCGAGGGCTGCACGGCCACATCACTGTCACTTTGCAGCACAGGCATTCCTGGTCTGCAAGAGAAATCCTGAGAAGCTGGTACTTTCTCCTGAAATGCTCCCTGAGCTCTCCCTCTCCTCTGTTTTCAGAGGCCCCCGTACACATGGAAGATTCTGGCACGCCACAGAAACACAGAATGGTCGAGGTTGGAAGGGACCTCAGGAAATCATCTTGGCCAACCCCCTGCTCAAGAAGGGCTCCCTCGAGCTCCTGCCCAGGACTGTGCCCAGACAGCTTCTGAACACCAGCCCTGTCCCCGCTGGGTTACAGCTCCCTCCGCTCCTCCGGCCTGTCGCAGAGTGCAGTCACCTCTCCCCCACAATGCTACATGCCATTGGTGCCTCCAGCAAAGTGCCACAGGAGCAATCACACCACTGGTGGCTTTGTGCGGGGCTGGAACAGGGGGGGCTGACATTTTTATTTTCAATGCTACAGAAAGGCATCAATTCAGAGCACAGAGAGATAAGGCTGGAACAAGGGAGGGCAGGAGCCGGCTCGTTAATGTTATCAGTCCTTATCTCCACAGACTGGGGTGGAGCTCGGGGCTGTGGGTGGAATCACACGGAGCACCCAGCAGCCCAACAAGGAGGGGCGGGGGGGTAAGAATTGCCCCACCACAAGTAGCTCGAGTTCTTTAATATTCAGTCTTTGTCAACATTGTTTCCCTGAGACAGCATAAAATTCCTTTTGCAATTGAAACTCTTGTGTGTTTATTCTACTGAATCCAAACACCTCTGTTGCCGTGTGTTTGTCCCCTTTGTGTATGCACACACATATATATATATAAATTAAGGTACCCTTAAGTAAGTTAGTGTGAATCTTGTCATTTTAGAATCTGTGAATAAGTTGCTTTTCTTTCTTTCAGTATTTCTGAATTATTTTGTAATAATAAATTGCTGTTAGCTATTAATAAACCTAGATTTTTCACTAAACCATTACCCTGTCAATACTTTCATCTGTGACACTGCTACAACAAGAAACAAAAGGTTTTACTCTGTATTTTCAAAACATGCAAGGCTGAATTAAATTATAATTATGGACTTATGGCAGAAGATAAACGTCTGCAGCACACACCCAGAACTTCTCTTGCATCAGATTTTTGCTTGAGCATTGAACATTTTACTTAAACTAAGCATGCTCCCCATTTTTCTTAGGGAAATCTTAAAAAAAAATATGAATTTTAATCAACCCTTTTGGAGTCCACAGGAAGCAGAAGCCCAAAATGACAGCTCAGAATTATGAATTGCACTATCCTGCAGGACTGTTATCACTAAAAGCCAAGAGATTTAACACCCAAGGTGGACAATTTTTAGAAAAATCCGATTATTACGTTCACATTTTGTCTCAGCATTAAAGCCTGACAATTTTTATCATAAATTGTGAGTGCCATCACAATCACTTTTAGAAAAAAAACCTGTACCAAGTCCCAAAATATTTTACATATTAAGAAGATATCTATTAGCTTCAGGCTACATGCCAGGATACAGATTACAGTTCCTGTCTTGACTGATAACAAGGACCAAAACAAAGTATGGTCTGTAATGAAGTTAAAACTCCTTCTATCACTATTCATCATCAGTAGCAGAAATTAGCTTTGGGTTATTAAAGCTGAGGATCAAAAGTCCCATTCAGAGAAGTAATGGTAATTATAGTAAAAATAAGGTAAAAAGCAGCTTTCTGGAAGTAAAAATTGGTAAGATGTCCCTAGCACATAAATGCAAAGAAAGGAGAAAAAAAAAAAAGGAACTTACAGCTGTGCCAGGACCAGTTACTGAGAGCTCAGCTTCATCATTCACTCCTCGAGCTTTCTGCTAGAGAGGACACACCAGGGGAAAACAGGGATAGAAAACATCTTCCCTCCTGCCAACTTTGGAAATTCAAGCCAACAGGAGTTGAATTAAGTGCAGCATTCAGATGCCATGTGGTGTAGCCCCCAGCCACAGGCTCAGCTGCTGAGTATCACGATGCCGATTGTAACAGCTCATCACAGACAGCAGACAATCCTCTGGGTCACATTTATCAAACCACGCAGCACTAAGACGAACCACACTGCAAGGCTCATCAACACAAAAGCAATCCAGACTTAACACGGGTATAAGCAACACAACAGGCACTTGTCAGGGAAGGCAAACCTCTTAAATATCTTAAGAGTCCACACAAGTCAATGGCCAGCAGCTCCAGTGAATCTGATCACACCCTTGTCCCTACTATATAAATAACCTGTGTCAAAAGGGACACGACAGGTGCTCCACAGCAGGTAGGAAAGGCCGTGCATTTGTCTCCTTCCCCCCTCCCAGGGGGATACTATATAGCAAATATAACGCGCATAATCCACAAACACACATGCACTAAAACTTACTCTTTTGGTCCAAAAAATGAAATAAATGTCTTAAACTTCCTAAAAGTTCTCGCTTTTCCCACGTTCACCTTCCCTGCCTTCTTCCTCATTCTCACACTAAACTGCCTTTTCCAATCTCCATGGCCACTCCTGGATTTGAAAATCATCCTCTGCTCAAATTGAGGAAGTCTGTCCATCTTTTTCCTCTGTGTATCTGGGCATAGAAAAGAGGTTTATTGAAGAGATGAAGGATTTTCTGAGAGAACTTCTAAACAGTGTATTCAGGACGTATCACTGAATTTTCTGTCCAGTACATGACTACAGAAGCCATTCATTTTGCATGTCTATACATAAAATAGTTTCATCCCACTCACCTCTTCACCTGGCTGCTTTTCAGTCCAGGGCTGTTTCCTGAGAGAGAGCATGGGCTGGAAACAAAGCCCTGACAGCCGCCACCTGGACCTGCTAAGGGTGCGCTGAGGAGTGTCCACTCACTGAGTGATGCCCTGCGATTCTTCAGCCTCAGGATGCACACGCCTCACAAACTCTTTTTCTTTCAAGCCCCTGAGAAATCCCGTGGTTACTTGTGCCCTTTGGAAGTTGTTCTTTTGTCCCCTGTGGGAGGGAGAAAGGACCAATGCATGGCTTGATACCTGGGAAGGCCCCTGTTTCTGCAGCCAGTTGATCCACCTGCCTTGGCAGCATATTCCCTTTTAAAGCATTTCCCCCTGCTTGCACTAACACAAAATTTCCTGATACAGGGCTACTGTGGAACTCCTTCATCTTCCTTCTGAGATGAAAATTTTGAACTTTCTCATTCTGGTTGCTCTTCCTGTTTCTTTCCCTTTACATCTTCTTTGATATCTGCTTCTTCCCTTAATTACTCTGATCAGACAATTTTAACACCTTCATTTGGTTGTTCCTCTACTTCGAAGCAACTCTTGGCGGCTTAAACAATATATGATATAACACACCTTGCCTTTTACTTTTAACACAGAACTGTGTTTAGACATAGGTACTTTTTTGTACAGTTAATTTGGAGACCTTGTTTAATCTTTTCTTTAGAAAGGGTGGCCTTCATGTTCTTAGCAATGCCACCTACCTGCTGATAAGCCAAGTATTATCACCATCATAAGCCACATGGCAGATTATGGGACTTACTTCCTATTCTGAATAGCATATTGTAAGCCTTTTTTCCATGTGCTATGATGGCATGCAAGTGGGCTTTCCTTCACAACAAGATCCACACTCATTCACTAGACTCTTGGACATTCCTCTGTAACCATAACACTGTTAAAAGTTCTTTCATGTATTTCTGAAGATGACCAGCCTACAGGAACTTCAGGGACATTTTCTGGGCCCAATTTTTCCTACCTTACATTTCTCCAAACACCACCACAGTATTTACACCACAAGTTCCCTCCTGTGCACTGGAACACACTGCGCTAGTGACAACTCAATTATTTCTTCAGTCTTGCAATATAAAATAGACACCCTAGGCAGTACAGAATTAAGTTGATGCTTTTCAGCAGAAATTCAAGGCAAGTTTCTAATTATCATGGTTGAAAAAAAAAAAAAAATCCAAGTGAGACTGGACAACAGCTCCCCGCCGACACATGTGCTAAACAAACCTGTCAGTGGTTGCCAGTCTGCACAACAGGCCATGGCCCTCCCGGCTTAGCCCCTTCTTCTTGGTATGCCAGCATGAATGCAGCTGCACCTGGAATGACCCTATGAGCAGGGTCCCTCTGCCATCACCCTCTTCAGTCTGCCATGGGATGCTATGAAGTTCATTCAGAGTAAATCCAGGATGAATCTGCCCCTTCCTGCCATAACCCAAGGCAGAAGTCTTCTTGTTCTATGGAAACGTTGCCTGATGTATGGCCTAGATGTGGCTGTGGGAGGGAGGGAGTCTGACTAAATCAGATGGTAGTAGCCATTGTCATTTGCTTTTGCCTCTCAGCCTTTTGAAAAACCATTCATTCCAATTCTCAAGATGAAATTTATATGCTAATTATCAAACTGGAATTTATATGCTAATTATCAGCTAATACTTGTCTTCTGTTTAAAGCCCTTGAGGAAGCTGTTTCAATTTATCTCATATGCCACCTAGAAAGTTACTCTTCATTCCATGTAACTGTCTCCAAGGGGTGCATTCACAGCCTTTGTGTTGTATAGATAATAAGCAATGTTAATATATACAGTTTTAGACTTCTTTGAGTCTACTCAAAGAACTACTTCTACTCCCATTAGATCAAAACCCCACACTTGAAGTATCTCATACTGGTTTTCTAACTCCATCTCTAATGTTAGATTTAAGTTCAGAGTAACTGATATATTCTTCTTACTTCTAGTGATCTCCTGACTAACCAAAAACTAAACACTCACTCTTAGGATTCACTTCGTTCAGCTCAGGCTTTTGTTTCTACTGCCTCAGGCCCCATGACTCATGATGTCATAACAGCTTCAACTCACACACAAACACAACATACTACAAAGGTGATCTGAAACTAAGATATCACCAGCACCTGAACATTACCAATTGAAAGCTCGCTAACATAACTAAATTCATGCAGCAAAACAATCCAAGACCTTTTGTGTCCCAGGACCTTAACCTGTACAAACTTCCTCTCTGATCTTGGCTTGGTCATCTTCTCCCATTTCTCAGTTCAAAAATAAATGGATGATAGTATTTTCTTACTTCACCAGTATGTTTTAAAGATGCACGTCAAGAATGTGAGCCACTCAGATACCAGAGTAATGGGGCCATAACCAGGACAAAACAGGTTGTTTTATACTGATAAACTGATTTATGCTCCAGCAATCTCATAAGAGCGTGCTCACTTCTCCCCTCATTCACCATGTCTGTAACTCTGACATTTTAATTACTAGCTATATCACTTCGCACTTCAAATTCACTCCAGTCCAGTTACTGCTCAAAAAAATTCAAGCAGTCTATAAATACTTCTATATCTTATATTTCAGTATTTTTTAAGAAATAAAGGTATGTATTGTTTGTAATTGGTCTTGTGGTTCAGCCAGCTGGCACTGCAGAATGACCAGCTGGACACGAAACACGAGAGACTTCAGATGACCACTGTGCCAAAAGACTGGATACAATGGGTAGTGGTTCCAGACTGAGACCCATACTGACTGCTTGGATAATTAACACTCACAGCAATGCTGCAACTGAGTTAAGGCTGATACCGGAGTCCAGTCCTCATTAAAGCTCTGTTCAGTGTTGGCTGAAGAAATGGGGAGAAGAGAATGCAGTAAGGGGGAAAGATGTTTTGAGAAGGTCATCTCTTCTGGGAATGACCACCCTATCAACAGGTCATCATAAAACCTGATGGGGTGGTTTCACCACACTATACAGAACATAGCCCCTACATCCCAACTAATACAATTAACTTCACATGCAACAGGACCCATCTTACAACAGTGTTCTTTAGAAATGTACTCTCAGAAATCAGAACTCCTGCACACCACTGCCTGTCAAAGTTTCAATGACATAACAGAAGGTAAAGCAACTATCTACCCATTAGTAGAATTTTTGGGGTATACCTTTATACCAGAAGAGTATCACTGAACTGACGAGGCAGTGTAAGTTTGCAGGGTCCCACTGTGATAAGCCATTCTATCTACCTCTTGCTCCTGAAAGAAAAACCCCTGTGTCAGCATTATCAAAACAGTCTCTATTTGACATGAACACATGCCGTGGGCTAAGAGACCGCTGCCTGCCAGAGCAAGCACACATCCTCAGTATTATGTGATCAGCAGAACAGCTGGAATCACAATTAAATTCAAACAGCCATAAACATTTACGAAGCTTAAAGGAAAAGATTTCAAATGCACCAATAAGGTCACATTGCTTTAGCCAGCTCCTGAGGGGTCAGCACCAGTACGTGTAAGTTTGCTGTAGTCTATCAAAGCTGCTGTGAGCTATCAATACCTCTTTGTCAAATACGTTATCAGCTAAGAGCAGGAATGTTCAATTGTGGGAAGATACCCCACAGCAAGTCCACAATACAACCAATTCAGAGTTCTATCCTAGAAAGTTTAACTAAAATACAAAAATAGAGATTGCTCTTAACATGAAGAAATCATTCAGTTGTCAGGGAATTAATTTTACCTCAGTTCAGCAAAACATGCTGAACTGCACATGCTCAAGTCTAGCTTAACCAAATACAGAAATACAAAGGATCTTAAGAAACACATGCTTCAAGATTTTACTCAACTAAGACTTGGCCTACTTCTTTCCTTTATATTTGTACAATAAACAATAGGGACTGGCAGTGACTTGCGACCAGCAAAGATAATGTTTACTGGAGGGGCACATGAGCACTGCAAGGTACTATTAATTCAGATGTTCCAAAAAATATAATTTCATGCACCAATCTTAAATGGTACATTAAAAAAAAAATCACAATGAAGCATCTAAAATAAATGTCATTTGAAGTCAATGACAAGACACTGCCTGATCTCAAGGAGCTTTGAATCCTATCTCAGAAGAAACACAGCTGAACATGCATTGTGTGAGTTGTTTTTCAGTCTTCCATTTTTTTATCAGGATAGCATTTAATTTCTTGCAAGTTGTTCAGAAAGTCTGATCACAAACTATTTCTCAACACATTTCAAATAATCTAAGCTAAATTATACATTTCAAGTCCAATGTTACTCACTGCAGTGTTAAGAAAGCACTATGCCATGACACAGATGCACTCTCATAAGTAACAGGGCACTGGCAGTTTCTCCCGTTGACAGGTATCTGTTTCTGATACACAGTGAAAATGTCACCTTAGCAAGTCAGTGTGATATCAGAATCTGCTGAAAGGCAGCAGAAATTAGTGAAGCAGAGCCTTCTCTTGCCTTGCTGCCATCCCTGACAGCAGACCATTTCAAATACTTTCAGGACTTCTCCCATTCTAGCTGTCAGCTTTCACAGGTATAAAAAAACCCCAACAAATAAACAAACAAACCAACCAACAAAAACCAAAACCAAAGAAAAGCAAAATTACAGTTTCATTACTTAAAGGGCACGTCTGCAGAATGATCAGCTTAGAGTATTGAGCCCTCACTGCTTTCTTCTCATATCTGAAAGTAGAGAAGCAAAACCAATTTTTTTTTTCCTATTCATGTCCACCACCTTTTAGTGCTTCAAGTTCTAGGAATAAAATTTGTTTCTTAGGCAATTTACATCACATGAGATGCCAAAGGGAAGTCAGGAAGAAGCACTGAATCACCTTCTATTTTCACTTGCTATTCTGTCTTCCCCTCAAACAGTGGGAATGACAATTCCCAAAGCAGAGCACAGCTCAGCTATGCTGGAATCACATCTCGTTTTTAGAAGCATCCTGTCCTGGTCAACTTTTACCTCCTCTTCCCCAAGAACTCCTCTCTCCCTAGGTGCATGCAATGCTTCTGGGTGTACGTAAATATTTTTTTAAAAACCTCTGCCTAGGACTCCAGTTGCCCAGCCATCACTTACAGTTCACTTCAGTCATCTGCAATGAGAGAAAGCTGCTCTTCATTGTGGTAGGTTTTACTCATTCCACTGAAATTTAATAGCAAGGTATAATTCAGAAGATACTGTGTAGAAAGTATTTTTACTGTATCCTTGATGCAGTACTAAGCAAAAGTACTACTCCTAAAAACCAAGGGGAAAGCTCATTGGCTACCTTGGCAATGTCTCCTCAATAACTTAATCCTCTGTCTGTCATTACTGTACATTGTCACTGAAACTCACTGAAGGTTCTTTACAGGAAATATAACTCAGATTAATCTGCCTGTAAAATACTAGCTTAAAGACAGACAGAATGAGATGAGAAAGCAGGATGTAATTACCCATATTAGCAGGTTACTACCAGGTCTCCTAACTGATGTTCATAAAGGAGGTATGTGTTTAGACTTTGTTTTCTTGCAAATCAAAAGACTATCCCCAAGCAAGCAAGTAAAGCAACTGCACTGCACTGTTCTGCCAGTCACCCAAATCAAAACCAGCTGCTAATTAGCACCAACATACTTAGTCACCAAGAGTCCTACTCAGCGATCGGGTTAATGTTTGGGCTCATAAGAAGAATGTAAATTCACTTGTTTCATAAACTTTCCTACGGGTCAAGAAAGCTGGGGTCCTTGTTAAAGCATCTTGCTCACATTAAAAAACTGATCATTATTTTCACTGCCCATTTATTATGTGACCCTGCAAAAACTCAATCTCATTTCTTCTCAGCCTGTCAGCTATTGTTATTTTCACCTCCACTTCACCAATAAACTGGCACTACACAATGCTTAATAAGTTTCTAAGTCCTAGAAGGCTGCTTCTGCTGCAGCAAATACTCCCTAGAAATGTATCCAAACAGGTTTAGCTGTCCTGCTAATAAACAGGTAAATGGGCCTGTCAGGTTAGAAAGCTTCACTGCATGAATCAAATAACAAAAATAATATATAAGTACATTTTATAATTTTTTCCTAAGCCTTATTTATAATGCAGAACAGTAATTGCATAAAAACAGCTACGTGTTATGTATGAGGAATTTAAATTGTAACTTCTGGATACTCCCAGGTGTTAACATGTTGTGACTTGTGAGCAATTTCCTCTTCAGGGGTGACAGCTCATCACAAGTGGTTGGGCGAGGTTTTACTACCTGTAAAGCTTACAGATCAGATTCTGGTTCTGCTTCGCATTTTTAGAGTTAGAATTAGGAAAACAACCACAAATGGGGAGAAAAAATGGGATAAGTATCCTGTAACAATTCAAAAAAGCATTTAAATTCATAGTATCATTTTTAGACTTAAGACCCTGGCAAAAAAACCTGTTGAGACTTTTCTGCCGTTAATGAAGCTTTCACCCTCAGACAAAATGAAGCATGATGACAGGAAGTACCGTGAATTGAGATCTTCATCTAGAAAGTTTTTACTTCAGTATACTTACTACTCTTTTGAAACCAAATTAACCTTTCATTGAAATATGAAAAAGGACTATGAAAAGGAAAAAGGATATTATCCTGAATGTGAACAGGTCCATGTGAATGCTAGTATAACTGCTTTCTTGTTCAGTTCACCTCACTTCTAGCAAGTTGTTTCCAGAACATCTTCACCTGCCCCTTTAACCCTCAACCTTCCCACTTCATTACTTAATCCTCTGTGACCAGTAGGTTCAGAGGGTTACTAGTCCTGTATACTCTCAAGGGCAACCTTGGCTGCAGTGATCAAGAAGCGGTGGAGGTCAAGATCCTTAGGGAAGTGAAGAGGGTGCACAGCAAGCTCACTACCCTGGACTTCAGGAGAGCAGACTTTGGCCTCTTCAGGGGTCTGCTTGGCAGAGTAAGATGGGATAAAGCCCTGGAGGGAAGAAGGGCCCAAGAAAGCTGGTTAATATTCAAGGATCACCTCCTCCAAGCTCAGGAGTGATGCATCCCAACAAAGAGGCAGTCAGTAAGTCTGCCAGGAGGCCTGCATTCATGTACAAGGAGCTCCTGGACAAGCTCAAACACAAAAGGGAAGCCTATGGAGGGTGGAAGCAAGGACAGGTAGCCTGGGAGGAATACAGAGAAACTGTCCAAGCAGCCAGGGATCAAGTTAGAAAGGAAAAAGCCCTGACAGAATTAAATAGGCAGGGACATCCTCAACTAGATCAGGTTGCTCAGAGCCCCGTCCAACCTGAACTTGAGTGTTTCCAGGGACTGGGCATCTGCAACCTCCCTGGGCAATCCAGAGAGGGTGGGTCACGTATTTAAAATGGGACCTCACATAATACCTATTCAAGCAGCTCAAGCACAATTGCAGACAGGAACATCAGGGGACTGGGGATCTCTACTTCCAGTTTTTACAGACCTGCGACCTTGGGCAAAACCCTTGAACAACCCTATTTGGTTTACAGCATTACCCTTTGCAAAATGGAACAAAAACCATTTTTCAGGACTTACATTAGTTTGTAGCTTATATTGCACATCGGACCAGGAATGTGCTAGGTACAAGGGTTTACAACATCTTCCGAAATTCTAAAGTACTTGGCAGTATTATGAAGATAGCTGCAGAACTGTGTTTTTGAAAAAGGGTTTAATATTTGAGACAAGCTACAAGCTTACTCTAAGCATGAAATACCATTAGCATTAGAACCTGACCTGTGTATAATGAGACACACCATAATGCCACTTACCAGCATTCTCAACTAAAACACCCCATTAAGAAATACATCCATTAGAGACCAATCAGACAATAGGTGTCATGGATCAATTTATCTGGGCAGTGCAAGCTCTGCAGTTGTTTGCTGGGTCTCTGTAAGCACGCTCAGCTTCCCTATACTGATTACTATAATGATCTCTGTATTAGTAAGCCATACATATCTGAGGAAACAGTCTTCCAGATTCAACACACCAAAGCTGCATAACCAACTTTTACTCTAGATTCTGCTTGTCTGAGAAGTGTAACATTCCCAGTGCTGTCCTCAGAGAGAGACCGGCTTCTGCGCTGCAGCAAAACATTTCGGTGCTGACAGAAGCAACTCTCTGCCCCAAACCCTGTTTCCCAGTGAGGTGGCCACAAATCTTGTTTTTAACCAGTAGTTTGCAGTTTCAGCCTCTATGAACCCACTGCCCACCGCTCTCCCATAATCAGCCATTCTCTGCAGCACTTCATCTGCTGCTGAATTGTAGCACAGCTCTCCTGTTAGATTACCTATTTACAACTGACTCAAAAAAGCCCCAGTAAAACTCCTTTAATAGGCAGAATATCAACTTTTTAATACATCTCCAACACCTTAAAGGTCAGGAACATGTCAGTGAAAGCACTCTACTTCAGATGAAATTCAAGACTTTTATGACCAATATATTTTCAAACCAAGTGGCCAAGAAGCCAACTAGCTTCTACTTTCAGCTCTTTGTTGTGAGAAGACTTAACATGAAAACTTATTGCCCTTATTACTTATTGCAGATCAGTAGTCTTGTTAGCCCTGTTCCTAACACACAACTTCTGTGTTCTTCCAGTAGTTCCATAACCTGTTGTCCTATTTCTTGAAGGCTTCATGGAGTTCTACTCAATGACCCTTATGTGTCCCTTCCAACTTGAGATATTCTATGATTCGTCTGCCCTTCCCCTAATCCTTCCTGTCTCAGGCTAACTACTTACTATACCCTTCCCCATTACCTCAAGGCCCCATTCACCCTCCTGCACTCGACAAGCAGGGTATGAGCAGGCATTAGTTTCCTCTCAAGAGGAGAATGTCTCCAAGATCACGTCTCTCCCCTAAGCAGGGTATGAGCATACATGTGTGCAGCCATGCCTTTTCTCTGAATGGGAAAACATCTGAGCAAACATCATGTTTCTCCCCTAACACCCCTGAAACAGGAGTTGAGTGCAGCTTGATGGAGACAGCTATTAGCAGCAGACCAAAGAACATTCCAACACCACAACTCATTACAAGTTCATTAAATTTTCCTGCAGCAGAACAGGTACTGGCTAGTGCCCAGTCTTTGAGTTAATCAGTTAATAAGATGAGGGGGTGGGGGATGGAGAAGAAAACCTAGAATTACTAGAAAGCTTAAGGAAACTGTAAAGAAATAAAACCAAGGGTGGTAGTGAGGAAAGCATCGCAAAATACAATTTGAAAAATTCCTCATGAGTAGGAAGAAAAAAATACTAGGTGTCTCGGTAATCAGTTGAGTTCTAGCATTCCCTCCCTCCCCTGACACCTACCTGACAGACTGCCAGCACTACCCATGTCTGACCCAACTGCTCTTCTGTTGTCTCTGGCACACAGATCTAGTGCAGTTTCTTCACTTATATATGATCTGATCCTTAATAACCTGAAGGGAAAGCACTAGGGAAACCGACATCTTAAAACCTCAGCATCATATTTGATAGCTCAGAGCTTTTAGTTATCTATAAACATGTAGAAACCCATTATTACAGAACTCCATACACTGCATTGAGACATTTCTATGCTGTGTTTTTTGAACAGCTTAAGGACAGGGTTACACCTGCCACACACTTCCTATATTCAGTCTTCCTGCTCACACTTCACTTTTTAAATGTAGTTTCTAATTATTCAGAAGATGAGAAGGTATTCCTTGAAATACAAATCAAGTGAAAGAGTAGCTAAAATGACACGTCATCAGTTCAGTTCTTTACAATCGCCTCTGTTTACACAGAATCACCCACAAACTACAAACCAAAGGGAAAAGTGGGAAAGCTCCATTTGCACACAGTCTAGATGAGATTTGCAAGTATAAACAAATTTCCAATTGTCCACAAGAAAAAATCAGTGCAAACTCTTCTCTGAAAAAACGGCCCTAGACCTGTTTGTAAAGGTCTAACCCAATGCCCGCTATAGCCATTAAGAATCTTTCTACTGATGTGAATGGCTTGGGAGTTTTGGGATTGCCTTGGCATCATTTTCAGCATGTTTCAGTGACACACACAAGGTCTGATACTACCATTCCCATTTAGCTGCAAATTCAGTGAGAACATTTGCTGAACAAAGAGCATTAAGACTGATCTAACAGACCAGGCAAACAAAATGGTAACATGTGAAAACAAAGCCAGTCTTCTCCACACCAGAAATACTAACCGGATTTAGGGGGAACTTCATGCTTTTCACATGAAGACCACTTGGAAAAAACCAAGATCAGCTTGTTACTGCATGATTTAAACCAGAACTAGCCTTGCTGCTTCAATTCAGAACACATTAACACATGAACCCAGGTTAGAAGGCATCAGAGAATGCATTTAGGTCACTCATGAGTTTCCAGTTTTCTAGCATATTCTGAAACTGCATGTCTGTACACCTTGTTCACCAGGTGTGTTTCAAGCAGTCTGTTCAGATACTAAAGGAAACAGCAGAAAACTTGAGCAGGTGGGCAGCACGGCAGCGTCTGGTGTCCCCTAATCCCCAGCAGGCCTGAGGAGCCAGAGTCCCTTTTGTCCAACGTGCAGAGGATACAATGCTCAGCTCCTCCCAGCACACAAACTGCCTCCTCTTTTCTGTGCCCACACGAGGTTAAAAAGCTATCTTTTTTCACAGATACATGCTGGCCCAACGTGCTTCTTTGGTGGGATATTTGTAGAGAACAACCAGAAGTAGTGTGAATACAGGAAAATGAATACATCTTTATGGCTTTTAAAACAGAATCAGTGAAACTGAGTTAGATTTAAAAACAGTTATGTTCTGAACTCATCCTCAAAAAACCAGTCTTGCCTCTGCATATGCATCATCTTTCAGCAGACCAGAAGCTTGAATACTTGTCAGAAAAATCAAATCAGGGACAGGAAAGATTTACAAGTTATCTACAAAGAAACAAAAGAAAACCAGGGATTATGGCAGTTTTAGGACCTGTCTCCAGCTGGCAAACCTCATGGATACTCTGTCAACTTCGGAGCGCACTCATGGGAATGGAGCTGACAGCGTTTGAGAGGTGCTGCTCAACATCTACAGTTAATGAAATCAACTGGTCCCGAAAGGACAAACTGTCAGAGCAAGTGGATTTGCTACATCCTGAAAAGAACGCTGCTTGACATTTGAAAAGATACACCCAAAAGCCAGTACTTTACTGGACATACATAGCAAATGCTTTTAGAAAGACAGAAATTGGCTTATACTAACACTACGTGCTATTTTTATGAAGCTTTGCACAGGAGCTTGGTCAGGGACTGACCCTTGTCAGTCATGGCCATCAAAATAAATTTTCAGTCTATCATGAATATTTCTCCTTCCTCCACTGCCAAACATACTCCCTCTCCTACCTACAGGACATTACCTCCACAGCGACACTGCAGCACAAGCTGTTAATGCTTCATTATCCATAAGGCAGACCCAAGGGGCTGCCCAATAGGCCAGACTCCTCTAACTCCCACTTTGAGAGTATGGCCTCAATTGAGTTTAAAATTCATTTTATGCAACAATGGACAATTAAAGTTGAAACAAAAACACAAAGCACCTGTTCAAAATAAACCTGAACTTCTGTCATCTCTTACAGGAAATATCCTTCCAAAAATAAAACCAAACCCCACGCAGAATTGCCTTTGAGTAGGGGCTCATTTTAACACAACTTTCTTCTGCTACTGACATTACTGCTGCACTGAACTTCCTTGTTCTTCTCCATGTTGCTTTCCCTCTCCAGCAAAGCAAGCTGCAAGTATTTCCAGTAACTTCACAAAAATGATCACAAGCTGCAAGTGAAATCACCAACCAAGGTCCCACAGACTCATGAGATAAGAGAAACTTGCAACAGGCCTGCTTAGGACTTATCAAATCCATGTACTCATTTGATTTGATAAGAAGGACATAGACCTGCTGGAGCAGGTCCAGAGGAGGCCACAAAGATGATCAGAGAGCTGGAGCACCTCCCATATGAGGACAGGCTGAGAGAGTTGGGGGGGTTCAGCCTGGAGAAGGCTCCGGGGAGACCTGATAGTGGCCTTCCAGTACTTAAAGGGGGACACAGGAATGATGGGGAGGGACTTTGTCAGGGAGTGTAGTGATAGGATGAGGGGTATCATATTTAAACTGAAAGAGGGCAGATTTAGATTAGATCTAAGGAAGAAATCCTTCCCTGTGAGGGCGGTGAGGCCCTGGCACAGGTTGCCCAGAGAAGCTGTGGCTGCCCCCTCCCTGGAAGGGTTCAAGGCCAGGTTGGACGGGGCTTTGGGCAACCTGGGCTAGTGGAAGGTGTCCCTGCCCATGGCGGGGGTGTTGGAACTGGATGATCTTTAAGGTCCCTTCCAACACAAACCATTCTATGATTCTATGATCCTATGACTCTGTTCTAGCTAGCTTAGTAACCTTTCAGCATTATAGATGCTTCAGACCAGTTTATCAGCCACTGCAGTCAGGTAATTTTTCTAACCACATACTTACGGAATTAGTCCATATGTCCTAACCTTATCAGCAAGTATCAAAAGAATTAAGGTAGGCCTTTGGGTTTCAAAAGGTGTAACAACTTCCATCATTGCCATTTTTTCTCATTTAGTTTGAGACCAAAAGGACCTGTTTTTACATCAGAGTGGTAACGTGCTGCGCTCAGACTATGAACAAAGCTGGTTGTACTACTGACAGAAGCAACCTTTAAGTAACAGCTGCCCTTAACCATTTTAAACAGAGCAAAACTACACAGTTCAATTGCAACATTTTTACTGTTAATAGAGGTAAGACTATAGATGTTGTGATAGTATAAGTTGCAAAATAACAAATTACATTTTAAAGTTTGTGAAATTGGAGTATTTATTTTCAGTTCCCAAAGCAACTTAAAAGTTTATTCAAAGGCAATGCAATATGAATCAAACTTGCTGCTAGTTCAGGTCAGCTTTTCATAAAAGCCAAGAGTTGCTAAGTTACTACAAAATATGAAAATCCCAGTGATAACTCCCTAGAGTAGAGCTAACCCTTGGTTCTGGACCAACACTTACCACTTCTAACCAGACAGAAGAGTTTCTTACGCATGCAGCAGAGCAAATAAATTATTTGGAACAATAAACAACCTACATATTTCTACATCTTCTCTAGAGACTGTAGAAATGGCATGAAAATCGTAAAATAAAATTACTTCTGCTTATCGCATGCTTGTCTTTTTTTCAAGCAAAGTATTTTTGCCTCTTTAATCACCACATGTATGTGTGTGTGTGTCTCTCTCCTTTTTCTGCAGAACTGCTACCTAACCTGTTGCTGCCTGTTTTCATTCGCACAGTTGGGAGTATGCTTCCATGTAAGCCTAAGAAGCCTGCACTTGATACTATTAAACTGCATTAGCTGGCTCTGTTACTGAACAAGTACTGGCTATGATCCACTGGCAGCCGGTTAAGGCTGAAATCATAACTTTTCTGTCTGATGCATGATCAGCCAGAGTACTGTCATACTTGCTTTTGCATAACATGCTCCAGGCTAGCACTCCCCACGTGTCTCAGGGCACATGTATACCACAGAAACTCCCTACCAACCTGCTTTCTCTGCTGCCAGAGAGTGGTAATTCCATCATCACTTAAAAAGAACCAAGGCAAGCTCACCCCAGTTTCTCTGCACTTCTGCTCAGCACTGTTCCAAAGGTAAGCCTCTCCACAGAGATCAGGAGGAAAAGAAAACGTATCCAGACATAGGAATCACTGTATTACTGCTGAATTGATACTCCAAGAACAAAATTAAATCCTGATGATACCAGGATTTCAAGAACACCTGTGAAACCAAAGCAGCGCCAGCTCCACACATCTTGTCCCTCATCATTCCACTATTTCACAAATCAACATTAACCTCATGTTCAGTGACAACCCCTAAAATAGGACACAGGTAAAGGTTTAACAGAAAAATCCTCATATGTCCCTATGAATAAAAAGGTGCCCAACAAGTAGACAGGCAAGCTGGTACTCAGATCAAACATGAGACAAAGGTAATGCCAGCACCAAGATGTCCAGAGCAGTCCTGATCCTCACTATCCCATGACAGAGCACTGTGCTACCCCTGCAAAAACCCTGTTTTCTTCAATCCTTCAAAAGTGAGTTTAGAAGGCAGCATGCTCCCCAAACATAACCAAGCTCTACCACTGGAAGTCAGGCTCTAGATGAGATTCTGCTCTAAAATTTACACATTCAATTACTGCTTACCTTCCTCTGCTCTATTAGCGACTCGCCCTACAGTAATCTAAAAGGGAAGAGGCCCAAATTCCCAACAATCTGATTAGAGTAGCATGAGGTGGCTAAACCTCCAGATGCCAAATCTCTGCAACACCACAAGAAGGAGCAATAAGCAGCCAGGAACACTAATCATACCTTACCCTTGCTCTAGAGATAATGTTTTCACATCTTCTAACAAACTTCTAAATCCAACAGGCAACTCAGAAAGCACAGTGATGTGCAAAAATCATGCCTTAAAGTGTTTATGTTACAAAGCACATTGCTACTTCTTCAGTGCATACAGAAAATATCCATGGAACTAACAGACAAGAATTAGCCAAAAAGAAACTGGGGCAGCCCTCCCTTGCAGCAAGCAATGTGTTATGGGCAACATCTTCACTAAAGCCATCACATAGTTAATTGTATAACAGACACATCAGGAAAAGAACTTCACCGTTTCTAAGATGTTCCTTTTATTCTCCTTTCAAGCCTTTTGTTATTGCTGCTCCTTGGTCCATGAATCTCAATTTATCAGGCTTGCCAAGACACCAGACTTCACAGAGGACATGTAGAGACTTGCAAACAGAAACAAATCCGAGTTTATGCCCCTTCACGCTGACTGATGAAGCCATGTTAGCAATAGACAGGTCTTACCCTCAAGCCTCAGATCTTTACTACTGAGTTAGTGTGTGTTAGTCTCCCAGGCATTTCCACAGCCTTGAACTGTTTGTGAGGCCCCCACATTCCCATTAATCGAGGGCTCAGCAGCTGATGCCATTTGAGCAGCAGGAAGAAGTGCTTGGAGCTGAAGTTACACTAAGCAGCCCAAGTAAAGGCAAGCCTTTCATACAACAGGGAACAGACACTGGCCAGTTGAAAAGGCAGATCCAACAGCCTGAGAAAAATGAATGAGGAAGCCTACGCTACTCAGATCCATTCAAACATTTTGGTGCCTATTAATGATGCAAAGGTAAACTTCCTTTGTCTCAAGTGACCAAATGAAACCTAAACCAAGATACAAGTTCAAATAAAATCAAGATTTTCATAGCAGTAGATGGTAATTTTATTTAGTTTCTATCAGATTGAATGCCAGGCCAAAACCTAACAGTCCTGCTGTATTCTACCAAAAGGTGTTTTGCCCAAGAGGGAGGTTTTCTACTTTCAGAGTTTCTTAACAGACAAAGCTTACAGCAACAGCTGGACACAGATCTTCGAGAATGTGCTCAAGCCTAGGAAAGGATCCCTATATTATAAACTGCACTACTTGGGATCCAGAAGCAGAACACTTTTGAGGTCATCCACACCAGCACAGAGACAGGCAACACTCCAGAGCTTCCTCTCATCTCCCTGTTCCAGTCTCTGGGGCCAGACACATAACGAACCTCACACTCTGCTCAAACCTCTGCTGAGCACAGAGCTCAGATGGTAAGTTTAGTTCCAGGACCTGAAATCTGCAGTGATGGTTGGTTACCATCACCCAATCATAGGGCAGAAAGTGCAATTGAAACAATTCCTTAAAACTGAAGAATTTTTGAAAACCATACCTCAAATAAGCTATTTCCAGGGCCAGGCTAGGGGAACAGAACACAAGAAAGTACACCTATGTTGCCATGCAGGAGATGATGCAAGACAACTGCAGATGGTCTAAACTGAAAACACAGACTATTTATTTACTAACCTCATTCAGACTTGTCAGGTATCACCCACTCGGTGGAAGTACTATGTAACTTGAAACTATCCTGCATTGCTTCCTCTCAGGGCAGTTGGCTCCTCTCACTGTCCACACATGGAAGGACACTGCTACAATGAGCTGCCATTCAGGCCTGGACTAGAGCCCCTAAAACCAGGCAAAAATCACCCCTGCTCAGTACAGCACAAGACAAGTAAAACCCTCTTACGAGCCTTTAAGACTTCTACAAAACACTGCAAGTTCACCTGCACAGAATGTGCTCAAGAGCTATTTACCTCATCCTAAAAAGTTTAATTTTCTGAATGATATTCTTTCCAGAGCACTGGAAATTACTGCAGCACTCCCTTCACCCCCAAGCAGCAAAAAGGGAGCTTCAGGCACACACCACGTGCCTCAGCTTACAACAAGGGAGCTCCTTTGTCTGCTGGTGACTGAGACACATGTATCAGCTGACATGACCTGTTTGAGGGGAGAACTGAAGGGTGTTCATTTTAAAAGCCAAACCCTTTTTCAGACGAGCAGTGAGCAGCAGCAGCCAGTTGCTCCAGCTGTCTGTCCACTAATGTATGGAAAGGAAAGCAAACCTGGTGTCGCTACTAGACAGAAAAACTTCTGAACTCCTTGAATCCCTGCCCCACCTTCGGTTACTGCAGCAGTGGAGAAGAGCTCTACAAGCTGAAAGGTCAGACCTGCAGCACCCTGCAGACATTTCCAAAAAACTCATGGGAAGCACAGGTCAAACAGCAGCCCCCCCCACACCCAGTCACCTACCTCACACGCGGTGGAGGTGCCCTTGGCTGGCAGTGTGCAGCCCAAGGGCTCTGCAAGGAACTTTGCCACAGATGAGCACAGAGGAAGGGTCTCCCTTGGAGTTTGTGCCAGGTAAATATCCTTAGGGGAGAGAGAAGCTCAGCAGGAATATTCTTCCTCACTGCAAAGGCCAGGCCATTCTCTTCTGGGTGGGTTATCCAGGCTGTGTATCCTCATCTTCCTCATCCAGGGGGATTTCAGCAGGGCTGCGCCAGGTCACTCGGCAGTAGCCCCGATGGCTTACAAAGCCAGTGAACAAACCAAGTCAGTCACCAGCGCAGTGCCGAGGCTTTTCTCTGTTCGCTTCCAGCCTTTCCTGCGGAAGGTCGCTATTAGCATAGGAAAGGGAAGGGGCCGGCCGAGGGGTGTGGCAGAGACAAGGCTGCAGGCTGCAGGCAGGCTGGGACAAGCCCTGGCAAATCACCGCAATTTGCCTGGGGGACGGGATTTCCCTGTGCTCGGGACATCCATGTGCTCCCTGGCCACACACAAGAAACAGACCTTCTTCAACAAGATCCTTTTCTCTTTACACTCAGAAATACTTAAGCGCTTTAAAGTCCAATAGCAAAAGAAAACAACAAGTTAAAATCCAGCCCCCTCTCCTACCTCTAAGCCCCGACTACCAGCAAGTAAAACCCCTTGTAAAGCATCCTCTTAGCAGCAAGGCAGCACCTGGCCCCGGGCCAGCGCCACTCCAGAGGAAAGGACCAGGGTTTGGGGCAGTTCACAACGGTCCTTGCAAACCTTGCCAGGAGGCTCCTGCAAGCTTGGGAAACTGCTGCTCAGGCTCGAACAATACAGTTTGAGGCCTGGAAGGTCTCAAAACTTCAATTTCTGTAGGCTTCTGAAAAAAAAAGCCTACTGAAATTTAAATGTTGCATTAAATAAAGCAAGTGCTTCACTACATAAACTGACTGCCCAACCTCTATACTCCAGCGCCAGAACCTGCATCCGCCCAGTGCCCCGTGGTGTCCCCTCCTCCGTGCCCCCCCAATGTTACTTGGTGTCAACCCCCCCCCCGTGCCTATTGTGCTGCCCCGCAATGTCCTGCTCTGGTGTTGCTCCATGTCCCCTCCCCCTCGGTTGTCCCCCCATGTTGTCCCCCTGTACCCTCTGCTGTGCCCCCATGTCCCTCCTCAATGTGTCCCCCCCCCGATTCAAGCATCATAGGTCTTCTGATCTAAGCGCCTTTCTTCTCAGCCTCTGCAGCATCTCTGTCGCCTCGGGCTGATACATTACATATCCACCTGTGAGAACCATTCTGGAGTCATCGAAAACTCTTACTTCTTGGGTTTTGGGTGTAATTTTCGTCAATAATTCTAAAACAAAAGAGTTCCTGCACTCTGAGAAGATAAACTGGTTAATGCCCTGAGACAGTGTCTCCTTCTGGCTGAATTCTCTCGGTGTTCAGACCGGCCCTGCTCTGCACTGGGAAGTTTGCTGCTAACTTTGTTTCTCCGAGACCGCAGTAATTCATTTCCTATCACTTTCCTGTGACGATGGATTAACCTATTTAAGGACTTGAGGGAAGACTCCGCTATGAAAAGCAGAACCCCAGTGGGCATTGCCATTGCGGGCCCCCAGGAAGTCTGAGAGTCTGCTGCCGCCCGGAGGAGTCACGAGTGGGCATTTCCATGTCTAGGGCAGCTAAAAACCAAGGCTTCGTGCCACGCTCAGTTGCCTGGAATTACAGATTCGAAAGTTAAAGGCTGTGCGTAACCACCAGAAAAATAAAAGTTTCTATGGATAACAGATGAAATACTTGACCACTGTACAGTGTTTGTAGGAGAAATAATCTGCAATCCCGTTCAAACTGCAGCAGGAGGAAACACCTTAAAAACAAATCCCATGACCGTGTTGATGCCAGAGCTGGCCAAGGGTGCTGCCGCCTGCAAGGACGCAAACCCAGCGCCAGCACATCTCCCGTGAGGGTGCAGGCTCGCAGCGCGGTACGGCAGCGATGGAGGTTGACACTCCTGCTGGCCGTGAAGAAGATGGCCAGCCCCCCTCCCACCCCAGCACTCTGATCAGCACCAAACGGCTTAATCCTGCTGACTTGCTGCCGTGGGTGGAGGCAGGCAGGGTCAGCAGGACTTACCACCTGCAGTTACCAAAAGTTGTGCCATGGATAAAAAAAAATTCAAAAGTCAACGTTTTCGTCTGACTGTAAACTGTTCCTGTCACCCAGAGTGGCACAGACAGACGTGCGCTCAGGAGACACGGGCAGAACAGGAGGGTGGCAGAGAGATGGTTCTAGACCTGAATTACTGACAAGAATCAGTAGAGGAAATCTGGCTGAGAATTAGCCACACAAACGTAGGGTAGGACAGCTCTCAGAAAGAGAAGCAATGCCTGATGAATTGTTAGCAGAAAGGCAGGAAGGCAGCCGGCCATATGATGGTGTCAGTGGTGGGGTCGGCGGAGGAGGAGCACTTGGCTGGCTGAAGCTGCAGCATGCACACACAGACCTTTTGATTTCTCCACCTGGAAGATGCCATTACAGGATGATGGGTAATATTTGCAAGACATGCATCCATCTTGGTAAATCATTTTAGGCGATAAAGAAAATGGTTTAATTAAATCTAAGCAAACCCATTTTTTATTTTAACTGGGATAGACATTCTTTTAACTTTGAGGAAGCATTTTGTCCTTTAAACAAGTGGCCTTCTGCTAAAAGGAAAGGGAAAGTTAATTAACATTTAGAAACAAGCAAGCTGGGCTATTTCTCAGGGAACAATCCCCTCTCTTTCCCTCAGCATCCCATAAACGCTGGGAAGAGCCACACGCTTCCAGAGGTACCTGGGCTCAGGGCACTGATGCCGTACTGTTGGCACGGGGACTATGGACCACGATGCTCCCGGCTGCTGACGTCAGCGTGATCAGGCCGGGGAGCTCATTGGAGAGAGAAGCCAGAACCAGAAAAGGCTTCTCCATTTTTCCTCCTCACGCAGGACAGTTTTGTGCTACTTGCCCACCCCCTCAAAAGGGGGGATCTCATCTGCCCTGGTGCTGCTTGTCCTGCTTCTGGCTTTGCCGGTCATTTGTGTGTATTCAGTGGGGTGTCCTGCCTCTCTGCGGTCCCTTGTGCTTATTTTTTCCTTTCTCTTGCAACCTGTGGCCCTCGAATGCCTCCCGTGTGCAGGGCTGCACGGCTCTGCCTGCCCCTCTAGCGGCCCCGTTGCTCCCACCTGTGTGTAAGGTGCTTCTGCAGAGTCTAGAGCTACGGAGGAGCTGCCGGCGCCCAGAGAGAGCCTGGCCAGGCGGGCAGCTTCCTCCTCGCAGGAGAAGGCCGGGGCCTGCACAGGGCAGGTGCTCTCAGCTTGCTCTTCCCAGCAAGAGGAGCGGGAGACTCCAGCCCTGAGCGGGCACCTCTTGCCATCGGCAGAGGCTGACCGGGCGTTGCCCGCTCGGACGCAGGATGGGGCGTGGGTCTGTCTGAGAGGATGCTTAAACCTCCTCTGCACGTCAACCTGAGGAGGGAAATGGGATAGGGAACTGCGGCGGGGGAGGGACAGAAAGCCCTACACATGAGAAAAGAAAGAAGCTCCTGAGCAAACTGGGGAATCAGAAAAACACTGTCCGGGGAGAAGCGAAAAACGAGGGAAGAGCCTTTGCTTCCCACCCTTCCTCTGCCAGCAGCGGCGTCAGTGTGTGGGGCTGTCCCCCTGCACAGCCCCGGGGCTCTCCCTCGGCACGGTCACGGCTCTTCTCTGCGGACGGACGTTACTGGACCCTGGTCCTGCTGCGACTGGTGGGGATGGACAGGAACCTCCACACACACACACACACCCCCCCATCCGTGCACACACAGGGGCATTTGTCACCCCGGGCACACTTGCTAGCAGGGGTTTGTGGCAGCGGTGGCATCTGCACCCCAGCAGAGAGGTCCAGAGGAGGAAGCCCCCGTGGCCGGGCATTGCGGGGGACCCCCCGTGCCTGTGTTCTCACCCCCACCGCCGGCCGGGGAGCCCCTTGGGCCTGGCCCCCGGCCCAGGACAGCAGGAGGGCGCTGGGATTCCTCTGCTTGGGGAAGGGGTGGCCGAGGGGGACACGCTGCCATCCCTCGGCACCCGGCGGGGGGTGCGACCCCCTCCTCCAGGGCAGCGCCCCAGGGCTTCGTGCGTGACTCTGCGGGCCCCCCTGCGAGGGCAGCGCAGTCCCGGTGCCCCGGCCGAGCCGCCCCACGGCCCCTCAAGAACCCCCTAAGGCTTAGTTTGGAGTTTGAGAAGGAGGCGTTCTGTATGGCAGCGCGGGACCCCCGGGGGATCACTGCACCTAACACACATGTCGAGAGACGAAAGCACACTTACTGTGTACAATAAATGAATATCCATGTAATTTCTGAGAAGTACACACCTATTTTCAGAGGATCTAATGCATATGTTAATACATTGCACAAGCGTACCAAAATTTGGGGCAGGGTCTCTGAGGGGCTTCCCTGGGGGTTTCGGTGGTCTGTGGCGGTCCCTAGTGGTGGTTGAAGAGGTGTCTCCGTGTCCGTTCCATGAACTCAGGTTTTTTCCATAGATGGCCTCATCCTGGCCCGTGGCTCTGTAAAGTTTCTCAGCTTTCTCATCTTTGGCTCCCACAGGTGTCTGCTGGTTTCTCTGCCCTCCCCGGGACGGACCCATCACTGGTCCCTGGGCTCGTTCTTGTCCGGCCCCTCACAGCAATGACCCCCGCCGCTTGCAGCATCAGCTACCGGCCCCACCTGGCCCGGCCGGGAGCTGCGGCCCGGGAGCTCTGGACCCCACAGCTGAGGCCAGCAGAGCCCGGAGCCGCCCGGGGGGAGCCTCGGGCGGGTCCCGGAGGAGAGCGCGTCCCTCCGGGGGAGGGGCCGGGGCTGCCGCCGGGGGTCGCGAGGGCTGCCCCGGCCCGGCCCGGCCCGGCCCGGCGCGGAGCGGCGCGGCAGCCCCGCGCACTCCGGCGGGTCTCGCGAGAGCCGCGAGGGGCGTTGCCAGGGCAACGGCGGGAGGTTTGACCGCGCGGTAACGGCACCGAGCGGCCGTTGGCCGCGGGAGCCGCTTCGGAGCCGGCCCGGCCCGGCCGGTCTGGGCGCGCGGGGCCGCGCAGCCCCCGGACCGAGCCCTCCGCAGCCGCGGGGGCAGCGCCGGTAACGGCAGCGCCGCGAGCAGCCGGAGCGGAGCGGAGCGCGGCGGTTGGTGAGGAACGGCGCCGGCACCCAGGCGGCTCCGGGGGTAAGTTCAGCCGGGGGCCGGCACCCTCTCGGCAGGGGCTTGGCGGTGGGACCTGCCGGCAGAAAGCCCGGTCCCGGGCCCCGCGCTCGCCAAAGGGCTGCGGCAGCGCCCCCGGAGCTGCCGGGGGAAGGCGCGGCCGGGCGGGCCCGGGGCTGCGGAGCCGGAGCCTTTCCCCGGGGAGGGAGCGCAGGGCCGCAAGGCCGCGGTCGGGGCGGCGGGCGAACCCCCCCCGGCCCGCCTGGCCTTGCCGGGTGCCTCTGGCCGGCCGGTGTGAGGCTCTGGGGGCGGGAGGCCCGGCAGCGGGGATGAGGGTGGCGGGTCCGTGCGCCAGAGGTGCTGCCGCGGTCACAGAGGCCTGTGCCGGCATCACAGCCCCCTCCTGTGGCGTAACGAGAGGGTTAGAGCGTGTCAGGAGTCGCCGTCGAAGGCCCCGAGAGGCTGTAATATGGATTTGTACTTCCCACATGGAAGAAACCTACAGAGGCAAATCGAGTTGCAGAATCAGAATCATCGAGGTTGGAAAAGACCCTGGAGATCATCCAGTCCAACCATTAACCTCGGGGTTAGAATGGAGCTGGAATGGTTTCCATGGAGACTGGGGACACAAAGGGGGAAGGGAAGGCCTCCCGCTGGGTCATGAGGTTCTGAGTGGGCCCCCTTAGAAACTTTCTAAGCTCCTGGTGGAGCTTAGGTGCAGCTAGGCCCAATCTTAGTCTCAGGCTAGGACAACGGTTTATGGCTACTGGAATTAGCAACATGGATTTCATGAGCGTTAACTCAGCATGCTGTGAGTCCCATACCGAGGCTCAGCCGTGAATAAGGGGTCTCTCTGCCTTGGCTAAGGAAGGATCTTTTAGTCTCAGGTGAGGAATCTCAAACCCTGAGGCACGCCCCTGCTCAAGGGGAGAGTCACTGGGCCAGTTGTAACTTAGAACTTGAATTGGGCTCATCCAAAGATCTGTTATTGGTAAAAGGTGTCTCTGCTGGGAAGAGCAACCTGGAGAGGTGTCCCAGCTCAAGGGGTGCTCACCGCCGTGCAGCCACGCTGCCAACGGGGAGAGCTCAGAGAAGGCTCTTTTTGGCTCTCAGATTTATGGGTGAAAGTGGTTGGCTCACAGTCCAGTTGCACGCAATGGGAAAGGTGTGCACGGCAGTCCTTGCAGCCACAATTGTCTTTGTTCCTTAAGAAACGAGTCTTGGAAAAACCACCTGCTATTCGTGTGTCAATCGCGTGATTGGTGATGCGAGCTCATACGCATCGGTGCTCACTGGGTCGCTCTGTTCCTTGGTGGGTTTCTAGAGGAGTTCTTGGCCCTGCTACAGCTCAGGCCTTTACCTCCTTTGGAGCCTGTACCAAGGTATTGCTGGTTTGGTTAAGGGGTGGAGTGCATCCGTCACACTCCAGCCTGTGACTACAGTCAATCCACTTTATCAACTCACAGGCACCGTTACCTCTTGCCTCCCTGTCATAAATAGGTGGCATATTGCAGAGCAGTGGTAAGAGTCCAATTATTTGATAAGCTGTCTAGTTTAAGTGCCAAAACTAGTGTTATTTATAGATATATTATGTTGGCATGCTTGCTGGCCTGTGCTAAGGAAATAGCTTTTAGTATAAAATATTACTCTTAATAACATTATTGGGGGATTCCTTGCGATGAGCAGGGAGTATTTTCTTTGTTATGTACCAGACCTTTACATGCAAAATGGTTATAAGAAATAAGTTATCAAAATCACAATCAGATGAAGTGTTAGATTCCACGTTCCTGTTGCTGTTGGTGACCATCCAAATAAGGTATCCCCCAGTGATGTTCTTCATCCTTTTTCACTCTTTCTAGGATGTGGTGGTTCTTCTCTGCGTCATGGTGGACAGTAACCAGGGTTCTTTGTTGTTCTGGATTTGTGTTAGCAGTTGACTTGGGTCATCATGTTGCAAGAGTTTTCTTACCAATGTAAGATTCATCCCAGTGGGGGTAAGTAGTACATCTTGATACGATGTGTAGCTTGATTGTAGCCACTGGTAGGTTGTGACAGGAGCTGAGTAGTTTGTTGCATCCCATGATTTTGGTAATAGAACAAATAGAAACATCTGAGTGATTATTTGCCCTGCAGTGGTGTTGTCTATAAATGTAGAATTATAAAGCGTTCTCACACAAATACATCCATTTCCAACATATGCCAGTACAGTCTCGGGGGTTTCATCAGGATGTATTTCCAAATGACACACATTTTGTTCAGTGTCGAGACAAATGTCTTGGGCCTTGGTGGTATTACTTTCACAAATAAATCTTTGTTTTCCCCTAGAACACGTGCACCGACACCAGTAGTTTGCCATCTGTCCCCATTTGGTTGGGCCCACACTCTGTGTTCCGATGGACAGAGTACAGTTCCGTGGTGATTTAATCCCAGCTCAGTGCTCTGGTATGTGGTGCGTACCGCAGCGTTGCGTATTGTCAAAACCAAAGCTGTGTCACTACTGTTGGTGGGTGTGGAGGTTTGAACTCAGCCGGCAGCCAGATGCCACGTGGCCGGCCGTTCACCTCCCTCTCCCCCCTCTGGTAAAATAGGGGAGGGACAAAAAAAGAAGAGAATTCGTAGGTTGAGTAAAAAGAAAGAATTTACTAAATATAACAAGAGAACAACAGTAACAATAGTGAGTCGCAAAAAAAAACGGGTAAAATGCAGCAGTGACTTACTGAGCGTGGCGACCGCCCCCCCCAGCAACAACAGGGCCCGATGAGCAGACGGCGTGCGTGCAAACCCCAAGTGAAAAGCTGCGAGAGCAAGAGAGAGAGAGAGCCCGCCCACCTAAATCCCTGGGCATGACATCACATGGTGTGAAATACTCCAATGAAAACTAACTCCATCCTGGTCAAAACCAGGACAGTGGGGTCATAAATGGGATTGACTCGATGCCACCAAGAGTGGAATTCCCTTTCAAATTCAGAGGCATTATCCCAGACCTCTTTTTGAATTCCAGTGGTAAGGTGCCCTCTTGACCTTCTCTTACAATTGCTGCCACAGTAGATTGTACCTACAGTGCAGCCTGAATGCAACTGAGAGCAAGAGCCATAAATTTGGGCATGACCTAGTGCATTCCCATTTAGGAGGGTGAATTACTTACCACATGGAAGGAACCTACACAGGCAAATTGAGTTAGAATTGAGCTAGAATGATTTCCACAGAGACTGGAGATGCAAAGGGTAAGGGAAAGCCTCCCACTGAGTCACGAGGTTCGAGTGGGTCCCTGTGATTTCTAAACTGCTGGTGGAGCCTAGGTGTGCCTGGATCTAATCTCAGTCTCAGACGTAGACAGTGGTTTACATCTAATGGAATTAGCTGTAAAACGTTTAGAATAATACTGAGTAGCTCCATGGATGAGGAGTGTTTCATTAGTATTAATTCAATGTGCTATCAGTCACTTGGTGAGGATCTCTCGGCCTCAGGTAAGGGGAGACCCCTCTGCCTTGAGAGGTGTCCCTGCTGAAGGGGACAGTCACCTGGCGTGCAGTCCAGCTGCAGTTAGTTCCATCCCGATGGTCATATTTATAGAGTGAAGTAGCTGGCTGCTAGTCAATAGTACAGACAAGGTAGATGTCTCTATTTTAGCACCAGTATCTGTTCAGTACTTGGGTTATCTTGGATTTTGGGTTAAAAAAAGCACCTATTGAAATATGTTCCTGAGGCACCTCGAGTCCACTGTATGTGACCCAGGATCTTGGGCAGATTCCAGAGAATAGAGCATCCTTGAAAGGAGAAAAAAACCTCTTCAGTAACTTTCTTGGAGGACTCTGGGGCTGCTAGCAAGGATGAGGCCTCCGTAAGGAAGAGGAGAAAAGACGCCATGACATGACTGAGAGGAGTCTTGGGTGGGTTCTGGAGCAAAACTCTTGCTTTACAGGAGAAAAGACAACCCAGGAAGCTTACTTGGGGGAGTCTAGTGCTGCTACCTGAGATCTCAGGTCCCTAAAGCAGAGTCGGAAGATACTGGGAGCTGCCTGGGAGGAGTGTGGTGTGGATCTTGGAGGTAAGAGCCTTCCCCAATACTAAAAAATATTCCATGTGTCTTCCTTGGAGGAGTCTAAGAGTTTTACCTGGGATCTCACGTCCCTGAAGAAGGGCTCAAGACAGTGTGGGACATGTCTGTGAGGAATCTTGGGCAGATGCCAGAGAAGAGAGCGTCCTTTGAGGGAAAAAATCCTTTTGGGTATCTTCCTTGGAGGAGTCTGGGGTTGCAACCCAGGATTAGGCCTGCCTTAAAGCTGGGGTCAAAGCACTGCAGGAGATGCCTGAGAGGAGTCTTGGGTGGGTTCTGGAGCAAACCTCTTGCTTTACAGGAGAAAAAAAATCCTGGGTATCTTCCTTGGAGGAGTCTGGGGTTGCAACCCAGGATTAGGCCTGCCTTAAAGCTGGGGTCAAAGCACTGCAGGACATGCCTGAGAGGAGTCTTGGGTGGGTTCTGGAGCAAACCTCTTGCTTTACAGGAGAAAAAAAATCCTGGGTATCTTCCTTGGAGGAGTCTGGGGTTGCAACCCAGGATTAGGCCTGCCTTAAAGCTGGGGTCAAAGCACTGCAGGACATGCCTGAGAGGAGTCTTGGGTGGGTTCTGGAGCAAACCTCTTGCTTTACAGGAGAAAAAAAATCCTGGGTATCTTCCTTGGAGGAGTCTGGGGTTGCAACCCAGGATTAGGCCTGCCTTAAAGCTGGGGTCAAAGCACTGCAGGACATGCCTGAGAGGAGTCTTGGGTGGGTTCTGGAGCAAACCTCTTGCTTTACAGGAGAAAAAAAATCCTGGGTATCTTCCTTGGAGGAGTCTGGGGTTGCAACCCAGGATTAGGCCTGCCTTAAAGCTGGGGTCAAAGCACTGCAGGACATGCCTGAGAGGAGTCTTGGGTGGGTTCTGGAGCAAACCTCTTGCTTTACAGGAGAAAAAAAATCCTGGGTATCTTCCTTGGAGGAGTCTGGGGTTGCAACCCAGGATTAGGCCTGCCTTAAAGCTGGGGTCAAAGCACTGCAGGACATGCCTGAGAGGAGTCTTGGGTGGGTTCTGGAGCAAACCTCTTGCTTTACAGGAGAAAAAAAATCCTGGGTATCTTCCTTGGAGGAGTCTGGGGTTGCAGCCCAGGATTAGGCCTGCCTTAAAGCTGGGGTCAAAGCACTGCAGGACATGCCTGAGAGGAGTCTTGGGTGGGTTCTGGAGCAAACCTCTTGCTTTACAGGAGAAAAAAAATCCTGGGTATCTTCCTTGGAGGAGTCTGGGGTTGCAACCCAGGATTAGGCCTGCCTTAAAGCTGGGGTCAAAGCACTGCAGGACATGCCTGAGAGGAGTCTTGGGTGGGTTCTGGAGCAAACCTCTTGCTTTACAGGAGAAAAAAAATCCTGGGTATCTTCCTTGGAGGAGTCTGGGGTTGCAACCCAGGATTAGGCCTGCCTTAAAGCTGGGGTCAAAGCACTGCAGGACATGCCTGAGAGGAGTCTTGGGTGGGTTCTGGAGCAAACCTCTTGCTTTACAGGAGAAAAAAAATCCTGGGTGTCTTCCTTGGAGGAGTCTGGGGTTGCAACCCAGGATTAGGCCTGCCTTAAAGCTGGGGTCAAAGCACTGCAGGACATGCCTGAGAGGAGTCTTGGGTGAGTCCTGGAGCAAACCTTTTCCTTTACAGGAGAAAAGACAACCCAGGAAGCTTCCTTGGGGGAGTCTAGTGCTGCTACCTGAGATCTCAGGTCCCTAAAGCAGAGTCGGAAGATACTGGGAGCTGCCTGGGAGGAGTGTGGTGTGGATCTTGGAGGTAAGAGCCTTCCCCAATACTAAAAAATATTCCATGTGTCTTCCTTGGAGGAGTCTAAGAGTTTTACCTGGGATCTCAGGTCCCTGAAGAAGGGCTCAAGACAGTGTGGGACATGTCTGTGAGGAATCTTGGGCAGATGCCAGAGAAGAGAGCGTCCTTTGAGGGAAAAAATCCTTTTGGGTATCTTCCTTGGAGGAGTCTGGGGTTGCAACCCAGGATTAGGCCTGCCTTAAAGCTGGGGTCAAAGCACTGCAGGACATGCCTGAGAGGAGTCTTGGGTGGGTTCTGGAGCAAACCTCTTGCTTTACAGGAGAAAAAAAATCCTGGGTATCTTCCTTGGAGGAGTCTGGGGTTGCAACCCAGGATTAGGCCTGCCTTAAAGCTGGGGTCAAAGCACTGCAGGACATGCCTGAGAGGAGTCTTGGGTGGGTTCTGGAGCAAACCTCTTGCTTTACAGGAGAAAAAAAATCCTGGGTATCTTCCTTGGAGGAGTCTGGGGTTGCAGCCCAGGATTAGGCCTGCCTTAAAGCTGGGGTCAAAGCACTGCAGGACATGCCTGAGAGGAGTCTTGGGTGGGTTCTGGAGCAAACCTCTTGCTTTACAGGAGAAAAAAAATCCTGGGTATCTTCCTTGGAGGAGTCTGGGGTTGCAACCCAGGATTAGGCCTGCCTTAAAGCTGGGGTCAAAGCACTGCAGGACATGCCTGAGAGGAGTCTTGGGTGGGTTCTGGAGCAAACCTCTTGCTTTACAGGAGAAAAAAAATCCTGGGTATCTTCCTTGGAGGAGTCTGGGGTTGCAACCCAGGATTAGGCCTGCCTTAAAGCTGGGGTCAAAGCACTGCAGGACATGCCTGAGAGGAGTCTTGGGTGGGTTCTGGAGCAAACCTCTTGCTTTACAGGAGAAAAAAAATCCTGGGTATCTTCCTTGGAGGAGTCTGGGGTTGCAACCCAGGATTAGGCCTGCCTTAAAGCTGGGGTCAAAGCACTGCAGGACATGCCTGAGAGGAGTCTTGGGTGGGTTCTGGAGCAAACCTCTTGCTTTACAGGAGAAAAAAAATCCTGGGTATCTTCCTTGGAGGAGTCTGGGGTTGCAACCCAGGATTAGGCCTGCCTTAAAGCTGGGGTCAAAGCACTGCAGGACATGCCTGAGAGGAGTCTTGGGTGGGTTCTGGAGCAAACCTCTTGCTTTACAGGAGAAAAAAAATCCTGGGTATCTTCCTTGGAGGAGTCTGGGGTTGCAACCCAGGATTAGGCCTGCCTTAAAGCTGGGGTCAAAGCACTGCAGGACATGCCTGAGAGGAGTCTTGGGTGGGTTCTGGAGCAAACCTCTTGCTTTACAGGAGAAAAAAAATCCTGGGTATCTTCCTTGGAGGAGTCTGGGGTTGCAACCCAGGATTAGGCCTGCCTTAAAGCTGGGGTCAAAGCACTGCAGGACATGCCTGAGAGGAGTCTTGGGTGGGTTCTGGAGCAAACCTCTTGCTTTACAGGAGAAAAAAAATCCTGGGTATCTTCCTTGGAGGAGTCTGGGGTTGCAACCCAGGATTAGGCCTGCCTTAAAGCTGGGGTCAAAGCACTGCAGGACATGCCTGAGAGGAGTCTTGGGTGGGTTCTGGAGCAAACCTCTTGCTTTACAGGAGAAAAAAAATCCTGGGTATCTTCCTTGGAGGAGTCTGGGGTTGCAACCCAGGATTAGGCCTGCCTTAAAGCTGGGGTCAAAGCACTGCAGGACATGCCTGAGAGGAGTCTTGGGTGGGTTCTGGAGCAAACCTCTTGCTTTACAGGAGAAAAAAAATCCTGGGTATCTTCCTTGGAGGAGTCTGGGGTTGCAACCCAGGATTAGGCCTGCCTTAAAGCTGGGGTCAAAGCACTGCAGGACATGCCTGAGAGGAGTCTTGGGTGGGTTCTGGAGCAAACCTCTTGCTTTACAGGAGAAAAAAAATCCTGGGTATCTTCCTTGGAGGAGTCTGGGGTTGAAACCCAGGATTAGGCCTGCCTTAAAGCTGGGGTCAAAGCACTGCAGGACATGCCTGAGAGGAGTCTTGGGTGGGTTCTGGAGCAAACCTCTTGCTTTACAGGAGAAAAAAAATCCTGGGTATCTTCCTTGGAGGAGTCTGGGGTTGCAACCCAGGATTAGGCCTGCCTTAAAGCTGGGGTCAAAGCACTGCAGGACATGCCTGAGAGGAGTCTTGGGTGGGTTCTGGAGCAAACCTCTTGCTTTACAGGAGAAAAAAAATCCTGGGTATCTTCCTTGGAGGAGTCTGGGGTTGCAACCCAGGATTAGGCCTGCCTTAAAGCTGGGGTCAAAGCACTGCAGGACATGCCTGAGAGGAGTCTTGGGTGGGTTCTGGAGCAAAAGTCTTGCTTTACAGGAGAAAAAAAATCCTGGGTATCTTCCTTGGAGGAGTCTGGGGTTGCAACCCAGGATTAGGCCTGCCTTAAAGCTGGGGTCAAAGCACTGCAGGACATGCCTGAGAGGAGTCTTGGGTGGGTTCTGGAGCAAAACTCTTGCTTTACAGGAGAAAAAAAATCCTGGGTATCTTCCTTGGAGGAGTCTGGGGTTGCAACCCAGGATTAGGCCTGCCTTAAAGCTGGGGTCAAAGCACTGCAGGACATGCCTGAGAGGAGTCTTGGGTGGGTTCTGGAGCAAACCTCTTGCTTTACAGGAGAAAAAAAATCCTGGGTATCTTCCTTGGAGGAGTCTTGGGGTTGCAACCCAGGATTAGGCCTGCCTTAAAGCTGGGGTCAAAGCACTGCAGGACATGCCTGAGAGGAGTCTTGGGTGGGTTCTGGAGCAAACCTCTTGCTTTACAGGAGAAAAAAAATCCTGGGTATCTTCCTTGGAGGAGTCTGGGGTTGCAACCCAGGATTAGGCCTGCCTTAAAGCTGGGGTCAAAGCACTGCAGGACATGCCTGAGAGGAGTCTTGGGTGGGTTCTGGAGCAAAACTCTTGCTTTACAGGAGAAAAAAAATCCTGGGTATCTTCCTTGGAGGAGTCTGGGGTTGAAACCCAGGATTAGGCCTGCCTTAAAGCTGGGGTCAAAGCACTGCAGGACATGCCTGAGAGGAGTCTTGGGTGGGTTCTGGAGCAAACCTCTTGCTTTACAGGAGAAAAAAAATCCTGGGTATCTTCCTTGGAGGAGTCTGGGGTTGCAACCCAGGATTAGGCCTGCCTTAAAGCTGGGGTCAAAGCACTGCAGGACATGCCTGAGAGGAGTCTTGGGTGGGTTCTGGAGCAAACCTCTTGCTTTACAGGAGAAAAAAAATCCTGGGTATCTTCCTTGGAGGAGTCTGGGGTTGCAACCCAGGATTAGGCCTGCCTTAAAGCTGGGGTCAAAGCACTGCAGGACATGCCTGAGAGGAGTCTTGGGTGGGTTCTGGAGCAAACCTCTTGCTTTACAGGAGAAAAAAAATCCTGGGTATCTTCCTTGGAGGAGTCTGGGGTTGCAACCCAGGATTAGGCCTGCCTTAAAGCTGGGGTCAAAGCACTGCAGGACATGCCTGAGAGGAGTCTTGGGTGGGTTCTGGAGCAAACCTCTTGCTTTACAGGAGAAAAAAAATCCTGGGTATCTTCCTTGGAGGAGTCTGGGGTTGCAACCCAGGATTAGGCCTGCCTTAAAGCTGGGGTCAAAGTACTCCAGGACATGCCTGAGAGGAGTCTTGGGTGGGTTCTGGAGCAAACCTTTTCCTTTACAGGAGAAAAGACAACCCAGGAAGCTTCCTTGGGGGAGTCTAGTGCTGCTACCTGAGATCTCAGGTCCCTAAAGCAGAGTCGGAAGATACTGGGAGCTGCCTGGGAGGAGTGTGGTGTGGATCTTGGAGGTAAGAGCTTTCCCCAATACTAAAAAATATTCCATGTGTCTTCCTTGGAGGAGTCTAAGAGTTTTACCTGGGATCTCAGGTCCCTGAAGCAGGGCTCAAGACAGTGTGGGACATGTCTGTGAGGAATCTTGGGCAGATGCCAGAGAAGAGAGCGTCCTTTGAGGGAAAAAATCCTTTTGGGTATCTTCCTTGGAGGAGTCTGGGGTTGCAACCCAGGATTAGGCCTGCCTTAAAGCTGGGGTCAAAGCACTGCAGGACATGCCTGAGAGGAGTCTTGGGTGGGTTCTGGAGCAAACCTCTTGCTTTACAGGAGAAAAAAAATCCTGGGTATCTTCCTTGGAGGAGTCTGGGGTTGCAACCCAGGATTAGGCCTGCCTTAAAGCTGGGGTCAAAGCACTGCAGGACATGCCTGAGAGGAGTCTTGGGTGGGTTCTGGAGCAAATCTCTTGCTTTACAGGAGAAAAAAAATCCTGGGTATCTTCCTTGGAGGAGTCTGGGGTTGCAACCCAGGATTAGGCCTGCCTTAAAGCTGGGGTCAAAGCACTGCAGGACATGCCTGAGAGGAGTCTTGGGTGGGTTCTGGAGCAAACCTCTTGCTTTACAGGAGAAAAAAAATCCTGGGTATCTTCCTTGGAGGAGTCTGGGGTTGCAGCCCAGGATTAGGCCTGCCTTAAAGCTGGGGTCAAAGCACTGCAGG
Source organism: Strix uralensis (assembly GCF_047716275.1). Lineage (NCBI taxonomy): Eukaryota > Metazoa > Chordata > Aves > Strigiformes > Strigidae > Strix > Strix uralensis. The sequence goes on along the minus strand of NC_133983.1, from coordinate 419,609 downwards.
ACATGCCTGAGAGGAGTCTTGGGTGGGTTCTGGAGCAAACCTCTTGCTTTACAGGAGAAAAAAAATCCTGGGTATCTTCCTTGGAGGAGTCTGGGGTTGCAACCCAGGATTAGGCCTGCCTTAAAGCTGGGGTCAAAGCACTGCAGGACATGCCTGAGAGGAGTCTTGGGTGGGTTCTGGAGCAAACCTCTTGCTTTACAGGAGAAAAAAAATCCTGGGTATCTTCCTTGGAGGAGTCTGGGGTTGCAGCCCAGGATTAGGCCTGCCTTAAAGCTGGGGTCAAAGCACTGCAGGACATGCCTGAGAGGAGTCTTGGGTGGGTTCTGGAGCAAACCTCTTGCTTTACAGGAGAAAAAAAATCCTGGGTATCTTCCTTGGAGGAGTCTGGGGTTGCAACCCAGGATTAGGCCTGCCTTAAAGCTGGGGTCAAAGCACTGCAGGACATGCCTGAGAGGAGTCTTGGGTGGGTTCTGGAGCAAACCTCTTGCTTTACAGGAGAAAAAAAATCCTGGGTATCTTCCTTGGAGGAGTCTGGGGTTGCAACCCAGGATTAGGCCTGCCTTAAAGCTGGGGTCAAAGCACTGCAGGACATGCCTGAGAGGAGTCTTGGGTGGGTTCTGGAGCAAACCTCTTGCTTTACAGGAGAAAAAAAATCCTGGGTATCTTCCTTGGAGGAGTCTGGGGTTGCAACCCAGGATTAGGCCTGCCTTAAAGCTGGGGTCAAAGCACTGCAGGACATGCCTGAGAGGAGTCTTGGGTGGGTTCTGGAGCAAACCTCTTGCTTTACAGGAGAAAAAAAATCCTGGGTATCTTCCTTGGAGGAGTCTGGGGTTGCAACCCAGGATTAGGCCTGCCTTAAAGCTGGGGTCAAAGCACTGCAGGACATGCCTGAGAGGAGTCTTGGGTGGGTTCTGGAGCAAACCTCTTGCTTTACAGGAGAAAAAAAATCCTGGGTATCTTCCTTGGAGGAGTCTGGGGTTGCAACCCAGGATTAGGCCTGCCTTAAAGCTGGGGTCAAAGCACTGCAGGACATGCCTGAGAGGAGTCTTGGGTGGGTTCTGGAGCAAACCTCTTGCTTTACAGGAGAAAAAAAATCCTGGGTATCTTCCTTGGAGGAGTCTGGGGTTGCAACCCAGGATTAGGCCTGCCTTAAAGCTGGGGTCAAAGCACTGCAGGACATGCCTGAGAGGAGTCTTGGGTGGGTTCTGGAGCAAACCTCTTGCTTTACAGGAGAAAAAAAATCCTGGGTATCTTCCTTGGAGGAGTCTGGGGTTGCAACCCAGGATTAGGCCTGCCTTAAAGCTGGGGTCAAAGCACTGCAGGACATGCCTGAGAGGAGTCTTGGGTGGGTTCTGGAGCAAACCTCTTGCTTTACAGGAGAAAAAAAATCCTGGGTATCTTCCTTGGAGGAGTCTGGGGTTGCAACCCAGGATTAGGCCTGCCTTAAAGCTGGGGTCAAAGCACTGCAGGACATGCCTGAGAGGAGTCTTGGGTGGGTTCTGGAGCAAACCTCTTGCTTTACAGGAGAAAAAAAATCCTGGGTATCTTCCTTGGAGGAGTCTGGGGTTGCAACCCAGGATTAGGCCTGCCTTAAAGCTGGGGTCAAAGCACTGCAGGACATGCCTGAGAGGAGTCTTGGGTGGGTTCTGGAGCAAACCTCTTGCTTTACAGGAGAAAAAAAATCCTGGGTATCTTCCTTGGAGGAGTCTGGGGTTGAAACCCAGGATTAGGCCTGCCTTAAAGCTGGGGTCAAAGCACTGCAGGACATGCCTGAGAGGAGTCTTGGGTGGGTTCTGGAGCAAACCTCTTGCTTTACAGGAGAAAAAAAATCCTGGGTATCTTCCTTGGAGGAGTCTGGGGTTGCAACCCAGGATTAGGCCTGCCTTAAAGCTGGGGTCAAAGCACTGCAGGACATGCCTGAGAGGAGTCTTGGGTGGGTTCTGGAGCAAACCTCTTGCTTTACAGGAGAAAAAAAATCCTGGGTATCTTCCTTGGAGGAGTCTGGGGTTGCAACCCAGGATTAGGCCTGCCTTAAAGCTGGGGTCAAAGCACTGCAGGACATGCCTGAGAGGAGTCTTGGGTGGGTTCTGGAGCAAAAGTCTTGCTTTACAGGAGAAAAAAAATCCTGGGTATCTTCCTTGGAGGAGTCTGGGGTTGCAACCCAGGATTAGGCCTGCCTTAAAGCTGGGGTCAAAGCACTGCAGGACATGCCTGAGAGGAGTCTTGGGTGGGTTCTGGAGCAAAACTCTTGCTTTACAGGAGAAAAAAAATCCTGGGTATCTTCCTTGGAGGAGTCTGGGGTTGCAACCCAGGATTAGGCCTGCCTTAAAGCTGGGGTCAAAGCACTGCAGGACATGCCTGAGAGGAGTCTTGGGTGGGTTCTGGAGCAAACCTCTTGCTTTACAGGAGAAAAAAAATCCTGGGTATCTTCCTTGGAGGAGTCTTGGGGTTGCAACCCAGGATTAGGCCTGCCTTAAAGCTGGGGTCAAAGCACTGCAGGACATGCCTGAGAGGAGTCTTGGGTGGGTTCTGGAGCAAACCTCTTGCTTTACAGGAGAAAAAAAATCCTGGGTATCTTCCTTGGAGGAGTCTGGGGTTGCAACCCAGGATTAGGCCTGCCTTAAAGCTGGGGTCAAAGCACTGCAGGACATGCCTGAGAGGAGTCTTGGGTGGGTTCTGGAGCAAAACTCTTGCTTTACAGGAGAAAAAAAATCCTGGGTATCTTCCTTGGAGGAGTCTGGGGTTGCAACCCAGGATTAGGCCTGCCTTAAAGCTGGGGTCAAAGCACTGCAGGACATGCCTGAGAGGAGTCTTGGGTGGGTTCTGGAGCAAACCTCTTGCTTTACAGGAGAAAAAAAATCCTGGGTATCTTCCTTGGAGGAGTCTGGGGTTGCAACCCAGGATTAGGCCTGCCTTAAAGCTGGGGTCAAAGCACTGCAGGACATGCCTGAGAGGAGTCTTGGGTGGGTTCTGGAGCAAACCTCTTGCTTTACAGGAGAAAAAAAATCCTGGGTATCTTCCTTGGAGGAGTCTGGGGTTGCAACCCAGGATTAGGCCTGCCTTAAAGCTGGGGTCAAAGCACTGCAGGACATGCCTGAGAGGAGTCTTGGGTGGGTTCTGGAGCAAACCTCTTGCTTTACAGGAGAAAAAAAATCCTGGGTATCTTCCTTGGAGGAGTCTGGGGTTGCAACCCAGGATTAGGCCTGCCTTAAAGCTGGGGTCAAAGCACTGCAGGACATGCCTGAGAGGAGTCTTGGGTGGGTTCTGGAGCAAACCTCTTGCTTTACAGGAGAAAAAAAATCCTGGGTATCTTCCTTGGAGGAGTCTGGGGTTGCAACCCAGGATTAGGCCTGCCTTAAAGCTGGGGTCAAAGTACTCCAGGACATGCCTGAGAGGAGTCTTGGGTGGGTTCTGGAGCAAACCTTTTCCTTTACAGGAGAAAAGACAACCCAGGAAGCTTCCTTGGGGGAGTCTAGTGCTGCTACCTGAGATCTCAGGTCCCTAAAGCAGAGTCGGAAGATACTGGGAGCTGCCTGGGAGGAGTGTGGTGTGGATCTTGGAGGTAAGAGCTTTCCCCAATACTAAAAAATATTCCATGTGTCTTCCTTGGAGGAGTCTAAGAGTTTTACCTGGGATCTCAGGTCCCTGAAGCAGGGCTCAAGACAGTGTGGGACATGTCTGTGAGGAATCTTGGGCAGATGCCAGAGAAGAGAGCGTCCTTTGAGGGAAAAAATCCTTTTGGGTATCTTCCTTGGAGGAGTCTGGGGTTGCAACCCAGGATTAGGCCTGCCTTAAAGCTGGGGTCAAAGCACTGCAGGACATGCCTGAGAGGAGTCTTGGGTGGGTTCTGGAGCAAACCTCTTGCTTTACAGGAGAAAAAAAATCCTGGGTATCTTCCTTGGAGGAGTCTGGGGTTGCAACCCAGGATTAGGCCTGCCTTAAAGCTGGGGTCAAAGCACTGCAGGACATGCCTGAGAGGAGTCTTGGGTGGGTTCTGGAGCAAAAGTCTTGCTTTACAGGAGAAAAAAAATCCTGGGTATCTTCCTTGGAGGAGTCTGGGGTTGCAACCCAGGATTAGGCCTGCCTTAAAGCTGGGGTCAAAGCACTGCAGGACATGCCTGAGAGGAGTCTTGGGTGGGTTCTGGAGCAAACCTCTTGCTTTACAGGAGAAAAAAAATCCTGGGTATCTTCCTTGGAGGAGTCTGGGGTTGCAGCCCAGGATTAGGCCTGCCATAAAGCTGGGGTCAAAGCACTGCAGGACATGCCTGAGAGGAGTCTTGGGTGGGTTCTGGAGCAAACCTCTTGCTTTACAGAGAAAAAAAATCCTGGGTATCTTCCTTGGAGGAGTCTGGGGTTGCAACCCAGGATTAGGCCTGCCTTAAAGCTGGGGTCAAAGCACTGCAGGACATGCCTGAGAGGAGTCTTGGGTGGGTTCTGGAGCAAAACTCTTGCTTTACAGGAGAAAAAAAATCCTGGGTATCTTCCTTGGAGGAGTCTGGGGTTGCAACCCAGGATTAGGCCTGCCTTAAAGCTGGGGTCAAAGCACTGCAGGACATGCCTGAGAGGAGTCTTGGGTGGGTTCTGGAGCAAAACTCTTGCTTTACAGGAGAAAAAAAATCCTGGGTATCTTCCTTGGAGGAGTCTGGGGTTGCAACCCAGGATTAGGCCTGCCTTAAAGCTGGGGTCAAAGCACTGCAGGACATGCCTGAGAGGAGTCTTGGGTGGGTTCTGGAGCAAAACTCTTGCTTTACAGGAGAAAAAAAATCCTGGGTATCTTCCTTGGAGGAGTCTGGGGTTGCAACCCAGGATTAGGCCTGCCTTAAAGCTGGGGTCAAAGCACTGCAGGACATGCCTGAGAGGAGTCTTGGGTGGGTTCTGGAGCAAACCTCTTGCTTTACAGGAGAAAAAAAATCCTGGGTATCTTCCTTGGAGGAGTCTGGGGTTGCAACCCAGGATTAGGCCTGCCTTAAAGCTGGGGTCAAAGCACTGCAGGACATGCCTGAGAGGAGTCTTGGGTGGGTTCTGGAGCAAACCTCTTGCTTTACAGGAGAAAAAAAATCCTGGGTATCTTCCTTGGAGGAGTCTGGGGTTGCAACCCAGGATTAGGCCTGCCTTAAAGCTGGGGTCAAAGCACTGCAGGACATGCCTGAGAGGAGTCTTGGGTGGGTTCTGGAGCAAACCTCTTGCTTTACAGGAGAAAAAAAATCCTGGGTATCTTCCTTGGAGGAGTCTGGGGTTGCAACCCAGGATTAGGCCTGCCTTAAAGCTGGGGTCAAAGCACTGCAGGACATGCCTGAGAGGAGTCTTGGGTGGGTTCTGGAGCAAAACTCTTGCTTTACAGGAGAAAAAAAATCCTGGGTATCTTCCTTGGAGGAGTCTGGGGTTGCAACCCAGGATTAGGCCTGCCTTAAAGCTGGGGTCAAAGCACTGCAGGACATGCCTGAGAGGAGTCTTGGGTGGGTTCTGGAGCAAAACTCTTGCTTTACAGGAGAAAAAAAATCCTGGGTATCTTCCTTGGAGGAGTCTGGGGTTGCAACCCAGGATTAGGCCTGCCTTAAAGCTGGGGTCAAAGCACTGCAGGACATGCCTGAGAGGAGTCTTGGGTGGGTTCTGGAGCAAACCTCTTGCTTTACAGGAGAAAAAAAATCCTGGGTATCTTCCTTGGAGGAGTCTGGGGTTGCAACCCAGGATTAGGCCTGCCTTAAAGCTGGGGTCAAAGCACTGCAGGACATGCCTGAGAGGAGTCTTGGGTGGGTTCTGGAGCAAACCTCTTGCTTTACAGGAGAAAAAAAATCCTGGGTATCTTCCTTGGAGGAGTCTGGGGTTGCAACCCAGGATTAGGCCTGCCTTAAAGCTGGGGTCAAAGCACTGCAGGACATGCCTGAGAGGAGTCTTGGGTGGGTTCTGGAGCAAACCTCTTGCTTTACAGGAGAAAAAAAATCCTGGGTATCTTCCTTGGAGGAGTCTGGGGTTGCAACCCAGGATTAGGCCTGCCTTAAAGCTGGGGTCAAAGCACTGCAGGACATGCCTGAGAGGAGTCTTGGGTGGGTTCTGGAGCAAACCTCTTGCTTTACAGGAGAAAAAAAATCCTGGGTATCTTCCTTGGAGGAGTCTGGGGTTGCAACCCAGGATTAGGCCTGCCTTAAAGCTGGGGTCAAAGCACTGCAGGACATGCCTGAGAGGAGTCTTGGGTGGGTTCTGGAGCAAACCTCTTGCTTTACAGGAGAAAAAAAATCCTGGGTATCTTCCTTGGAGGAGTCTGGGGTTGCAACCCAGGATTAGGCCTGCCTTAAAGCTGGGGTCAAAGCACTGCAGGACATGCCTGAGAGGAGTCTTGGGTGGGTTCTGGAGCAAACCTCTTGCTTTACAGGAGAAAAAAAATCCTGGGTATCTTCCTTGGAGGAGTCTGGGGTTGCAACCCAGGATTAGGCCTGCCTTAAAGCTGGGGTCGAAAGCACTGCAGGACATGCCTGAGAGGAGTCTTGGGTGGGTTCTGGAGCAAACCTCTTGCTTTACAGGAGAAAAAAAATCCTGGGTATCTTCCTTGGAGGAGTCTGGGGTTGCAACCCAGGATTAGGCCTGCCTTAAAGCTGGGGTCAAAGCACTGCAGGACATGCCTGAGAGGAGTCTTGGGTGGGTTCTGGAGCAAACCTCTTGCTTTACAGGAGAAAAAAAATCCTGGGTATCTTCCTTGGAGGAGTCTGGGGTTGCAACCCAGGATTAGGCCTGCCTTAAAGCTGGGGTCAAAGCACTGCAGGACATGCCTGAGAGGAGTCTTGGGTGGGTTCTGGAGCAAACCTCTTGCTTTACAGGAGAAAAAAAATCCTGGGTATCTTCCTTGGAGGAGTCTGGGGTTGCAACCCAGGATTAGGCCTGCCTTAAAGCTGGGGTCAAAGCACTGCAGGACATGCCTGAGAGGAGTCTTGGGTGGGTTCTGGAGCAAACCTCTTGCTTTACAGGAGAAAAAAAATCCTGGGTATCTTCCTTGGAGGAGTCTGGGGTTGCAACCCAGGATTAGGCCTGCCTTAAAGCTGGGGTCAAAGCACTGCAGGACATGCCTGAGAGGAGTCTTGGGTGGGTTCTGGAGCAAACCTCTTGCTTTACAGGAGAAAAAAAAATCCTGGGTATCTTCCTTGGAGGAGTCTGGGGTTGCAACCCAGGATTAGGCCTGCCTTAAAGCTGGGGTCAAAGCACTGCAGGACATGCCTGAGAGGAGTCTTGGGTGGGTTCTGGAGCAAAAGTCTTGCTTTACAGGAGAAAAAAAATTCTGGGTATCTTCCTTGGAGGAGTCTGGGGTTGCAACCCAGGATTAGGCCTGCCTTAAAGCTGGGGTCAAAGCACTGCAGGACATGCCTGAGAGGAGTGTTGGGTGGGTTCTGGAGCAAACCTCTTGCTTTACAGGAGAAAAAAAATCCTGGGTATCTTCCTTGGAGGAGTCTGGGGTTGCAACCCAGGATTAGGCCTGCCTTAAAGCTGGGGTCAAAGCACTGCAGGACATGCCTGAGAGGAGTCTTGGGTGGGTTCTGGAGCAAACCTCTTGCTTTACAGGAGAAAAAAAATCCTGGGTATCTTCCTTGGAGGAGTCTGGGGTTGCAACCCAGGATTAGGCCTGCCTTAAAGCTGGGGTCAAAGTACTCCAGGACATGCCTGAGAGGAGTCTTGGGTGGGTTCTGGAGCAAACCTTTTCCTTTACAGGAGAAAAGACAACCCAGGAAGCTTCCTTGGGGGAGTCTAGTGCTGCTACCTGAGATCTCAGGTCCCTAAAGCAGAGTCGGAAGATACTGGGAGCTGCCTGGGAGGAGTGTGGTGTGGATCTTGGAGGTAAGAGCTTTCCCCAATACTAAAAAATATTCCATGTGTCTTCCTTGGAGGAGTCTAAGAGTTTTACCTGGGATCTCAGGTCCCTGAAGCAGGGCTCAAGACAGTGTGGGACATGTCTGTGAGGAATCTTGGGCAGATGCCAGAGAAGAGAGCGTCCTTTGAGGGAAAAAATCCTTTTGGGTATCTTCCTTGGAGGAGTCTGGGGTTGCAACCCAGGATTAGGCCTGCCTTAAAGCTGGGGTCAAAGCACTGCAGGACATGCCTGAGAGGAGTCTTGGGTGGGTTCTGGAGCAAACCTCTTGCTTTACAGGAGAAAAAAAATCCTGGGTATCTTCCTTGGAGGAGTCTGGGGTTGCAACCCAGGATTAGGCCTGCCTTAAAGCTGGGGTCAAAGCACTGCAGGACATGCCTGAGAGGAGTCTTGGGTGGGTTCTGGAGCAAACCTCTTGCTTTACAGGAGAAAAAAAATCCTGGGTATCTTCCTTGGAGGAGTCTGGGGTTGCAACCCAGGATTAGGCCTGCCTTAAAGCTGGGGTCAAAGCACTGCAGGACATGCCTGAGAGGAGTCTTGGGTGGGTTCTGGAGCAAACCTCTTGCTTTACAGGAGAAAAAAAATCCTGGGTATCTTCCTTGGAGGAGTCTGGGGTTGCAACCCAGGATTAGGCCTGCCTTAAAGCTGGGGTCAAAGCACTGCAGGACATGCCTGAGAGGAGTCTTGGGTGGGTTCTGGAGCAAACCTCTTGCTTTACAGGAGAAAAAAAATCCTGGGTATCTTCCTTGGAGGAGTCTGGGGTTGCAACCCAGGATTAGGCCTGCCTTAAAGCTGGGGTCAAAGCACTGCAGGACATGCCTGAGAGGAGTCTTGGGTGGGTTCTGGAGCAAAACTCTTGCTTTACAGGAGAAAAAAAATCCTGGGTATCTTCCTTGGAGGAGTCTGGGGTTGCAACCCAGGATTAGGCCTGCCTTAAAGCTGGGGTCAAAGCACTGCAGGAGATGCCTGAGAGGAGTCTTGGGTGGGTTCTGGAGCAAACCTCTTGCTTTACAGGAGAAAAAAAATCCTGGGTATCTTCCTTGGAGGAGTCTGGGGTTGCAACCCAGGATTAGGCCTGCCTTAAAGCTGGGGTCAAAGCACTGCAGGACATGCCTGAGAGGAGTCTTGGGTGGGTTCTGGAGCAAACCTCTTGCTTTACAGGAGAAAAAAAAATCCTGGGTATCTTCCTTGGAGGAGTCTGGGGTTGCAACCCAGGATTAGGCCTGCCTTAAAGCTGGGGTCAAAGCACTGCAGGACATGCCTGAGAGGAGTCTTGGGTGGGTTCTGGAGCAAAACTCTTGCTTTACAGGAGAAAAAAAATTCTGGGTATCTTCCTTGGAGGAGTCTGGGGTTGCAACCCAGGATTAGGCCTGCCTTAAAGCTGGGGTCAAAGCACTGCAGGACATGCCTGAGAGGAGTCTTGGGTGGGTTCTGGAGCAAACCTCTTGCTTTACAGGAGAAAAAAAATCCTGGGTATCTTCCTTGGAGGAGTCTGGGGTTGCAACCCAGGATTAGGCCTGCCTTAAAGCTGGGGTCAAAGCACTGCAGGACATGCCTGAGAGGAGTCTTGGGTGGGTTCTGGAGCAAACCTCTTGCTTTACAGGAGAAAAAAAATCCTGGGTATCTTCCTTGGAGGAGTCTGGGGTTGCAACCCAGGATTAGGCCTGCCTTAAAGCTGGGGTCAAAGCACTGCAGGACATGCCTGAGAGGAGTCTTGGGTGGGTTCTGGAGCAAACCTCTTGCTTTACAGGAGAAAAAAAATCCTGGGTATCTTCCTTGGAGGAGTCTGGGGTTGCAACCCAGGATTAGGCCTGCCTTAAAGCTGGGGTCAAAGCACTGCAGGACATGCCTGAGAGGAGTCTTGGGTGGGTTCTGGAGCAAACCTCTTGCTTTACAGGAGAAAAAAAATCCTGGGTATCTTCCTTGGAGGAGTCTGGGGTTGCAACCCAGGATTAGGCCTGCCTTAAAGCTGGGGTCAAAGCACTGCAGGACATGCCTGAGAGGAGTCTTGGGTGGGTTCTGGAGCAAACCTCTTGCTTTACAGGAGAAAAAAAATCCTGGGTATCTTCCTTGGAGGAGTCTGGGGTTGCAGCCCAGGATTAGGCCTGCCTTAAAGCTGGGGTCAAAGCACTGCAGGACATGCCTGAGAGGAGTCTTGGGTGGGTTCTGGAGCAAACCTCTTGCTTTACAGGAGAAAAAAAATCCTGGGTATCTTCCTTGGAGGAGTCTGGGGTTGCAACCCAGGATTAGGCCTGCCTTAAAGCTGGGGTCAAAGCACTGCAGGACATGCCTGAGAGGAGTCTTGGGTGGGTTCTGGAGCAAACCTCTTGCTTTACAGGAGAAAAAAAATCCTGGGTATCTTCCTTGGAGGAGTCTGGGGTTGCAGCCCAGGATTAGGCCTGCCTTAAAGCTGGGGTCAAAGCACTGCAGGACATGCCTGAGAGGAGTCTTGGGTGGGTTCTGGAGCAAACCTCTTGCTTTACAGGAGAAAAAAAATCCTGGGTATCTTCCTTGGAGGAGTCTGGGGTTGCAACCCAGGATTAGGCCTGCCTTAAAGCTGGGGTCAAAGCACTGCAGGACATGCCTGAGAGGAGTCTTGGGTGGGTTCTGGAGCAAACCTCTTGCTTTACAGGAGAAAAAAAATCCTGGGTATCTTCCTTGGAGGAGTCTGGGGTTGCAACCCAGGATTAGGCCTGCCTTAAAGCTGGGGTCAAAGCACTGCAGGACATGCCTGAGAGGAGTCTTGGGTGGGTTCTGGAGCAAACCTCTTGCTTTACAGGAGAAAAAAAATCCTGGGTATCTTCCTTGGAGGAGTCTGGGGTTGCAACCCAGGATTAGGCCTGCCTTAAAGCTGGGGTCAAAGCACTGCAGGACATGCCTGAGAGGAGTCTTGGGTGGGTTCTGGAGCAAACCTCTTGCTTTACAGGAGAAAAAAAATCCTGGGTATCTTCCTTGGAGGAGTCTGGGGTTGCAACCCAGGATTAGGCCTGCCTTAAAGCTGGGGTCAAAGCACTGCAGGACATGCCTGAGAGGAGTCTTGGGTGGGTTCTGGAGCAAACCTCTTGCTTTACAGGAGAAAAAAAATCCTGGGTATCTTCCTTGGAGGAGTCTGGGGTTGCAACCCAGGATTAGGCCTGCCTTAAAGCTGGGGTCAAAGCACTGCAGGACATGCCTGAGAGGAGTCTTGGGTGGGTTCTGGAGCAAACCTCTTGCTTTACAGGAGAAAAAAAATCCTGGGTATCTTCCTTGGAGGAGTCTGGGGTTGCAACCCAGGATTAGGCCTGCCTTAAAGCTGGGGTCAAAGCACTGCAGGACATGCCTGAGAGGAGTCTTGGGTGGGTTCTGGAGCAAACCTCTTGCTTTACAGGAGAAAAAAAATCCTGGGTATCTTCCTTGGAGGAGTCTGGGGTTGCAACCCAGGATTAGGCCTGCCTTAAAGCTGGGGTCAAAGCACTGCAGGACATGCCTGAGAGGAGTCTTGGGTGGGTTCTGGAGCAAACCTCTTGCTTTACAGGAGAAAAAAAATCCTGGGTATCTTCCTTGGAGGAGTCTGGGGTTGCAACCCAGGATTAGGCCTGCCTTAAAGCTGGGGTCAAAGCACTGCAGGACATGCCTGAGAGGAGTCTTGGGTGGGTTCTGGAGCAAACCTTTTCCTTTACAGGAGAAAAGACAACCCAGGAAGCTTCCTTGGGGGAGTCTAGTGCTGCTACCTGAGATCTCAGGTCCCTAAAGCAGAGTCGGAAGATACTGGGAGCTGCCTGGGAGGAGTGTGGTGTGGATCTTGGAGGTAAGAGCTTTCCCCAATACTAAAAAATATTCCATGTGTCTTCCTTGGAGGAGTCTAAGAGTTTTACCTGGGATCTCAGGTCCCTGAAGCAGGGCTCAAGACAGTGTGGGACATGTCTGTGAGGAATCTTGGGCAGATGCCAGAGAAGAGAGCGTCCTTTGAGGGAAAAAATCCTTTTGGGTATCTTCCTTGGAGGAGTCTGGGGTTGCAACCCAGGATTAGGCCTGCCTTAAAGCTGGGGTCAAAGCACTGCAGGACATGCCTGAGAGGAGTCTTGGGTGGGTTCTGGAGCAAACCTCTTGCTTTACAGGAGAAAAAAAATCCTGGGTATCTTCCTTGGAGGAGTCTGGGGTTGCAACCCAGGATTAGGCCTGCCTTAAAGCTGGGGTCAAAGCACTGCAGGACATGCCTGAGAGGAGTCTTGGGTGGGTTCTGGAGCAAAAGTCTTGCTTTACAGGAGAAAAAAAATCCTGGGTATCTTCCTTGGAGGAGTCTGGGGTTGCAACCCAGGATTAGGCCTGCCTTAAAGCTGGGGTCAAAGCACTGCAGGACATGCCTGAGAGGAGTCTTGGGTGGGTTCTGGAGCAAACCTCTTGCTTTACAGGAGAAAAAAAATCCTGGGTATCTTCCTTGGAGGAGTCTGGGGTTGCAGCCCAGGATTAGGCCTGCCTTAAAGCTGGGGTCAAAGCACTGCAGGACATGCCTGAGAGGAGTCTTGGGTGGGTTCTGGAGCAAACCTCTTGCTTTACAGGAGAAAAAAAATCCTGGGTATCTTCCTTGGAGGAGTCTGGGGTTGCAACCCAGGATTAGGCCTGCCTTAAAGCTGGGGTCAAAGCACTGCAGGACATGCCTGAGAGGAGTCTTGGGTGGGTTCTGGAGCAAAACTCTTGCTTTACAGGAGAAAAAAAATCCTGGGTATCTTCCTTGGAGGAGTCTGGGGTTGCAACCCAGGATTAGGCCTGCCTTAAAGCTGGGGTCAAAGCACTGCAGGACATGCCTGAGAGGAGTCTTGGGTGGGTTCTGGAGCAAACCTCTTGCTTTACAGGAGAAAAAAAATCCTGGGTATCTTCCTTGGAGGAGTCTGGGGTTGCAACCCAGGATTAGGCCTGCCTTAAAGCTGGGGTCAAAGCACTGCAGGACATGCCTGAGAGGAGTCTTGGGTGGGTTCTGGAGCAAACCTCTTGCTTTACAGGAGAAAAAAAATCCTGGGTATCTTCCTTGGAGGAGTCTGGGGTTGCAACCCAGGATTAGGCCTGCCTTAAAGCTGGGGTCAAAGCACTGCAGGACATGCCTGAGAGGAGTCTTGGGTGGGTTCTGGAGCAAACCTCTTGCTTTACAGGAGAAAAAAAATCCTGGGTATCTTCCTTGGAGGAGTCTGGGGTTGCAACCCAGGATTAGGCCTGCCTTAAAGCTGGGGTCAAAGCACTGCAGGACATGCCTGAGAGGAGTCTTGGGTGGGTTCTGGAGCAAACCTCTTGCTTTACAGGAGAAAAAAAATCCTGGGTATCTTCCTTGGAGGAGTCTGGGGTTGCAACCCAGGATTAGGCCTGCCTTAAAGCTGGGGTCAAAGCACTGCAGGACATGCCTGAGAGGAGTCTTGGGTGGGTTCTGGAGCAAAACTCTTGCTTTACAGGAGAAAAAAAATCCTGGGTATCTTCCTTGGAGGAGTCTGGGGTTGCAACCCAGGATTAGGCCTGCCTTAAAGCTGGGGTCAAAGCACTGCAGGACATGCCTGAGAGGAGTCTTGGGTGGGTTCTGGAGCAAAACTCTTGCTTTACAGGAGAAAAAAAATCCTGGGTATCTTCCTTGGAGGAGTCTGGGGTTGCAACCCAGGATTAGGCCTGCCTTAAAGCTGGGGTCAAAGCACTGCAGGACATGCCTGAGAGGAGTCTTGGGTGGGTTCTGGAGCAAACCTCTTGCTTTACAGGAGAAAAAAAATCCTGGGTATCTTCCTTGGAGGAGTCTGGGGTTGCAACCCAGGATTAGGCCTGCCTTAAAGCTGGGGTCAAAGCACAGCAGGACATGCCTGAGAGGAGTCTTGGGTGGGTTCTGGAGCAAACCTCTTGCTTTACAGGAGAAAAAAAATCCTGGGTATCTTCCTTGGAGGAGTCTGGGGTTGCAACCCAGGATTAGGCCTGCCTTAAAGCTGGGGTCAAAGCACTGCAGGACATGCCTGAGAGGAGTCTTGGGTGGGTTCTGGAGCAAACCTCTTGCTTTACAGGAGAAAAAAAATCCTGGGTATCTTCCTTGGAGGAGTCTGGGGTTGCAACCCAGGATTAGGCCTGCCTTAAAGCTGGGGTCAAAGCACTGCAGGACATGCCTGAGAGGAGTCTTGGGTGGGTTCTGGAGCAAACCTCTTGCTTTACAGGAGAAAAAAAATCCTGGGTATCTTCCTTGGAGGAGTCTGGGGTTGCAACCCAGGATTAGGCCTGCCTTAAAGCTGGGGTCAAAGCACTGCAGGACATGCCTGAGAGGAGTCTTGGGTGGGTTCTGGAGCAAACCTCTTGCTTTACAGGAGAAAAAAAATCCTGGGTATCTTCCTTGGAGGAGTCTGGGGTTGCAACCCAGGATTAGGCCTGCCTTAAAGCTGGGGTCAAAGCACTGCAGGACATGCCTGAGAGGAGTCTTGGGTGGGTTCTGGAGCAAACCTCTTGCTTTACAGGAGAAAAAAAATCCTGGGTATCTTCCTTGGAGGAGTCTGGGGTTGCAACCCAGGATTAGGCCTGCCTTAAAGCTGGGGTCGAAGCACTGCAGGACATGCCTGAGAGGAGTCTTGGGTGGGTTCTGGAGCAAACCTCTTGCTTTACAGGAGAAAAAAAATCCTGGGTATCTTCCTTGGAGGAGTCTGGGGTTGCAACCCAGGATTAGGCCTGCCTTAAAGCTGGGGTCGAAGCACTGCAGGACATGCCTGAGAGGAGTCTTGGGTGGGTTCTGGAGCAAACCTCTTGCTTTACAGGAGAAAAAAAATCCTGGGTATCTTCCTTGGAGGAGTCTGGGGTTGCAACCCAGGATTAGGCCTGCCTTAAAGCTGGGGTCAAAGCACTGCAGGACATGCCTGAGAGGAGTCTTGGGTGGGTTCTGGAGCAAACCTCTTGCTTTACAGGAGAAAAAAAATCCTGGGTATCTTCCTTGGAGGAGTCTGGGGTTGCAACCCAGGATTAGGCCTGCCTTAAAGCTGGGGTCAAAGCACTGCAGGACATGCCTGAGAGGAGTCTTGGGTGGGTTCTGGAGCAAACCTTTTCCTTTACAGGAGAAAAGACAACCCAGGAAGCTTCCTTGGGGGAGTCTAGTGCTGCTACCTGAGATCTCAGGTCCCTAAAGCAGAGTCGGAAGATACTGGGAGCTGCCTGGGAGGAGTGTGGTGTGGATCTTGGAGGTAAGAGCTTTCCCCAATACTAAAAAATATTCCATGTGTCTTCCTTGGAGGAGTCTAAGAGTTTTACCTGGGATCTCAGGTCCCTGAAGCAGGGCTCAAGACAGTGTGGGACATGTCTGTGAGGAATCTTGGGCAGATGCCAGAGAAGAGAGCGTCCTTTGAGGGAAAAAATCCTTTTGGGTATCTTCCTTGGAGGAGTCTGGGGTTGCAACCCAGGATTAGGCCTGCCTTAAAGCTGGGGTCAAAGCACTGCAGGACATGCCTGAGAGGAGTCTTGGGTGGGTTCTGGAGCAAACCTCTTGCTTTACAGGAGAAAAAAAATCCTGGGTATCTTCCTTGGAGGAGTCTGGGGTTGCAACCCAGGATTAGGCCTGCCTTAAAGCTGGGGTCAAAGCACTGCAGGACATGCCTGAGAGGAGTCTTGGGTGGGTTCTGGAGCAAAAGTCTTGCTTTACAGGAGAAAAAAAATCCTGGGTATCTTCCTTGGAGGAGTCTGGGGTTGCAACCCAGGATTAGGCCTGCCTTAAAGCTGGGGTCAAAGCACTGCAGGACATGCCTGAGAGGAGTCTTGGGTGGGTTCTGGAGCAAACCTCTTGCTTTACAGGAGAAAAAAAATCCTGGGTATCTTCCTTGGAGGAGTCTGGGGTTGCAGCCCAGGATTAGGCCTGCCTTAAAGCTGGGGTCAAAGCACTGCAGGACATGCCTGAGAGGAGTCTTGGGTGGGTTCTGGAGCAAACCTCTTGCTTTACAGGAGAAAAAAAATCCTGGGTATCTTCCTTGGAGGAGTCTGGGGTTGCAACCCAGGATTAGGCCTGCCTTAAAGCTGGGGTCAAAGCACTGCAGGACATGCCTGAGAGGAGTCTTGGGTGGGTTCTGGAGCAAAACTCTTGCTTTACAGGAGAAAAAAAATCCTGGGTATCTTCCTTGGAGGAGTCTGGGGTTGCAACCCAGGATTAGGCCTGCCTTAAAGCTGGGGTCAAAGCACTGCAGGACATGCCTGAGAGGAGTCTTGGGTGGGTTCTGGAGCAAAACTCTTGCTTTACAGGAGAAAAAAAATCCTGGGTATCTTCCTTGGAGGAGTCTGGGGTTGCAACCCAGGATTAGGCCTGCCTTAAAGCTGGGGTCAAAGCACTGCAGGACATGCCTGAGAGGAGTCTTGGGTGGGTTCTGGAGCAAACCTCTTGCTTTACAGGAGAAAAAAAATCCTGGGTATCTTCCTTGGAGGAGTCTGGGGTTGCAACCCAGGATTAGGCCTGCCTTAAAGCTGGGGTCAAAGCACTGCAGGACATGCCTGAGAGGAGTCTTGGGTGGGTTCTGGAGCAAACCTCTTGCTTTACAGGAGAAAAAAAATCCTGGGTATCTTCCTTGGAGGAGTCTGGGGTTGCAACCCAGGATTAGGCCTGCCTTAAAGCTGGGGTCAAAGCACTGCAGGACATGCCTGAGAGGAGTCTTGGGTGGGTTCTGGAGCAAACCTCTTGCTTTACAGGAGAAAAAAAATCCTGGGTATCTTCCTTGGAGGAGTCTGGGGTTGCAACCCAGGATTAGGCCTGCCTTAAAGCTGGGGTCAAAGCACTGCAGGACATGCCTGAGAGGAGTCTTGGGTGGGTTCTGGAGCAAACCTCTTGCTTTACAGGAGAAAAAAAATCCTGGGTATCTTCCTTGGAGGAGTCTGGGGTTGCAACCCAGGATTAGGCCTGCCTTAAAGCTGGGGTCAAAGCACTGCAGGACATGCCTGAGAGGAGTCTTGGGTGGGTTCTGGAGCAAACCTCTTGCTTTACAGGAGAAAAAAAATCCTGGGTATCTTCCTTGGAGGAGTCTGGGGTTGCAACCCAGGATTAGGCCTGCCTTAAAGCTGGGGTCAAAGCACTGCAGGACATGCCTGAGAGGAGTCTTGGGTGGGTTCTGGAGCAAACCTCTTGCTTTACAGGAGAAAAAAAATCCTGGGTATCTTCCTTGGAGGAGTCTGGGGTTGCAACCCAGGATTAGGCCTGCCTTAAAGCTGGGGTCAAAGCACTGCAGGACATGCCTGAGAGGAGTCTTGGGTGGGTTCTGGAGCAAACCTCTTGCTTTACAGGAGAAAAAAAATCCTGGGTATCTTCCTTGGAGGAGTCTGGGGTTGCAACCCAGGATTAGGCCTGCCTTAAAGCTGGGGTCAAAGCACTGCAGGACATGCCTGAGAGGAGTCTTGGGTGGGTTCTGGAGCAAACCTCTTGCTTTACAGGAGAAAAAAAATCCTGGGTATCTTCCTTGGAGGAGTCTGGGGTTGCAACCCAGGATTAGGCCTGCCTTAAAGCTGGGGTCAAAGCACTGCAGGACATGCCTGAGAGGAGTCTTGGGTGGGTTCTGGAGCAAACCTCTTGCTTTACAGGAGAAAAAAAATCCTGGGTATCTTCCTTGGAGGAGTCTGGGGTTGCAACCCAGGATTAGGCCTGCCTTAAAGCTGGGGTCAAAGCACTGCAGGACATGCCTGAGAGGAGTCTTGGGTGGGTTCTGGAGCAAACCTCTTGCTTTACAGGAGAAAAAAAATCCTGGGTATCTTCCTTGGAGGAGTCTGGGGTTGCAACCCAGGATTAGGCCTGCCTTAAAGCTGGGGTCAAAGCACTGCAGGACATGCCTGAGAGGAGTCTTGGGTGGGTTCTGGAGCAAACCTCTTGCTTTACAGGAGAAAAAAAATCCTGGGTATCTTCCTTGGAGGAGTCTGGGGTTGCAACCCAGGATTAGGCCTGCCTTAAAGCTGGGGTCAAAGCACTGCAGGACATGCCTGAGAGGAGTCTTGGGTGGGTTCTGGAGCAAACCTCTTGCTTTACAGGAGAAAAAAAATCCTGGGTATCTTCCTTGGAGGAGTCTGGGGTTGCAACCCAGGATTAGGCCTGCCTTAAAGCTGGGGTCAAAGCACTGCAGGACATGCCTGAGAGGAGTCTTGGGTGGGTTCTGGAGCAAACCTCTTGATTTACAGG